>NW_025336479.1:8143247-8295177 GCF_004798865.1 Varanus komodoensis | reverse complement strand
CTCAGTGTATTTTTTTGTATTTTTGTATTTAATGGTAATTTATTATGTTCTATTGTATTTCAATGTATTTTATTGTGTTGTAAGCCGCCCCGAGGCTTCGGCAAGGGGCGGCATAGAAACGTTAGAATAATAATAATAATAATAATAATAATAATAATGGATGAATATGCCAGTTTTGGTTTCTCATTTTACCAATCTTAAACTCAGCATGTCTCAAACTTTGAGAATTTCTCCAATCTCGAGTTTGTTTTTTCTCGAACACTGAACATTTGTTTTAAAATGTTTGCATAAAAATGTATTTGCATTTTAGTGTACACTTCTCTTGAGACAAGCAGATTTGTATGCATTTTCTCAGATATGCATTTGAACATGATTTCCCTGAATGTGTGCATGTTATGATTAGAGAACTCCATTACAACATTTGGAGTAGTGTGAATTTTGAAGGAAAAGTTTGTTTCAGTTTGCACATTGGCTTGAAAATGAAGAATGCGGTGTAAGTTCACATTGACTAGAGGAATTTCATCCATGCAGATGTGAGAAGGAGCATCGCTTGTCACTGAACGCTACTCCATATTGACCTGTTATCCAACACAGTGGCCAGTCAGTCGTTAGTCCAGTTTCCCTGTGCCTGGCCCTGGGTGGCCACAAGGGACTGTGCTTTGAATTATTTGGATCTGTGTAGATTTCCAAGCCTGAAATCCACAAAGATTTCTTAGCACATCCCTTTTGTATTGTTCTGATTTGCAATGATGACACTCTCTTCCCAGTTATCCTTCTCAGCATTTATAATTCTCTTTGACTGGCTTTCCTTGAGATGGCTTACTCATGTCACTCTTGAGTTTCATCTTCCAGCTGAATGACAGCAACCTGCTTTAATGGGGGACTAGGAATAACTGCAAGGCTTGACTGTGCCCTGAGATTCAAGTTGTCTCCCCAGATCTTCATTATTACTAACAGCTCAGCCTTCTGAATGCTAGTGCTCCTGACCAGAAACTCTACCATTCAACCTGCACCTTCAGTCATTTTGATATCAGCTTATTCAGCTATAGTTTATTCAACAAAGAAAAGAAGACTTTGGGAGTCTGACCTGCCTTGTCTGAAACAGCACAACTGTCCTCAATTTTTGCTATTTGATTTGGTTGTAGGGAATTCTGGGATCAAATGCCCTGCATCTCTGTGCTAACCGGCTTCAGGCAAAAGGTTAATAGCTCAGAGGTCAAAATTTTAGTTAGGATATAGAGGCCGGGAAGTTTTGCTGAGGAAGCAGGAAGTTAGAAAGTTCAACAGAAAGTCAGAGTAAGAGAAAGAGAAAAACAATCTTGGGGAACAAAGTTAATTGTCAAGTAATGAACAAAAAACTGCCCTCCTGACTGGCTGATGTTGTGTGGGGAGAGATAAATTTAGAAGATAAAGCCCACAGGCAGAGAGATAAGGCACAAGGAAGGAAAGAGGGCCAGAATGCTAGAGGGAAGATTCATAGGCACACAGAATGGTAGGGCTGGGAGGGGCCAGGGGGCTACCGGGTTCATCCCCTGCCCAGTGCAGGAAATTTTGCCAAGGATGGTTTAAGTGGCAGAGCAAAACTACAGGAACTGGAGAACTAACAGAGAGCAGGGCCAGTAGCAGTAAGAAAACGCTTCCATGAGATAACATGGGGACACAGTTAATTGGATGAATTCATCCCTTTTTTTATTATGCCATTGCCTCTGTGTGTGTGTGTGTGTGTGTGTGTCCACAAACAGATTTTAATGCTTTTTCCTACTGACATTTTTCTTCAGCAACTTTAAACCGTTTACTTTGAAATGCCATGGCGTCTTCTTTTGGGGGGGGGGTGCCGGGGGGGGGGGAGGGTTTCTGCACAACATCTAACAGCAAACCCACAGTAGAGGAAAAGGCCAGAGGAAAGGAAAAGCAACCAGACTGTGGGCACATCGTTTTACCTGTTTTCCATCCCACTCATGGAACAGGTTGTTGCTTGTGGTTATGCTTTGGAGCAGAATTGTTCTGCTTGTCTCTGCTCATGCACAGAGGCAAGCAGTGTAGGAGAATGATACATAAGTAGATCTTCTGGTTGGAAGGTTCCAGTCTGCTGCTTCAGGTGGTCATGGGACCAGTTTGCAGGAAGGGCCCTGCGTGAAATAGAAGGCAGGGGCTGGAACCTGCCTTCCCCACCAGGAGCCTGTGGCTCTAACTTGCAGGTGAGCTTCTCTGCCAGACCTCAGATAAGTGGAACTGCCAGTGTCCAGAGTGGGTGAATGGCATCCAGCCAACTGCTTCCTGAGTAGAGCCTCTGAGGAGGGAGCTGGCAATATCCCTTGCTCTGATCTGGAAGAATGTTGCAGGGTGGCCTTCTTGGTTCTTCTGGGCAGTGGAAACATCTGGATTTCAGTGCTGTGTGACCATCCTGATGCAATTGCTAAGATGTACGCTCTATCAGGTTGCAATTTTGCTGTTTCAGGTTAGGACTTCTGTTTTAATTTTTGTGACAAATGTGCTTTGAAGTGGGGAGTGGGAGGCAGAAATCCATCTTGAAAAACCCTTTTTCCTTCAGCTCTGTGTGGTTGTTTCGGTCACTGTTTTTCTTACTTGCTGCTGCTTCAGCACTACTTTCCTTCCAATCACTGTGGGCTTCCCTAGACAAGGCATTATTGTGTGCCCTTGATTGTGTGTGTGCCCTCATGGTGCTTTGTGGGTACTCTACACACCAGCATCTTCCAGCCCCCTCCCCTCCCCATTTCCAAGTGTTTCTGCCACTTCAATTAGTTCAAGGAAAGTGTCTCCGTCTGTACTGGTCAGTCACATGGGTGATCCCTGAAGATACCCACTGTATGCGGGAAAAGGGGAAGACACAAAAGGAAAATAGAATCGCCTCCAGTGGCCTTCCATGAAAGGGACATTTGCAATGTACATAAGGAACCATTTTAGAGTATAGAGCCCCGTGCAAAGAAGTGGATGAGCCTTGGTGTCCAAAGGTGCAAAGTATAGTTGTTTGACTATGAATTTGCAAAAATATGCCTGTTGTAGAAGATGATCTAAGACAATTTGGGTTGCGCTCAGAGAGAGCAAACAAGGTGGGTTCAGCCACCACGTCCTCAGCACGCTGGCAGGAAGACCAGGGGACCAGGGGAGGCAGCGCTCTGTGAGCTCGCTCGTTCGCCACGTGCACCACAGGTTGTTCCATGGCAGGTTGGTTGTCCTGTTTCTGCAAGTTCTTTCTGGCCAAATCCAGTTCCCTCCGATATCTGCCAAAATGGATTGAGTGAAAGCCACAAAGAGAAATGGATATTGGTGCATAATTTTGTTTGGACTGCGGGGGCTTGCAGTGTGTCCTGGATGGGCTGCTATTCCCATCTGAAATAGCAGGTGCATGTGAACTGAGGGCACGTTCCCACGTGGGGGCACATTGAATTGCAGCAGTGGTTCTAGATATATTTAATTGCTTGTGTGTGATGATAAGTTGGTTTAGCATTTATGACGTGGAATAAAACTGTTATGCACAGGATAAATACCTATTTCAGAAATGAAATCTTGCATGCCCTGGGCAAGAAGCAACTGCTTTTATAGCACCACCACAAAGGGCTCTAGAGCAACAATATTGACAGGGACCATTCAGACCCATCTTTAAAATGCAATTTTGTGAATTCCTTTACCCTTTAGGCTTTCCTTCTGGAATAGGGTAGGGACTTTCCCTTTCATTACAATGTCCCTGGAGAACCTGGATTTACAGGCAGGGAGTTGTTCTCTGAAGCTGGAGGCTTGGGCCTAAACCTCAGAATCTCTGCTTTGTTTTCCCCCTAGATCGGTCTTTGGTGTCGGGCAACATCGGCATCCCACGCTGTCTGATCCACAGCTGCCAGTGGCCAGCCTACACCACTCACGTATCGCCCATGGTCAAAATGTTTGTGGAGCAAGACAAGTTAAGGATTGCCAAGTTCCTGGGAACATCACGGGGGAGCAGGAGTGAGGGCACCCAGGCCAACCTCCCACCAAGAAAACCCAGCCACTTGCCTGAGAAAGCAGAAGTGGCAGCTGAACCGAGCCCACCACTGTCACAGTTCGGCAATATGGCAAGTCCCTTTGGCATTAGCAAGGACTTGTCCGCCAGTTACGGCAGCCCTGGGGTGCCCAGCAGCTTCTCACCTTCGGGACCCTTGGCTACAGAGAACTTGGTCATTTTTTCCAGGAGGAGAACTCCTCTCCGTGTGTTGCCAATGAAGCTGCCGTACGATGCCACCAGCAGCAGGGAAGAGACGGCGTCCCCGCAGCAATAGTTCCTTTACGCTTGGCTGCTCTGCATGGCATTAAAATCCTTTGGCAACCATCGTTTCGCTTTAGGCCATTTTCTTTCTCAAGCAGAGCCGAAGATTCACGTCCGTGGCATATTTAGACAGCAAGAACAGTTTGGCATACGGGAGAGGATGTGGAAACAGGAGCTCAAACCTCAGAGGCCTTTTCACACGTTCAAAAAACAGAGTAAGCAGAAAGGTTGGGCCTGACCATCCCAGTTCTGGGCTCACCCATTCTTCCCTCAAATATGCTGTGCCTGTGTCCGTTTGCTAATTATGCCCGTGACATGAATCCATGCTGGATTTCATGTGTTGGGCCAGACGATCTCCCACCCCTGATTTTGAGGAATCAAGGGTGTCCCAGTCACCTTAAGGCAGTGGCTGGACAGCAAGGTGGGTGGGTGGGTGGGCGGGGGGGGGGGGGCAGGAGACACACACTTGTTGCCTGGAGGAAGAATCGCATTGAAACCGTTCCCCTGCGCAAAGCCCATGTTGTGATCCGCATTCGTGTCACTGACCCCTTGTGGTGGAGTGGTTAGACTGCTGGGCTGCCATGGGGGATCCCGGTGCTAATCCCTCCTCAGTCATGAGGCTCACGGCTTGTGACAGGGAAGAAGTGGAAGAGGATTGTATCATGCCCTGCCCTTGTGTTCCCTGCAGGGGGAAAAGCAGGATATAGATGGAAGAATAAGAACATTTGGGTAGAAAGAATCCCCTTGGGACTGTGCTCTCAATGGTGAAGCTAGGTCAGTTGTGACTCTGCACTTACCCCTCTCCCCATGCACGTGCGCGCACACAGACACACACACGCGTGAGGGGCCCAAGTGCATTACTTTGAGGGCGCTTCTGGACTCTGCCCCAAAGCCCCGCTCTGGGTGCTTGGACCAGACGCTGCAGCACTGCCTGCGGGCACAAGGAGAGCGCAGGAAAAGCCACCTGTCTCAGACCAACCATTCCATCTTCCTCAGTGGAGAGTTGGGGATTTCTGTAACCCAAGTTCCTTGAGTTGTAAGATTGTTGGTGAAAACTCCAAAGCTTATTGTATTTCATACAATGGAGGCAAATAAGGGGACTTTTCATTATAGGGGTCTGCTGCTGCTTCTTTTTTTTCCTGTTTTCCAATAATGTATAGGCTTAGAGGAAAAACAGCCCCATCTTGACACAATGAGATTAATAAAACATGGAAGCTTGTGGTAATATCTGAATTAGTTGGAAAACCCAAGTGCCCAGCCATCAAAATAGTCATGACGGAAAAAGTATGATTTCCATTCTTCTCTTTTATAAAATTCCCTTAGGAGAAAAGAGTTGCATTCGGATTATTTTAAATATGTGTCCTCTCACATACGTAATAGTGGACTATACAGTCTACAGAGTGTGAATGTGTGTATGTGTGTTGATCAGCTAAATTATTATTTGTGAAATAAAACTCAGGTTGACTGTGTTTGTTTAATGCATATGCCATTTCCAAGAACTGATTAAAGAAGTTCTAAAAAAAAGAAAGGTCAAATCTGTTACACACAGGTAACACAAAGGTCTTCGTGTTATGAAGGAAGAGTTTAAAATGGGGCTTCCTCTGCCTTTTGCCAGCAGTTCTTATATTAGTCAGCGACTTTGAGGAATACCACCTGAAAATATTGGCTTTCCTTTAATATTTGTGTGTGTCCTTACTTTCGGCCAGGGAGGGGGGTTCTGATTGATCTGTCCCCACCCAAGAGAAAGAAATTCAGCCTTCCACTGTAATCCAACATCTGGCTTTAGTGATAAATGAGCAGTGGAGAGCAAAGAGTTAATCAGAAATCTCTCTCTCTCTCTCCCCCCCCCCCCCAATAGTCAGCAATCCTTTTATGGCTGCCCACTGGCTCATTGCAAATCCTGAGGCCCCGCTCACTACCTCTGTAAAGGAGCCCCATTGTGCTCCAGCCGAGCAGATTGAATCCCCGTGTTTCTGTTGGTGCTCTGACAAGTTCCAGGTGCCGCTTGCCTTGTTGAAGTGATAGATGGACTAATTTTACACTAACGACAACATGGTCTGGTTTGCACACAGCACGTGCCGAGGCAGACAAAAGGTGACCTGCAGGAAAGGGAGCATAGTCTGCATTTTAACCAGCCAAGTTGTGCTTTTAATATCGTGCCGTTGGAGCAGTGGGATGCTGTAAAGGAGAAGCCGGGAGCCATGGCGTGTGGTGCCCGTGTTCAGAACCGTCATGCTGATTCAGGGTGCGGAGTTTGCCCGGCTTGGAAAATGCCGTTTGCCACGATTCTGTGACCTCCTCCTGGGATAGTGGGCATGTAGGTGCTCTTGCCTCAGCTCCTGCCCTGCTTCAGAAAAGGGGCTGCTTTCCATGCACAGATTTGGAGTTGTCTGCTTAAAGGTGCTGGTGGGCCAGAGCTGAGCTGTGTTTTATCCTTCCCATGGACTATCATGGGAAAAAACAGCTACAGTTTTTTTCTCTTGCACAAAATTGGGTGAGAGTTGCAGGCACAGCAGACCCTCAGGAGGGGATTATGTCTGCCAGCTGCCCGAGAAATAGGTTCTGTAGTAAGCCCCTTCCTATTTTGAAGTTTTTAGAGGAAACTGCTGAAAACTTGAACTGTTTGGACAGAATTGGGTGGAGATTCCAAGACCAGTGGCCCCAGTGCACCTTGTGGTTCAAGTGCAGGGCTGGGACTCAGATGTGGGCTCTGCTCCTTGCTCAGCCATGGAGCTTGCTGGGTGACCTGGGCCTAGTCGCTCCATCTCAGCCTAACCTTCCTCACTGCACTAGTGCTGTGAGGATAAAATGGAGAGCAACAGCTGCCTCAAGTTCCTTGGAAGAAGAAGAAGGGTGAGGAATAAATGGAAAATGGTGATGGTGATGTTTCTTGGGAACTATTGCTCTGAAAGTTGCAAGCAACCTAGAGTTCTCCCTAAGGAATGAACCTGCCAACTTTCAGAAAGATAGGAACAGTGGTTCCTGTGACTGACTTCCACCTGTTTCCATCCCAACCCTTCTCCCATGGTTTGTCAATCAAGTCTTGCAAAAATGTCACGTATCCTAGAAAATGGCATGCATCAAGCAAGAAGCCTGTCACATTTCAGAAGGATCGATTCAGGGGTTATAGAGCTATGATGCTTGGAAGTCAATCTGCAGCCTTTTCATAGGGAAGCCATGAAAAGACTGGCCTTTTCTTCGTCCCATCTTTGTGCTTCCCCCAAAGCACAGCAATTGGATTCCCTGGTAAACGTGCTCTAGGATTAGAAGCTTCAGCTGTCAGCAAACCCCCCCCCCCCCCCCCCGCACCCTTTCCCGAACCAAAACCAAAGAAAGGTGCTATTTTGTGCCTCTTTGGGGAGACAAGAAGTTGGCGTGGTGCCTTATTCTGGGCTAGGATTTAGTTCTGTAGGGATCTCCACCAACTTCAGTCCAAATGGAATTGGCTTACCTGAATCTGTTGCTCAGCCCTGCTCCAGGGTGCTGGAAGGATGGATAATATTTTTAAAAGAGGGATTGGCATCTGTCCTGGTAAGAGAGAAGGGATTCTTCTGTGTCTGAAGAATTAGGGACAACATTGCCAGCTATTACATGTTATGTTTTGTGTTAATTTTAGAGGGCCATCACTGATCTCCAGAATGCAGCTGATCCTTGGAGAGCCCTGCAGCTCCTTAGAGGTTTCAACACGTTGCATCTACGCCTGAGTAAATTAAATCCAAGAAAAAGTTACAGCAAGTTTTGAGGCAGCTCAGAATTTTTATCATGCAATGGAATTGAGGGCTCCATTCCCCTTTTACGGTTTTTAGGTGTATTCCTATGGCTGTTTAGAGAGGAAAAACACCCTACAAGTGCCCACATGACCCAGCCAGACATTGAGGGACCTTTTTTCTGTTTGAACAGGCATTGGTTGCAGCTGGACAAAGCGACCCTGTGTCCCCCAGGCAGGGTCTAGAGGGCTTGGAGTCTTGTCTCCAAGGGCAGAAACTTCTACCCCGCCCCCCCCCCCCCCCCATTCCGGTGTGTGTGCGTGCAGGGGGGAGATGCATTGACTGCTTCTTCAAGGTTGTAAGAGCGACTTCAGAGAAGGGGGCTAGGGAGCGGTCTGCTGGGTGGGTGGTCAGGGAGGGGAGGGGGCCAGCACCTCTGCCTCCTTCCCTCCCTGCTGAAGCACGCGAGTAAATGGCCAAAATGGGCCATCTGGCTGCTTTGCAGGATGGGAAGCCCGCCACCTCCACGCTCCTCCTGCCCCACATTGCCTCTCAGTTCAGAGGGCCACAGGCAGCTTTAGTGGCTTGCGCCTTCATATTTTGGGAATTGGAAGGTGAGCCTGTCAGCCACAGCCCAGGACCTGTCTTCCTTGCAAAGAAGGTGCCCCTGCTCCGTCTGGGGGGGACCCCTTCCTGCCACACCACGCCTCTCCCTGCCCAGCAGGGTTCCCTGACTCTCTGGGTAGGGGGGCTGAGGGGCTGCAGTGAGCAGGAGGAGGTGGGGAAGCCTCTTTCTGCCAGCTTGGTTGCACATGCCTAAATCTGGATCCAGCACCATTCATCCATAATATGACAGGCCTCCTGTTGGGAATTTCTTTGAGTCTCAAACCAATATTTTAACACCCTGCTCCCCTCTTTTGTGGGACAGCCACGTCTAAAAACAATGGTGAGTGATGAACATCAGGAAACACAGTCCCCTTGCAACTAGTCAGACAACATTTTGTGACTATTTAGTTTAAACTCTCTCTCTCTCTCTCTCTCTCTCTCTCTCTCTCGCTCTCGCTCTCGCTCTCGCTCTCGCTCTCGCTCACGTCCACCCCCCACCCTCCGCTGTTCTGGTTTCACACTCAACCAGCCATGAGTTCTGCATGGGAGTGGAAAACTGGCCAGCCCAGCCAGCAGCTGCTTGCTGCAAGGCAATATCCCCCCCGCACCCCCAGGCCTCGTTGCATGGAGAGAGGATGTCCCACGCCTGTCTCTGAAAAGCCACTGCTTGCAGCGTCATGCGGCAGCCTGGTGTGTTCTCCTGTCAGTGGTGCCCTTAGGCCGTTCTCCTTCCTCCCCGGTTCCTGCTGCGCCCTTTTAGCTGCCAGGGTGCATTACTCCATCTGCTTAAGCGTGTTGCGCGCCCGGTCCCGCTGCACTGGGGGGGGGGGGGCTGTGCATTTCCCCGCTTGGTCCCGGAACTCCTGCGCCAAAGCCCTCCCCAGATGGTACCGTGGCATGTGGGATGCATGGGAAGATGCTGGAGAAAACCCCGCAGCCCCAGCCTGCCCTGCTGATGGGTTTCGCAGCATCACAGACAGGCCTCCTGCCCTCTGAAATGTGATCCGCACATTCCAGCCGCAGCCTTCGGCCTGCTTTCCAAGTCTAAATGTCCTGGAACATGAAGTGAACCACAACAGTTACTGGGTGACCTTGGAGCAGTCGCTCTCGCTCAGCCTGGCATTCCTCACAGGGCTGTCATGAGGTAGGCTAGGATCACGGCAAATGAGCCGTGGGAGATAATGAAAGGTCTCTGAGCATGGCCAGAGTCCTCCCCCCCTCGTGGTCATCACTGAGTAAGCAGAGCTTGTTCTTCTCTACACACACGGGATTAAAGGCAAGGACTTCTGGCCATGCTCCAGTTGTGGCCGATTTTTCTTCTTCGGAGAAGCAGTGCTGCTCTCCCTTCTGCTCCAGCTGCTTCTGAAATCCTGACATGGCGCAGGCTAAGCGAAGGACACCCACACCTCCTGTCCATCCCTGGTGCTGGGCAGATGCACAGAAGGCGGCAGAGGAAGCCCCCTGGGCCGGCTGCATGGCTAGCAGTGGCCAAGCGCCTTCCAGATCTCCTCCCTGCTGCTGCCCCCCCTTGTCTCGCTCATCCACCTCTTGCTCCAGCCCAGGCAACGGCGACAGAGAGGCAGAACTGCAGCAGGCACTAGGGTTGGACGAGCGCCGGAGGAATCCGTCTCACTGGTGTTCCTGGACTTCCTCCCGAGCTTGGTCCAGCCTTGCAAAGGCTGTTGTGGTCGCCGTGGCTGCAGCAGGCTCCGTTCCCAGCCAGCCCCGTGCAACTGACCCTCTTCCCCACCAGGCTTGGCAGCCGAATGGTGCAGAAGGGGATGCGGCTGGCGGCCGCACGGGGCCTCTAGGAATGGAGCGCCTTGGCCAGGCGGCGTCCCCTCCACACCTCACGCACTGGCCATGGGCCCTCCGGAAGCAGCACCAGAAGCCACTGTCACCAGGCTCCGTTTTCCAAGCCAGCAGCCCTCCGCCACTGTATTTTTTACGACCAAAAAGCCCCACGAGCCTCAAGATCCATTCCAAATGCCGCTTTCAAAATGGTCCCGTGCTTGCCAATTTCATGCAAGTTCCAGAGGAGACACCCTTCCAGAAACAAAAGGGAGCCTGCCCTTTGGCGCAAGCCTGCCTCGCTGTGGCCTTGCTTCTGGCCACGCCGGGGGAGGCGTGAGGGGGACGGCAGCTGGAAAGCACTGTCACAGCCCGTCCGGCTGCCGCGCTGGCCGTCCTCCCCCCGGCCCGGGTGGATGGACTGCCACCGTTCCACATCCCAAGGACCGCTCTGCCTCGGTAGGAGATTGGTATGATGTTAATGCTCGGAGTGGGCGAGGTGGAGGAGGCAAAAATAGATCTTTATACATTTTTCCAGCTCTGCAAGTGTGAAAGAGCGTGTTTATAGCTCTTCGCATAGACATAAGTGCTTTGTGTTGCCCAGCACGGATGGCATTTTTTTTAAACAACGCCCCACAGCCAGCCTGTTCCTAGCCATGCCCAGGATCTGACTTTGGGCAGAATATGCCCTGATTCTAAGCACGTTGACTCAAAAATCGGTCTGTGGGATTTGTGGATGAACAGACCTGTCCAGAGGCACATGAGGTTAGACGTCCTGCTTCTCTTTGAGCAGAGGTGCAGAGCCTACAGCCCGTTGGATGCCCCAGTCTGGCCCATATTTATTTATTAGATTTATATCCTGCCTTCTCTCTCTCTCTCTCTAAGGAACTCAAAGCAGCTTACAGCATTCTCCTCCTCCTGTCTTCAATTCTATTCGCACAACAACAACCCTGTGAGGTAGGCTGGACCGAGTCTGTGACTGACCCAAAGTCACCCAGTTGGCTCCACGTCTGAGAGGGGTTTGGAGTCCAGGTTGCCTGAGTCCCAGTTCCACGCTCTTATCCCAGCGGGTAGGCCTGGGCTCCATGATCTTCCTCATTTTTATCTCTGATGAAAGCAAGGAGGAAACAGTGGGGATTCACTAGCTGCTGTGTGCAAGCAGCCAAACTTTTGCTGTTACCTCTGATCTCAGACTGGAGAAAGCAGTAGGGATGCAGGCCAGCCTGCGCACTGGGAGCCCCTGCATGGCGGTTAGCGGCCACTCTTCCCTGCCTGGGCAAGTCCCAGGACTCGGCTCCCACTTCCCTTGCGGCATCCCCACTGTTTTCTCCAGTCTGAAATTGGAGGCAACAGCAGGGGCTGCACTGATGCTGGAAAATCAAACGCAGGTGAGTGCTGCACACCTGAAACGTCTCCCATTTTTAGGAAGTGAGGTGCATATTCCATTACGTTCTTGTTCCTGCCTCACTGTATGGCACGTTTAGACTGAGCTTCAGCCACCAGCCCATGGTGGAAGTGAGAATACCCATCTTTAATCTGATACATTTGGGATCTTTGGGATCACTTCCCATATGGTAGAAGCTTTTTATATACTTTGGCCTCTTAGGTTGGAATTGCACAGCTATCTAATGCATATAATATATATGTATATTGAATTATAATAGCGATATAATACTTAGTGTAATACCTGAAGATGAACTCTGGCCTCTGAACAGTGGAGGCAGCCATGCTCTGTCTATGCTACCATTTGCCTAACTTGCGACTTGAAAATCTGCCAGCAAGAAGGCTTTAGAGGAACACATTTCAGGCCAACCCCAATGAGACTGGCTGAGACAAAAAGCATTGTTTCAACATCCTTTTTCTCATGGCACAGACATGTGTCTGCAAAGTTTAAATCACAAGTGACTGTGGGTTCTTGAGTTTGCATTTCTCTCTCTCCTATTCGTATTTATGAGGTTAGGAGTTAATAATTTTGTGCAGTGCTTGGGTAAGCTGTGGCTTTCACTGTTACCGTAGGTAGGAGGTTTGTGGGGTAGGGGTGGGGATGGCTGTGTACAACTGCTACTACACCTCCTATTTATTTGAACAGGTTTATGCAAATGAAGAACCTTGGTCCAAAAATAGAGCTTTGGGATTAGCTTGAGGTTAGTTTAAAGTTTGAATCACCGCCCAAGTTTATATTTCCACCCATTTATTCAAGAACAAGGATTCATGCCTAGCATTTCCAGTCCACCTAGGAAGAACAGTCAGAAATGAAGAAGACGAGCTGCTGAGTGCCTGAGTACAACCGCAGGGCACGTCCTGTGAGCCTTTGTCAGGCAGCTGGTGACGGAAGTTCTCCCTTCTCCATGATGCAGCAGTTCCAGAGAGTGACGGTGAGTCACAGAGGAGGAGGAGGAGGAGGAGGAGGACTGGCACCTTCCCGGGCTGGCGCGCCGTTTCTCCGAGCACGACGGGGGTAGGGGTGGGGCAGAAGTGTCTGCTCATGAGGACCAGTGAACTGCTGGCACTACCAGCAAGTTATCCATACAGAATGAGGTCATTTCTGTGAGCGCAGCTTCTGCTTTGAATAAAGTCGCAGCAAAGGGGCATCTGGAGCTTTTAAAAGTGCCTGTGTGAAAACATCTGTTATAGGCTATACAGTGAAATGGAATCGTAACATTTTGAGATACAAAGTCTTCCCTTTGTAATTTTTATAGCTTTGACTACTTAACAAAATTAAAGGTTTGGCTGAATTGCAACTAAAGAAATAGCATAATAAATCCGCATTTTTTGCTGGTGTTTCATACTGCTACAAAATTTCTCTTCTGTTCCAATTTATTTTTTTACTGGAGTGAGATTTAGATTGGCTTGATTTATTTCTCATGTTGCTTTCTTTTGATAGGTCAAGGTATTACATTTCTTTTCATTATCTTACATTTCTGTAATGTTGCTTACTCTATGAACTTTCTGGGCTTCTTCTTGAAATTACAAACCATTGTGGTATGGTGGCTAGAATATTGGATTTGGGACCCCAGTTCTAGTCTCCTCTTAGCCATGAATCCGGGCCAGTCACTCACTCTCAGCCTAACCCACCTCACAGGGTTGTTGTGAGAATGAAATGAAGAGGAGGAGGACTATGTAAACCACCTCAGGCATCTTTTGAAAGGGAAAAAGGCAGGATAGAAACAAAATGTAATAAAACAACAACAGCAACACAAATGGAAACACCTCCAGCCATTTGGCTATAACCTTTTGGGTAACATATACAATGATCTGTACATAATTCTGCTGAAGTTTATGGTCTTGATAGAGAAAAGAAAACCTTCAGTGGGAAAGAATTAATGTCCTTTAAGAATGCAAGACTGTCTAATGGAGCCAACTTCAAGTAGCTATGCTCAGACTGTAGAGCAGAAAGCACTTCATAGGAGCAATGCAGGTTCCTCTTCTTCCTTAATGTTACTCGCTGCCACATTAAGGCAAATGGACATCAGCCTGCTTTGGACTGAACAGAGCTGTCACCACATGAGCAGCCAGGCAGTCCAGAACTGTGCCTTGGGCAGCCCAGCCGTACCTTACATGTCATCCAGAAAGCACGCATTGCAGTAGCTTTAGCTGCACTGCTTCCTCTCACGGTCCTTCTGTACAGCCTCTAGAGCACACCTTTTTGCTGCTGCTCATGAGACAGGGGTGGGTTCACCCATCCCACTGAGCCACCTGGTAAATGAGCCGCAGTGGCTGAGTTGTTTGCTGAATAACCCATGGTGCAGCGGCTGGATGGTGGACTTGCCGTGGCTTGCTTTCCTCTCCTTCCCCCTCAGTCCCCAGCAAGCACCAGTTTGTCTCCCGCCTGCCTTTGTGGCAGAACCCACCCTGTCCCCTTGCCCCAGTCCTCCCCCAGCACCGGTTCCTATCCCTTTCATTCGCCACTGCTTTTCGTTGCTTCAGGAATACGCAAGCGTTTCTCTTTTTTAGTGTCCTTTTGCAAGGATGCACGTTCTCACATCCTATATGTGTAGTCCAGCCTTGTCCATGTGCTTGCACTTTGCAGCTGTCTGTGGGAGTGCCGAAGGGAAGTGGGTAACACACAAAAAACCTGACATGGTGGGATTTCACAAAGGCTGGTTTGCATGCATTTGCAGAAGATCCAGCAGTGCAATTCAGAAACACTGAAAATGGGGAAAGCATGAAAGGAGTGAACCTGCACCATAAGCAGTGGGGACCCTCGCTCTGCTTGGGAATCTAATCCTCTTGTTTTAAGCACTGAACTGGCACTTCTCAATACCCTCCACCCTTCCAACACTTCTTTGAATCTCTAGGTACTCCAACAATGGGAGGTATTTATTCCCACCCTTTTTATAGCTCTTTTTCAGATCAGTTACTGCAAGTGTGCACATTTCCCCTCCATTTAGTTCCCAGCTTTAAATTTGCACGAATTTCACTTTCTTTTATTTCCCAGGCTTAAATTGTATGTACATATTTGCAACAGTTACAAAACAAAACCTCCAAATCTTTAGAAGGTGACTGAACGTGATGCAGCAAATGGCCACACACCCATTCTCTCCAACCCATGCAGCTGCCTTCTAAACTTTTTGTTTGTTTGAATGTCAGACAAATTTGCACATATACACTGAAGTATAGTGAAAGATGATGCTTTTTCCATTGGTATATTTGTGCTGGAGCACTGCACCACAGCGCTGCCTAGAGGTTATGTGGCAGAAATGCGGGAAGAAAACACTCAAGGTAGAGCTCAGCTCTCAATTTTCCAATGACACTGAAATAGATACAGTGGACCGACTGTCCCATGTAGCCTGTCTCATTTCTGCTTTGCATGGCCTGGCTTCCCACAGATTTAGAACATTTTCCCTGTTCTAAAAGCACTTGCCAAAAGTTCTTTGTAGATGTAGAAGCAAAATTGGAAGGTCACAACATCATCTGAAGAAGCTGTAAATAATTGTGAATCAGTAATAACAAGTGCACAGTAAGTACTTCATATAAAAAGTTCTTTGGTTTCTCTTTTCATTTTCCCCTTCCCCAGTTGGTGAGAATTTTCTGGCAGAGCAAATGATGGTGCAGCAGAAAGCTGTAGATGCTGCCAACCATGCCTCGTGTTCCTTTAAAGCTGCCATTTGGCTCGGAAATCTGACCGTCCCCCACCTCACAAAGGATGCTGGAACCAATGTGCTGGCCCGACCCCTCTAGCAGACACGGACTTTATTGCAGAAGCCTGGCTCGGCCTGTAGCACCACTCCAAACTGTGGCTGGCTGGGGCTCTGACAAGCAGACAGTCACTGCACGCGGCCAGGAACAAACCGCTGGTAGCGCCCCGGCGGAATTGGCAAGACCCACACGGCTTCTGGGGGAAGCGGACTGCAGATCCCCGAGTGGGCTTGGCCAGCCCCAGGAG
This sequence comes from Varanus komodoensis, assembly GCF_004798865.1. NCBI lineage: Eukaryota > Metazoa > Chordata > Lepidosauria > Squamata > Varanidae > Varanus > Varanus komodoensis. The sequence continues at coordinate 8,279,429 of NW_025336479.1, read as the reverse complement.
GCAAACCTCGCCTTGTTAGGATGAATGCTTCTGATATTGCTTCCCAGGGCATAGCTAAAAAAAGGGCTGACCAGCACGCTGCTTCCCTCCCTCCGCTCTGTTTACTATGGTTGTAACATCTGATCCACTCGGAGGATCCTCTGTAGTGGCGAAGCTGGAATGGCAAGACTGTTTTGGTCAAAAGATGCGTGTGGCGCTGAGGTCAAAGCGCCACACGCCCAAATAAAGACGGCTGCCTGTGCCCAGCCGGGGCTTAGCCGGCTGCCTGAATGTCAAGGCTTCCATTACAGCGGACACCCGGGCATGGGGCAGAGAGACAGGTGGGGGGAGAAAGCGGCAGGCTGCGAGATGCTTGGCATGCCTCAGCCTCGCAAACAGGGGAGAGCCGGTAGCAGCCGCACGTGCTGTCCTGTCCCGCAATCGAACTCTGTTCTTTGGCTGCAGGAATTTGGGATCGGCAGCATCCCACAGAGCGAAGGCACGGAAGCAAGCTGCATGGAGCCAAGGATGTAGCTGGGAACAGTGGAAAACAATAGCAGGAGCTTGCTGAACGGGCAGCTCCTGAAAGTTACGAGGTGCCAAGGAATTTTGCAGAGGCTGCGATTTGTGGTGGGGGCTGGTCTTGAAAACAACGACGCCCATCACCTGGTTTGGCTCCTCCACCCCAGCAACATTGTCCAGTGTGTTCCTGCACCTCTTCCATGGGGCTCGTCCATTCTCATCTTTTCTTTACAGGCTCTAGGAAGGGCATCTCCCAGGGATTCAGTCTTGCTTCTGCTTTGTACACTCCAAGCAAGCCCTCCTGGGATAAAGCAGAGGTTTCTTAGGAGCTTGTCTGCTTTTCATGGCTCAGCTGCCCACAAATTGTAGAGGAGAGGCATACAGTCTACGCACTGCTGCTGTTGCAGGACACCAAGTTACACCATGCTGTCCAGTTTCACCTTGAATGTCTCTAGTGTGGGAGAGCCCCACACCTCACTAGGCAGCTGGTTCCACTCTCATATTGCTCTGACAGTGAGGAAGCTTTTCCTGGTGTCCAGCCTGAATCTGGGTTGTTGCAGCTTGACTTGATTATTCCATGTGCTGCACTCTGGCATCAGCAAGAAGAGATCTCGACCTTCTTCTTTGTGACAGCCTTTGAGGTGCTTATAGAGGGATACCATGTCCCTCCTCAGTCTCCTCTTCTCAAGGCTGAACATGCCCAGTTCTCTCAGTCTCTTCTCAAGATGATGATAGCAATTGTTGTTACATTATCACCTGCCCTTTAAGACCCACATTAGCATCACAAGAACCCTGTGAAGTAGGACTGGACCACAGTCACCCAGTGAGTTGCATGGCCAGGTGGGGGCTGGAACTTGGATCTCCTGATTTCCCATCTAGCTCAATAACCACAATTCATGTGTCCAGATGAGGCGTTTATCACCCTACCTCACTCCAAGAACATCATGGTCTGTGAGAGGTCTGGACAACAGCATCTTCCACTTGCAGCCCTTCTGTGCCGCTGCAGTGGCCATGCTGATCACCACTATGGTGTCTTTTACTCTTCTGCAATCATGCGAGCTCACCCAGTGCCTTCTAAGTGGGAGCGCCCACCCCTTTCCATGTGAGCGCCACCCCGGAAGACTGCCAGCCATGGATTGTCCCTGGTTTGCAAGGCACGGGGTCTCGAACAACCTTTCCATTGGTTCTGGACTGCTTTCAGCCCAAGGTCTGAATTTCAGGTTAGAGACCCTTTCGTGGGCTGCATCCCAGTGGTGGGTGGAGCTGAAGGCAAAAGGGGTGGAGCCAAAATGCCAGCATTTCACATTTAAAAGTTCTTCCTGCCAGCAATGGAAACTTATGAGAAATGGGGTGTGGAATGTGCAGAAGCCAGAATGATTGATATTTGTAGAAAGGGGGCCAGAGCCACCCAGGAAGCCAGAAGGCTGGATGTGGTCCAGAGGCCTCACATTCAATGCCCTTTCCCTTTTCTTCCATTGCTTTCTCCTGCAAAGCTGTGACATACCTAAAGGTGAAGCAAAGAGGTTTCTACCTTGCCTTTTTCATGTTCATACATTTTTGAACAAAGTGCTAACAGGGGGGATAACTGTGCAAAGGAAGCGATGGGAGACAAGAATCGCAAAGCAACAAAGAGGAGGAAGGGATGATGAGTGATGGGAGGATGGAAAGGAGCAAGTAATGCACCCAAGTTCTGACACTTCAGCAAGGCAAAATTCCACAGAGGTTTCCCGAAGCAGCCACGTCAAGCGTTCTGCATTGCCTGAACGGCGAGCCATCCAGGGCAGTAGTTTAAAAGACCCCTGGAGATGTGTGGGTGGCCTCCAGGCGAGGGCCTTGTGATGCAGTTGCCCTGCCTCACTCACAGGATTTCGCAGGGGGTGCAAACAGCATCTCTCCTGTCGCCACTACTAGCACGCCTCTTTCCTCAAATAATCTGCTAAAGGGAAAGAAAGAAAGAAAGAAAAGGAGGAGGAGGAGAAGGAGGAGGAGGAGGAGAGGGAATTGCTGTATGTTGCCTTCTTATTTAGCACCAACAGCGCCCATCTGGAAATGTTAATGTGCCTTTGTAATATTTGTTTTATTTAGAAATGTGTAGCTACAAGCAGAGAAAAGCCCACGCATTTTGCATCAGAGTTGCAGCCCACGCCAGTGAGAGTCACAGCCCAACACTGCTGGTCCAGATAAACTTACAGATCTCTGTCTTTCTATCTGTCCCCAATTTCAGAATTGCCTGCAGGTAGACGACCCCTTTGGGAAATACATCTTGTAGCCATTGAGGACATACTAAAGTGGTCCAGAAGCACCTCACACTGACATGGTGCCATGGCTCACTTGGAGAGCATGCTTCCTGCTGAGGTCCCCACCTGTCATGCAGAGAGGGGGGGGGGGGGGGGCTGCTGTGGGACACATTTGGGGCATCTGTTACTGGAACTTATTATGCTAAACATGGGTGGTCTACATGGAAAACCAGCAAATGAGCAACCACGTGAAAGTACCCTTAAGTGTCTTTCATTTTAGAACAAGCAAAGGTCAGAGGGCAGAGACCAAAGAGCAGAGGGTCTATCTGTGTAAATGAGCTGTTTTCTAGAGCAAAGGCTTGTTAAGTAACAAGCAACCCAGCAACTAAGCAAGTGTCCTTAAATTACCCATAGAAAGACTGATCCAAAGAAAGGAGCAGACTCATAATAGAGATCGCCTTTACATTTACTGTTGTGCATGCATGTGTGTGTGTGTGTGTGTCCAAAATGCTTCAAGGTAGATGGCTTGAGTGGTACCCAGTCTCATTACCGCAAAGCTCCCACTGGCCCCTTTAAGCAAAGGGAATGGAATGCTAAGCTGATCTGAGCTTCTGCAGCCATCCAAAGAATTCCACCCTCGGGTTTGGAAACCTGGGTTGGATTTTAGCAACCTCAGGAGATGGATGGCATACCAACAACCCACATTTAGCTAATCCATCAGCTAAAAACAGCCAGAAGCCTGGGCAGAGAATAAATAAATTCTATACTAGATGCTATTGCATCCCACACTCTCCACCATTAAATGCTGCATGTTATGGTGGCGCGTATGATTCTGCTCCAGTAAAACGATCCCGTTGAATTGCCAGCATTTCTGATCAAATCACAGAAGGTGATGGGGTCAAGTCAATTTGACGGCTTTTAAAATGTCATTTTAAAATTTTAAAATGGCATAGGTTCCAGTTGATTAGATTTTTAAAGACAATCCTACTAAACAATGAGAGAACTTTAATACTGTTTGTTCAGTTCTTTGCCCCCAGTTTCAATCAGGAACCAAATCCTGATCTGGTTTTTCCCCCTCCTTTTCAAGACATGCTAAGCAATGCTGCTCTGCACCTTTTCCCAGTTGTCCTTAGTTAGTCGAGGAGGCCGTATCAGCCTCCAAATTAAGTTCTTTGGCGACTCCATCTAAAAGCTTGCCAACAACTGATCTGAAGCTCCCATGGTACAATCTTCAGAGACCACAGAATGGATGCAGGTCAGCTTGGTGGGACTGCAAAACAAATAAATAAATGAATGAGTAAAAATATCCAAGGAGGAAAGAATGCACATGAAGAAACCACCAAGTCCCCCACACTTTCTTCTTGGCTACCTGGTGAAGAGTAGAGCCCAAAATGGTGCCGATTAGCAACTTGTGAACAGGACTCCCCAGGGATGCAGGTGGAACTTGGGGACAGGGGGATGTGTGGAAAGAGGACCAATCCTATGAGTACGTCCTCTGTTACCTCCTCTCTGCAGGAAGGGACAGAGGGGTATGGCTCTTTGGAGAGCTAATATGAGCAAGCGAGTTTTATAGCTGCAGAAAGCCACTGGTCCGTGTGAGACACTTTCACGAGACACAGCAAACTGCCCTCAACAAGAGGGAAGAGAATCCCATATAAAAGCACTGCAGCGCTCTTCAGAAGCTCCCACTGCTCTAACCTAGCTGTGGGAAACTGCTCTCCACTCCCCACATCTAGCCCCCTGCAAGCGGAATAACTTCTTGCCCCAGTGTCATTTACCACCCGGCTGGGAGCCAACCACACTCCCGGGGGACTTCCCCCACTGGGAGAGGCCTGCGTACAGCGAAGCTGCCCCGGCCAACGTGCCGTGCCAACCATCCACCCGCTGGTTTGGCTTTGCTTGCTCTGCACCTCCTCCCCTTGGGGAACAAGCAAAGGAGCCGTGCAGAGGTAATGGCTTTGTTACTGCCAGGTGGAGATTTCTCTCTGTGCCTCCTGGTAGCCTCCAGCCAAGGTGTGGGGCTTTGGGAGGGGTCCACAGAGGGGGCCCGAGCCTCTATGAGCTGCACAGGGAACTTCATGGGGTGCTTAGGCCTAAAGACTAGGGTTTCGCCATAAGTGCGACAGTGGGGACTTCCATACATTTCCTTACTAAATCCTTATTCATACACACCAACAACATACTAACTCTAAGAATTATTTCATTCATCTGAACACCCAAACCCCTACACCTATCCTTCTGAAAATGTTCCAGTTTCTTAGCTAGGGGCATGTCTATGATTTGTCCCATTTTAATACAAAATCCCTGAAAAACAAAGGAAATGGAAAAAAAGAGGAAACAATTCCACCCCCTGAAATTAAATACTTTCTGTGTATGAGCAACACAGCCTCTAACTTTCTGAAACTATAAGGCACATCTACGATGTAAGTCATTTTTATACAAATTGTGCTAAAAAAAACCCAGAGGAATAAGCAAATCTGGAGGTGGGGAATGCCAACATAGGTTTGGTATTTCTGTGCAAAACCTCCTTGCACAGAAACCCCCAAACTTTCTGTTTCAAATTTGGCAGGTTTCATTTCTGCCAGTTTCATTTCTGCCTGTAAACTTTATCTATCCCTTTAATTTTGTCTAATCCTGCTAAGAAACAAATCACGGGCACTCCCTTTAAAAAAAAAATAGAATGGTTACAGCTTCTTGCATGAATATTCTGGTGTCTGTTCCTTTGAAATCGGCAGGTTTCACCCAAAGCTGTCAAAAAGTCAAAACATCGTTGTCCATTATTGATTTTCCAGTTATAATCAGTAGGAAGACATATGAAGCATCAGCATGGCTGGCTGGGGAAGGCTGGGAACTGAAGGATTTTCTTCTGTCTAAACATACAAGGGATGATGCCCATACTCACTAAAGCACACTACAGATAGGATGCATTTCTCAACAAATCCGTGCAACGGATCACTGAATGGTGCATACGACATGAGTCTAGGCTGCAGTATTTCCTATGTGGGGGCCATTATTCCCTAGCTCCCAAATCTAAATTACATAAAGTAGTTTGTTTACTAGAGGCTACACTTTATGTCCCCTTTGGGAGCAGCGGCAAGATCAGCAGGGCTGCAACACAACCCAGGGTGCGATTTCACCTGCCATGCCACAGAGATGCTGGACCAATTTCAGTGTGAGCCCTGAATTCAGCTTCAGGGAAGTTATTGGAGCCCTGTTCCAGCGACAGGCAGGAATGAAGGCAAAATGTGGGGCCAGAAGCACAAGGTGCGTGAGCAAAACATCAGCAGGATCTCACCTCTTACTGCCCCGAACTGAGCTTTAGGGGGGCATGTCAGCATTACAGAATATGGAAAACCTGTTCAAATCTGGAACCACCCAACAATTGGCAGTGGGGGAAAGGGGTGGGGTGCTCAAGCAACTGAGGCAATTGGGGGAATGGCGAAGGGCCAGTCTAGGCCCCCAGGCAGGCCATGCTCATCGCCCCTGCTGTACTGTATCCATCAGGAAAGGTCTCCTGGCACAGCACCCTAGAGCTGGTCCACAAGTAGCAGCAGCTCTGAGGCAGAGAGAGCCAAGGCAAGGCTCCGGGCAGCTGGGCAGATTGGATTACTATTGACTGTCTGCAAGAGATGCTCTCTTTCGCTCTCTGCTGATTCACTTACCAGCCATCATCCGGTCTTTCTGTGGCCGCAAAGAGCAGCTCTGGGCTGGCTGCCATCCAAGCAGCCCTCTGTGCCCCCCCCCCCCGAGCGACAACATGCCACGAGCAGGATCCAGACTTCGATTTTGAAGAGAAAACGAGTCCCTCATTTATCAAGTTAGAGGTTGCTGAGTCACTTCCTAATGCATCGAGGAGGCACGGGCGCCACGTGCCTCCATAAATAAGGAACTCTGAGAGAAGATGTCACCATTTCTGCTCAAGCGGTGCATGCACTTTGGCAGGAAAACATGTGTGCTTGTGTTGCGAGGTGATTAGACTATGATCCCTGAATTGCCTTCTGTGGCACTTTATGACTGGCTTCACATGAGATGTGAGCCTGCACTTGGCTTGTGATGGGGGCTTACATTTGCTTCATAAGCCAACCTGACAACCCATGGCTTGTAGCTGGGATTGTCCTGCCCATAATGGGCTCTTGTACCTTCCAAACGCAGGCACCACAAGTCCCTGTGGGTCGAGCCCAGCCAAGGGTGAGCTTTTTGGCAAGGGTGGCAAAACTCCCTTGCTGCTCCTACCAAGCAGCTAGCAGGCAACTGCCTGGGCCAGCACTTGGCTGGCAGCGGCTTTCCCTTCCCTCTGCACCACTCCGTTTTCAGCTTGCCATGCTTTAATTTTCACTTATTTTTAAAATTTGTTTCAGATTATAAAATCTGCCTGTCAAGCCAGTTTCATGATACCCAAGTTAGCTATAGTTTTCCTCTAAATTAATCTTGGCAGATACCTGCATTTAAAAAAAATGCAGCTTGAGCACAACTGTGGGCAATCACAGTCAATCTGGAGATCTTGGGAGGCTAATGGACATGGCAGCTGCCTGGCCCACTGCCTGCCCCCCAGTGGTGCAGGCAACTCCCCTGCCATTTTGAAGCTTCTTATATTTGTCAGAACAAGCTCTCAGATGCCCCAAAAGCCCGAGGAGATCACTGCCTATGAAAGGGATGCTGCAAACGCCCCATTTCACAGCAAGTTCCTCAGAAGATTTGCAGAGGGCCCATTTTGGCACTGTCCCCATCAGCAGCAATGACTGCACCTCCACTTGTTTTGTAGAGCCGGTTTTGCACGTTCCTGGCATGGTACATTGGCCCACATCCGGGAAAGGATGAGCATCCAATCTGGCCAGGAGGAGGTGCATCCCTGCCCACCCTGCAGTCCTCACGGGAGCCCTCTGCAGCTGCCTGGGTGCCCGGGCAGCACACTGGGCATATGCATCTGAGTGGAATGACTGTGGCTGGATCAAAGCCGGAGACCTAGAATCCTAGCCCAAGCATTCTGAGCTGGATACCGATTTGGGTGTGTGGGTGTATCAGCCGTTCTGGTGGGAGGGGACTTTTCTGCCCCTCATGCCTATGGTGGGGAGTCAGGAGGCCCTGCTGAATGGGCCGAGCTGTTCTGCGTGCGCTGGATTCCCCCCCAAAACAGGCAGAGGGATCTTCTGTGAGTACAGTCCTTCCTCTTGCAGAACTCCAAATGGTGTAATTGGAATGCATGGGAATGTTCCAAACCGATAAATAAAATACTGCATAAATGGGATCGATGTTATGAGCTTTTATTACTGTTCCTGCATTAAATGTAATGAGATCATTAGCCTTTTGATTCTGCTGTCCAGGGCATCCCTGGTCAGTTGGAAGCCCTAGCTCGCTGTCTTCTGTTTAAACTTCTGCTCCACCCGCATCCCTCAGGGATACTGTAAGTGTTGTCTGGACTTCTTGTGGGCCTCCACCCTAATGGGAATGTTATCCCGTCTTTATTTACACAGCCTAACAATAAAACAAACACCCCACTGGCTGATCAGTGCCAGCCCTGAAGAGCCTCTCCCCACCCCTCATCGTCAACTCAAGTCCTCCCACTCCCACGCGCTCCGGACAGCTGATCCAATACAAGGAAAGGAAAGACCACCCAGCCCCGGCCAGAACAAGCTTGCCCACATGCTGGCGTGGACCGGGAGAGACCTTCCCTCGAGCGTGTGGCTCGCCTTGCCTTGCTGTTCGGCACAGCAGCCGAGCATCCACCCGCAGAAGTGCCTCACAGGACTCTGGCGGGAAGCGCTGCATCCCCACCCACCGGCACAATAGCCAGAATGACATCATCGGACATTAGCGCTCTCCAAATCCTGGCCTTCTCTCCCGTTCTCTCTCCTCCTGCTTCTCCATTAAATAAATAAATATGAGTTTTTGGATGAGCTTTGCATGTCTACAGAAAATGGGAATCGTGAAGGAAATCTTAAAGCAAAACAGACTCTTCTAACAAACCAAGAGTACAATGTGATGCCCGGAGAGATAGAGATAGACAGGGAGGGAGGGAGGGAGGGAGGGAGGGAGAGAGAGATCAGCTGGGGAATGCTGGAATTGTAGCGCACTTTTCTGTTGAAGTATAAGTAGGTTGCACCCTAACGGAGGGATCATGACGTAACCCAGCCTACTGACCTGCAGGTGTCTTAGATATTGCCCTCATCATCCCCATGCTGGCTGGGCATCGTGCCAAAGGTTTATCTCGTCCAGCATTCTGTTGACACAGGGGCCAACCAGTTGCCCACGGGGACTGACAAGCAGGCATGAGTGCAACAGCACCCTCCTGCCCATGTTCCCCAGCGATGTAGGCACACTGCCTCTGTTACTGGAGATGGTGTTTAGACATCAGGACTAAGAGCCATCGATAACATTCTCTCTGAATTTATTATATATTAATTAAAAATATTTCTAACCCATCCTTTACTGAGTTCTCAGGATAGCAGTACAATATCAAATCCCCTTTTAAAACCTTCCAAATTGATGGTCACTACTACAGCTTGTGGAAGTCAATTCCATAGTTTAATTAAGGGCTGTGTGAAGAAGTCCTTCCATTAATCTGTCATGACTCTCCCACCAATCAGCTTCATGGGAGGACCCCTTTGGGTATTATATATAGTACCCATAATAATAGTATTATGAGAGAAAGAGAGAACCATATCTCCCTCTTCATTTTCTCTTCACTGTGCATAAATCTGTCCCCCTCCATCATTTCTCCCTTTAGTCACCTTTTCTCTAAGCTAAACAATCCCAGCCATTGTAAGCTTGCTTCATGAGAATTGCTCCAGCCCCTTCGTCATTTTAATTGCCCTTTTCTGCATCCATGTCTAGCTCTAAAGTATCTTCTTTTTGGGACAGTGACCAGAGCTCTACACAGTATTGTAAGTATGGTCACACCATCAGTTTGTATATTGAAGTCAGTATATTGGCAATTTTATTTTCAGTTCCTCTCCTAATGATACCTACGGTGAAGTTGGCCATCTCTCTCTCTCTCTCTCTTTATATCTAGAGCAGACCCAGAGAAATCAATGAAATGTGAGTTTGTAATGACTAGCCTGTCCCATTGATTTCAATGTATGAACATTGTATTATCTTTGTAAGCCGTCCTGAGCCATTATTGGAAAGGATGGGATAAAGATGTTTTAAATAAAAATAAATGAAATGAAATAAAGCAAGGTGTTGATGGCTGCCAGGTCACCTCTGGCTCCCTGCTGCCGATGCAGATTCCGCCTGGCCCGGATGAAGCACACCCACTCACTCCTGCCGCCACACTGAAGGAACTGGGGCCTCTTCCCGGTGCATCTTGGGGGGAGAGCACCCCAGGATACCTGATGCCCTGAAAGCACAGAAGCCTTCATTAAGCCCACACCAGTTGTCTAAATAGACACTGCTTCCATTGGACCTTCTTAGCCCTTCCAATGGACAATCATTTTCATAAGAGCTTCTTTTCTCTTTCTTTCCAGCATCCATGTCCAAAGGTACAGGCTGAAGATTGTTGAGTCAGGACCTGAGGGATGGGAAAGGATGCCTCTCACCTGCACCCACTGCTAAATAAGCTCCAAGAGAAGAGACTCTTATTAAATGCACACGTGTGACCAACATGGAGGGTACATCTGGAATCTAGCAATCAGACCTATACGTTCGTCTGCACTGACAGGCAAAGTGCCGCTTCAGTCCAATCACCCTGAGCATTTCCTTCTCCAATCCCTCCCACCCCTCACACAGTAACTGTCCATCCACATAGTAAAGCTTGCTGGATCTTTCTGATCTACAGGTCTTCCAGCAAGAGCCTTCCGGTGACTTCTGAGTCAACATCACAACCCTGTCCTCAAATTCTAGGTCCCAAGGGGAATAGGAGGGGAGACTGAAAATAGCTCCCCACATTGATAACCGTCCTGCCCACATCACTGTAATGAAGTGCAGGAGATGGCACAACTCCACACCTCATCACAACAGAGCACCTGCAGTGGAGGAACCCAACACGTGGCCAGACCAGAACTCAGCAACTTGGATGATTAGAAAGCCTGGTGTGAGGCTCACACATGGAGATCACGGGAGGCGGGGGGGCTCCCAGGATGAGAATCAGGGAGACAAGCCACTCTGCACAGAAAGGCCACCCCAGAGGAGATTGAGCCCTTGGCTAATATTTCTGGGAGAAAGCATGCCTCTGCGTGGCTGGTCCTGAGGAACAGGAGCAGAAGCGTTCCTGTCCTGCCTGTGGGCAGCTGGCAGGCCACTGTGTCAGCAGAACGCTGGCCTTGATGAACTCTTGCTCTGATCCAGCAGCACTCTTATGATCTGATGCTCACCCTTAGCTTGGGACCTCAGCTGTAAACAGCCAGCATCAATCCCCACACCAACAGATAGGGGGGCCGGGACAGGGTGCTCCGCACGGGTGGCCAAGGAGAGGGAAACAGGTTTGCTGCAGCGCATAATGGCTGAAACCCTTCACTAGAGGGACACCCCATGTTTTGATTTGCTGGAACACTCTAAGAGCAGGGGGTGGGTGGGAACTCTTTCCTGGGCAGGGAGGGAACTCCTCCTCACCTCCTCCCACAATGCACAGAGAAACTCTCTGCTGCTAAAAGTCAAGCATTCCCCACCAGCCTTTGCTGCACAGGTGAGCACGTCCAGCTTGCAAGACCACAGCCTGGACACATGGAGCAGAACAGGCTGCCACCGTCCACGCAGGGCATTCCTGTCTCCTCCCAGCCTGGCAATCAGCTAGAGCAGATTGGCTGTGTGTGGAGCATCCCATGGTAGGTCCATTCAACGATGAGGCTCACTGTGAGCTGCTGGTTCCCATCTCCCTCCTCGGTCCTCTTGCAGTTATCCTGGGGAACACCACAGGAGGACCACGCCTGGCCCACCTTCTCCTCGGTGACTGCAAGGCGCTTTAGGCTCGCCATGGCATTGTTTCTCCCCCCACCCGGAGACTGAGAAAGCCGGATGTCAAGCTGGCGTTGCTGGTCCGCGGTTTGACAGCTACTAGCAGTCCCCCAGTGATACCTTGGAGGGGTGCCCATATTTGTCCAGCTTTTAAAGAATTGTGTAAAACTTGTATGCAATTTTTTTAAAAAAAGATCTATCTTCAGTTGTACGATTGCAACCAATTGCATTGTGTGACTGTGGGAATCTGAAGCCTTAGGTGGGGCAGCAGGTACCAACCCCAGACATTGCCCAGAAGAGGTTGCAAATATATTTCCCCCCTTTGTATTCCCATGACAGCTGTCAGAAGACAAGCTGCCAGAAAAAAACAAAGGGGCAAATCATCCTTAGCTGCAAAAGAGGTCTTTTTGGGGGAGGGGATGGTTTAGACCCCCTTAGAGCAAGAGTCCTGAAATCCTCCCTGCCGTCAGTCCATGAGGGCCGGCACTTTCTACCTTGCCTCTGGGTGCTCAGGAAAGGGCACCTATGCAGCCCTTTCCCCCTTTTTCTGCAAGGGAAAAGGAACCGCCAGCCACGACTTTGGGCCCCTTTATGGCTGCTGTGGCTAGTCTAACACAGAACAGATGGAAAGAAGCCTTCAGGCAGTATGCAAGGGAAGAATCCAGCAGTGAGCTTTAATGCGAGAACAGGGGGGTCACAAGTTCCCAAGGGCTTTCTTATTTTCATATGTGAATTGCTGGAGGGCAATCGGATTAGAGAAGGACAAGACAAGAACAGCAGCTCTGAACTATCTTTACACCAAGAACAGATAAAGGGCCAGTTCAACCAAGAGATTATTCTCTGGTGAGTCACTTGAAGCCAGTCTTCTGCAGAAGCCAGTCATGCAAAACAGACATCCCTTCCCCACCTTCATCTCCACCCTTGTTCAGGTTAAAAAAATTGCAAAATGCAGCACATGCTGTATTAATAATTATGATATAAATTGCTAAAAATATCAATAACTGCCAAAAGTGAACTATTCCTGGGCATGTCGTGAAAACAGCACAGCAGTGAGATCCAGAGAACAGAACTTATCCCTGGGGCAACAGCAGAACAGGATGAGCAGCAGAGGCTTCCTCTCTCACACCTGCGCAAGCATGCATGCCCAGCCGTGAATGGCAAATTAATTAGTTGGCAAATTAAGGTACAAGGCTGGAGAAGCGGGCTGGAGAAGACAGCAGTTACTGAAGTGAAGAAGGAAGTAATGCATTAGCAGCTGAAGCTGTCAGTGATCCTGAAATGATATTATCCATCTCCTCAGTTTCATATTTCCTGCATTCATGTTTCTCCTCCCTTGGGCCTCAGAACCATTTCTTTCCTCCCTGGGGTCTGAGCTAACAAGAGTAATCCTTTCTATGCATTTCAAGTTATGAAAAGAAGAGCCAGGGAAGTGAGAATGGGACCACAAAAACCGTTAAGACAACTGTGCCAGCCACTACCTTGGCTAACAGCAGATAAGTTTCCTGTAACCACACTGTTGAAATCTAGTTCCTACCACTCACTCCCCTCTTTTGGACACAGCAAAAGTGAGGGAAAGACACGGACGCATCATCATGACCGATTAGCAGCAGCCACAAGCGGTGTTGAGCTTTGCGGGACTTCCCCACAAAGCTGGTGAGAAAGAGGCCTGCCCTTTCTGGAGCTCAGGAATTCTCACAATGCTTCATCTTTGTCCTGGGATAAGTGTCACTAATTCCAGAAAGGGATAGCCAAGCTTCCTCCTAGTTAACATGACATAAGCCAGGCTAAAGCAGTAGCTTATTATACTGAATGCAAATCCAGACAGATTTAAAGCAAAAGAAAAACACAAGACAACAAAAACAGGGAGCAAACTGCATTAGGAAAGGTTCTGGGAAGGCCCATATAAACATATGGGGGGGGGCTGCCATTTGCCCTTGCTGGGGCAGTTACGTCAGTGGGGCTCCTCATCCATTGCAGCTTTCATTGTGAGCCTTATGGAAGTTACTCATGCTGCTGAACTCCATACCTAAAATAGCTAGAACCACCATGGATAGCTCTTGCAAAGCTCAAAATAAAAGCTGCAATGGAAGAGGAGCCCCACTGGCATAGGAATCACTTCCCCCTGAGCCCTCCATCCATAAACATGAAAACGGAGCTGATCCCAGCATCACCCGGAAGAATTCGGAAAGGATATCGAGGCACCCAAGACACCTCACTTCACCCTGGGAAAGTTCCTGGCTAGCTGGTTCTCCGCCTTTGAGACAGGAGTTCCCCAGTCTTTTGCTAGGGGGTGCTGTGCTACTAATGGTAATGGCATTTGGGACCAAAAGCACTGCTTCCGCAGAAAGAATTCCCGAGCATGCAAGGCCAGATTGTCCTGAGAAATGTGATGCCCACATCAAACCCTCATGCTGAGCATTTTGTCCTGTAAGAGTAGACACCCAAATGTTTTAAGGGCAGAGCAAAGTTTATTTAATAGGGCTCTTGTATGGTTTGTGAATCAGTCTCCAGCACCTTATGCTACACAGATCCTCTTGCTTTCTTGGAACTGTCCTTTGCATGGCAGCTGCCTTTTTCCACTGCAAATCTACCGCACAGCTGGCCCAGGGACCAACAAAGCCCTTTGGATTTCACAGGCGAAACAGATTGCTGCCATGAGTTCCATGTACCCCGCAATGACGTCACAAAGCACTCAAGCTGTGAACATTCGCCTGGCAGCACTTCCCACGTTTGCTCTCTTTTCCTACCACCTTTTTAATCATGATGGGCCACACTCTAGTAGGGAAGGAAGAAGGATGCTTCATTTTCTCTGGTGGCACAGTTGCATCTGCTCACAACCAACCAACCAACCGTGAGAACAAGCCCCAGAATATCATATCCGAGGAGACAAAAGCACTACAGGAAATGTTTCATGATCAAAGGCATTGTTACTTTTGAAAATGCTCAGTGAGCGACTGAAGGAGAGAGAGATCCAGGGACTGGACTGACGGAACACATTCAGTGGTTTAGCATCTTATCTGAACCCAACATTCTTCCAACACGGGGGTTTATAAATCATGCCAACGAGACATGGCTTGTGGTAGGGTTTAATAAGCCTACCATGGCTTGTTGTGCCATCTGAACCTTGATATCCAAATAAACCATAGTCAAGTCAAATAACTAGAGAGCCCCTCGGCGAGAGTGGCAGAAGGACTTGCTGCTCTGGCCAGGGGCTAGCAGGCAACTACCCTTCTCTGGAACTCCAAAGTAGCAAAGCAGCCCCTGGGGACGGCTGGGAAAGGCTTCTGGCGCTCCCTGCCAGCGTTGGGGAATGGGCTACACTTTGAATCCTGGGGAGCCTCCCAGGGCTTGTCCCATTCAATCAAGAGCCTTGGCTTTTCTGCTTCCTGAGTTACTGTCCATGGGGTAAACTGCAAAACCGAGGTGACAGCCGGAGTTTCCCCAAAACTGCTGGGGATTCTGCTTGAAAGAGGAGAGAATGGAGGGGGTATTTCCCTGCCCCCCCCAAAAAAACCCCACTCTTTTATATAGGTTCTTGGAGAGTTTGGGGGTGGGGCTTACGCCTCCGTGTTATCCACACATGAGAAAAGGAGAGCACCCACCAGCCACATGGGCACTCCAAGAATCCCCTGGGGATTCTGCTGCTAAGGCTGCTTCCCAATGGCCCAACCTTTCAAAAAAATAGCTCCAATAGTTAGCACTGGGCTACCAAGTTATAATCTGCCTGTGTACTGTCAACACGCCAACTCTGTAGCCCACCGCTGACCAATTTTTCAGGGTAAAGACTGGAAAACACCCTTTGCAGCTGTCTCCTCTTGGCTTAAAACGTATGAGGGGATGAGGCCTTGGAACGCCCTCTCCTTCCCAGATGCGGATGACACAGAGGCATTCTCTTGCAAAGTCAGGCTGCGGCCAGTGTGACATGACATGGCCCCTTGGGGACATCTCAGTGCTTGCGCAGTGGCCCCCGGGGACACCGCAGGAGGACTGAGCGGGGAAGAGGAGAGAGGAGGAGGAGGCACACGGCCCCTGCTATACCTGACTGTCTGTCTAGCACAGAGGTATTGCAACCACAGTGCACGTTCAAGTCCCCAAGGGGTTTGATGTGTTGAGAGAACTCAGCCAGTATGTTGATTTCCCCCTCCACTGGGCATCCCGTTTAAAATGTATTTTGGCATTTGGCTGGATCCAGACTGAGACATCCCTGGAGTAGACCCATGGAAATAAATGGAACGCAATGCTAGCCATGGCAGACTTGATTTCGAAGGTCAGCTCCAGGGAAGTCCAAGTCTGGATCCAACCCATTCTAACTGGCTTTATTGCTAGGCAGAACACACCTTTTAAAAGAAGGACATCTGGCGATGCAATGATGCCTTTCCAAAACCCCATTGGAGGTGGTGCTCAGGTGCCACACCTTTGATCCCCGGTGTCCAGATGGCACAATCTCCGGCCAGCCCCCTTTCCCCTTCTTCCTGCACAGTGAGCCCTTTCTCTGCCTAATGCAAGCAGGCATTTCTCCGATGAAGTGGCCTGCAGATAGAATTATGCTCTCTCCACTGCTCATAGTGTGCCTCTTTTCACCAGGGCAGCTTGCTTTCTGCTGAGTGACACAGGTAAGAAACCAGCTGCGTTGCTGCCCCAGAGAAGCAAACAGCTCTGCTGCAGACACACAGACCTGCCTACCGCACTGAAAGGTCATTTCTCTGGCACATGCCTTAGTGTCATGCAGACTTGAAAAGCCAGTGTTTATTTCCCAGGGACCTAGACTGGTTATCCAAGAACAATAAGTTGGACGGTTATGCAACAGGTTGTGATTAAGCCCACACCCAAATAGTAGGTCTCAGGCTTTCAGCCCTTTCATGCTCACTAACCCCTTCAGTCATCCTGGCACAAATGCTACTTCAATTGGGCAAAACTGAACAAGATCCTACATGGCGAGGATGTCAAGCAAAGCCACAGATTGGACAGCAGAAACGATGCAGCTGCATCCAGCACTGGCAGAGCTTTGAGGCAGAAAGAGGAGAATGAACGTTTAAGCTTTGAGGTGAACAAAATAATCACTTCCTTACTGCAAGTTCACAACATTCTAGCATGTATATACATGTTTGGTTGTGGAATTTGAGCGCCATGCCTTTTTAGGAATCCCAAGTTTATTCAAATCCAGAAGAATTCACTTGTTTTTTTAGTGGTTGTATTTTGTTTTCATCGACTTTTGGTGTTGCAAATGAGCTCAAAATCTGGAAAAGGAAAAGACAGGATCCATGCTAGCCCATCTATTTCCAAATGTGAATTAAAGCAAAAACCCACTGCAGATTTTGATCTACATACTTGCTCATTTGATCTTAAGCTCCTTAAGTTTAGGTACATTACCCACTAATCTACTAAAGATACAGGGGTTCTGGTGCATACATGGAGTTCCTCTCCACTTTTTCATATTATCGTGGATGGAGGGGTCAGTTCTACACACACACCCTTCTACCCAAATGAACGGGATGGCCCACCATGCAGCTCCATCCATTATTCTCAGACATGCCCGATTCAGTTTCTCAAGGGTTTGCTGAGGAGAAGCCTAGTCAGAGTGATGCTCCGGTAGCGCGACAAGAAGCAGCTGGGCCATGTTTTGGGAGAGCCAAAGCACTCAGTGGCAGCAAGGCTGAGTGATTAACTGCAGTGCTGTTTCTCCAAAAACAGGAGGCGATGGATTCTGAATCAGAAAGCTGGCCATGCGAGGACTTGTGACTCAGCATGCCAAATGCAGCCCGCATGCCATGCGCTCTGGCCTGCCAGATGTGACATGCACACCGAGAGGCCGGCAGCGCAGCAGATGCTTTATTAAACCCCTGTTAGGTCATCAAACGTGGCGTTGGTCTGGTGCCTCAGCAGTTGCACTGACTTGTTCTAGTTTCTTCTTAGCAATAAAACCATTGATCTTTCCAGCATCACTGTTGATCTGGTCTCTTTTGAAGGGTAAGCTAACAGACTCGCTGGAACAGAAACTGACAGGGCCAGCCCCCGAGTAAGAGGCCCAGCTTGGAATATGAGAACAAGGGTGGCTACAGCCAGGCTGGCCATTCACAAGCACCTGCTGGGCTGGGCTGGTCCATCATTGCTTCTCGGGAACTGATGGAACCTGGTCCTGCGGAGCCGAAATGAATTTTAAGATAGCCAACACATTGCTAATAGACTAGCAATTTTCTGTTTCAAGTTCAACTTTACCTTGACTAGTACTCTTCAGTGTTTCATTCCCAGCTCTACCTGGAGCTTCTTGGAGATGGTTTGTTTGTTTGTTTATGTATGCATACACATATTTATGGGCCACCTATAACTGTTGAGGCCTTCCTAGGCTACATGGGAAAATGAAGTAGGAGTAACATGTATTATTGCACTTATGCTGCAATGGATGAAGTGAGTCTCTTGGCCTCATATATGGTGGCTCTTTGAGCGTCAGAGGTCATTTTGGTCTCATGGACTTTACCTTGGTGAGATTGGTTCATTTTTTTCTGCTATCTTCTGTGAAAGTGATCCATGGTTCTTTTTATTGGTGATGAGAGTGGGGCAAACTTGGGTATTTAAATGATGGCCTCAGAGGCAATTACATTCACTTCTTAGCATAATAATGGTGCTTAGACCAGGAGCCCATTAAAGATCCCATGTTCCAGCTCCCCAGTTCTTCCCAGCCCAACCCAGTATTTAATCCATCCACATAAAACTTGGAGCATGAAAATCTGCTAATTGGTAAAGGAACTCTGCTGTATTTACCCACAGCCTGCCTCTCGTAAGATCATTTCAGATACTAATTGCACTCTTGGTGGAAATGGACTGTACATCAGTGGCAATACCAGCTCCATGATAGATTGCAAAGTGAAACTAAATGGATTAGGAAATGCAGCAACATGATCTCATAACATCGAAGGTGCAATTACATCTCACTGTTTTTGGATGCCACCTACAATTCTGAGACTGCAGTGGCCTCACTCGCAAATGGTCAAACAAAACTGAGTTCTTCTGAGCAAGCCCAGGCTATGAGGGATTGGGATACGAGAGTGGGGGAAACCCTGGATAATATGACACTGAAAGAGGGGAGACTTTGGAATTCAAAAATTCCCCCCACACCTACATCAAATATTGCAGAGAAAGGTTCCCTTGGTGGAGTCAGTGTGTTATCTGGAGATCCTTGACTACCAAATGCAGGCTTTGCACAGGTATTGGTACTGTAACAACTTTAGTGCACAAGCGACATTCAGCTGCCAGAAAAGGATCTTAGCACTGGCCTGCAGCAGGTTTGCACCCAGGTTAGGGGAAGAGAAAGGGGCTGCAGCACAATCCAGCCTGCAAAGAGCTACAGGACCAGAATCAGACTGACAGGAACTTGCCATTGGTGCATCATGCGCTGCAGCTGGGAGATCTGGAAGCTTCTGTAAAAGCTGCCCTGGGCCACCCTGCTTGGCTGTAGTAAGACAGACTTTTGTGGTGACTCTTTCATGAGTTGGACTCTGCTTGTAGTCTTGCTCTGATTCCTGCCTGTTCCCAATTCTCCTATTGCCTCTGGTCCTACCCTGCCTTGCTAGGCGCCTGATACGGCCTTTGCCTCTCGTCCTGCCATCCCTTGTTTGCACCTGATCTTTGTTCTTGGCCTTGTTTTACATCTGGTTCTGCTGTGCTTTGCCAATATCTGACTTTTGCTTGCTCCTGACTTTGACTTTTCTCTGTTTTTGGCCCTTTTGCGCTCTGCTAAGCTCTCTATCCACTTCCATCATCCCTACTCCTGGTGCTTCACACCTGCACACCTATAGACACCTGCTGCCTTTGCCCTGGACCTGGCACCGGGCACTGCTAAAAATACCTGTCAGCACAGGGAAGCTGCCTTCATCGTTCAGGAAACATACATAAGGTGAGAAACTGAGGGTACGCTGGGCACAGTGGGCACTGCTGTTGCCTTGAACTGACGAGTATTCAACAGGTAAAGTTTGGCTAACATCAAAAGGTTTGATTGCCACATATTCATTACTGAATTAATTAATTTAAAGCATTTCTATCCCTTTAAATTAGCTAATGCTCTTGGAACAGCTGACCAATTTTTATTGGTCCCACTGGGAAGACTGCATTCTGATAGCTAACAGGATGTGATGCTAATTAATTTCAGACCTTACCTGGCAAAGATTGTATATAACAAATATTTTCAAGTACCCTATAAAATTTCCGACTTTTTCAAAATATTGGATAGTTTCATTTGCAGCCACTGATCTGTAGTTCCTTTATTTGGTATCTAACAGTTGACATTTTGCAAATATGCAATGGTAGGAGCCTTGGATAGCACTGATACCTGATAGTGCATCATGTTCTGAAAAAGATGAGCAACCTGCAGGCCAGAGCTGCCTGAGTGTGCCCGCTGTTCACACATGCAAGCTCTGGCCTCACCGTGGCTGAATGCACAGATGCTGGGCTGGTAGATGTGATCCTTCTTGCCTCCCAGTGTATCTTCCTGTGCTGCATGATCCTGACCAGCAGCCAGCAAAGCACAGCAGTGGCTGCTCAACTTATACGTTGTGCAGCTAGTGGGCGACTGGAAAAAGCCTTTAAATTAACATGACTTATGCATCTGTTTAAGTGTGCAACAGATAAAGCTATTTCACAACAGATACCTTTGACCAGAAATATTCTGGTCAGGTAATCAATGGGCATTTTGTTGAAGAGATTTATGGGGCGAACCAATGGAAAATTGCAGAGAAATCTTATTCTGAAGCAAGTCCCACTATGTCCAATGGGGCCTGCTTCCTAGTAAGTGTGTTTTGGGTTTCAGTTTTAAGTATGGTGATTACTGTGTTATAAATTATTCTTCCTAGCCAGTGGAGTGGACTGGAGATTGAGGGCTCGATGACCCCTGTGCAAATGTACTCGTACAGCTCTGTGTCTTTCTTAAAGCATTTAGCTCAGTGTGAGCTTTATGGCGGAGCAAGGTCTGCAGCTGGGTTCTTCACATCTCGGCCCCGCATGCCAGTGACCACACTGCACCGTCCCATTAGACCTCCCTAAAGACACTGCTCCACAGATGCCTTTCTCTCCCCTGCATTCCTCCTGTTCAGTATTTGTCCCCTTCCCCAGCCTGCTAACCAACCCACTCCAAGTATCTGCCAGATTCATACACGAGAGTTGTTCTCTGGGCTCCAGACAACCCTGGGTGCCTTGTCCCCGTCTATAGCAGCATTTCTCCCCCTCGGTTGTGAACATCAGCTTCAGCTCCATCTGAAGCCTGTGCATTCCCAGCATACTTCTGCTGGCACAGGAAATATCCAGGACCTCTGAGCTGTGCAGCCTGCTTTCTGGGCTGTGTCGGGAGGAACTCCCACCAGCTTAGAGCTCTCTGATCAGAGCTATTATGAGGAAGCCTCTTCTCCCCTTCTGCACCCTGCCCAGTGGCTCAGACGGAATGCGCTAATTGCTGCTGGAACAAAACGAGCTCCTTATGCGCCTCGGCAGCCCCTTGGCTCCGTGCCACTGCATGGAAAACGCTAACTCCAGGCATTCTCCGTCTCTGCAGTGCCTTCGGACACCATAATCTTGGTTCGTTCCCCCCTCCCCTTGTACTCCCCTCAAGTACTTTCCCTTGGGGTGCAGAGGCTCCACTTGGGGTAGAGGAGGCATAGAAATACCTAAGCAAGTCACCTCCCATCCCCTGGTACCTGTCAACGGTGTGTGTCTGTCTGGGTGACTTTTTTATTCTTGCAATAAGATTTGCTTTTCCCTGTGGGTGCAGCATCTTTTGAACACCAGACAGTCTTGTCCAAATTTGTGTCTGAACCGACCATGTACCAAAGAAGGGGTGGGGGCTGGAAGATACCAGGGAAAAGCACAGAACAGCCTCCCCCAGCCTGGTGCCATCCAGATCACTTTGCTGGCTAGGCCTATCTGGTGGGCACCAGTTGAAGAAGCCTGGGGTAGAAGACCAGTTCATGGGCAATTAGGGCCATACAAAGCTGTGGCTGCTGCTTATTCTACCTTGGAGGGTGGGGGTTAACTTGTAGGGCCAGGCGTCTGGAGTGCCACAACTCCTACAAGCTCTAGTCAGGTTGTCAATGGGAAGGGATGGTGGGAGTTGTGTTCCAAAGCATCTGGAGGGCTACAGACTGCCCACTCTGACCTACCTCTTCATTTAGGCCAAGAGGAGGCACAGGAAGGCCCATGGGCTACATCTGCTCCACCAGGGTTTCTTCTTCTGCCTGCGTAACGTTAGGGCCTCTTGCGTGGCAGCTAAGCTGGAGGAAATTTATTTTAGAAGAAAAGGTGTGGGGCTTTTGCCCCACTTGGGAGTCTCCTGCTGACCATAGATTGCTGCTCACCTGGTCTGGATGATAAATGATGTGTCTTTCCCCTGAAACACACCCTTTTACTGTGTATTTATGGAGTTGTGGCATTTAATTGCATGTTCAAGATGCAATTTAGTAATTTTCTAGGTAGGATAATCCTGAATAAAACCTAAACAAACGATAATGGAGCATGTTTCAAGAATAGTTTCTTGGAAGAGAAATCATTGTGTACATATATGGCTCAGAAAATCTCTTAATGTAATTTATCAGACAAAAACAATTTTTTTTTTGGCAAGAGCTTACACTGCCATTTGAGCAACATAATTGGAACAAGAGAGCAACCAACGGACCTGGGTACTCTCCCAGGAGGACTCAGGCGCTTCACAAGCTGCCCAGAGAAACTTTGGGTTATGGGGTGGCATAGAAATGGAATTAAATGCATAAATAAGGAAACAGGACGTTGTGGGCATCTTTGCTGGTCCCAGGGACCCCATCCTTCCCACCCGGATTTGAGCCTGAAAGGCCCTGGGAAAAAATGGATGCTCAGGAAGGGGCCACGCTTAATTCATAATATAACCAAGTATTATCTGTTGAGCAAATGCTATATGTGGTAGGGTGATCATGAGCTCTAGCACTAGATATGTCGGGGCAAATGCAAATGTTGTGCGATTCTGTGTAGTCAAAGGAAAATGAGTGGTACAGCCGTGACAAGGGCAGAACAGAAGGAAAAATGCATTTCGTCACTAGGGAAAGAAGCCATTCTTAGAAAATGCATCCACTGTCCAATCTCTAGGCAGATGTTTGTGTTTGGTCTGGGCACAGGAGTCAGGCAGGTGAACAGAATGGAGGAAGCACACACCCTGCCCGGGAAAGGCAGGAGACAGCATCCAAAGGTGGAAGAAGCGTTGCTCGTTGCTGGGTAAGGGTGGTCTACGCACGAGGCACCTCATCTCCCAGGCTGCATCTTGCTTTAGGAGGCTGCTGGCTGGGGAGGATGGAAGTGTGCTTCTGCGTTCGAACCAACGCAGGGTGCTGTGTGTGTGTGTGAGTGTGAGTGTGGAAAGGGGATAATACACAGTATGAGAAACAATTGAGCAGGAGAAGATGGATGCTTTGCTCTCACAAATCAGATCATGGAGCTTCTTGCTATTGCTATGTAGTCTAGAAATGACAGGTCCACTTATTCTGGGTGAAAGACGGGGAAGAAAGTACGTGATCAAGGTGCTGAGCTGCACTTTAAATGGTGGCGTATCAAAGCACAAGGAATATTTTTAACATAGAAAATTACTCAGACATGAAAAGCTCAAAGTCTAACAAAGGATTTATACTTTGGCAATACAGAGTTGTTTTATTAACCACAATGAAGTGAGGCAGGAGGATCTGTAATTTCTTCCATAATTGTATGCTAATTTATGAAATTTGCAGCCAAAAGAAACGGTAATAGCCACATAGACAGCTTTCAAAGGGAATTAGATAGGACACAGGCGCAGGGTGGCCACCTGCCCCATTTCAGGGGGGTCACTCTATTTGAAGGCGTGCCTCTAGTTAGAGGGAAAATCCTATGCTGGGAGACCTGCAACTCTCAGCACGCCCCAGCCAGCTTTGGGAGAAACAGCCCCCCCACCCCTGCTTACACATGCATGGGATTGCAGCCTTAAAGGTGAGGAACCATAAGGAGGAGAACTTAAGGGCCTGGAAGTGACTTCCAAATGTTCAGCACCTGGCTGGCAAACTAAGCAAGCAGGCGCAAAGACCCTTGGTCACAGAGAAGACCCCTGAGGGCCTTCCTTCTCTGCACAATCTGAACACTCCTGGGGGTTTTGCAATATTACCTTGGGTCTGCCCCCCTTTTGGTTGCTTGCCCTGGATTTTAAAAGTGGATTTCAAAATGGCTCAAAATGAAAGAAAAGTATCTTTTTGAAGGGCTGAACTTCATTTAGCTTTTGAAGTGGGTGAAAGGAAGAGGCCAAAAGAAGCTGACGTTATAGAAGTTAGACCCTTCTCCTCTCTCTTGTGCACACCCGGGCACACCAGTTGCAGGCACTTACTCAAAGCATTAAAATAAATATCCCTCGGGTTTTGTAAATTTTGGGGAAACTTGTTTGAGCCTCCTGTCAGACAAGACCTCACAGACTGCAGGCCTTGCAATAACTATTTAGTAAATGTTGTGCCAACAAGGTAACTTGTATTATTTCACAGTCAGAATAAATGCTTTCTAGTTGAGGCCACAGAATGGAACATTTCTAAATATCCTCATGATTGTTTTCTTTACAGGAAGGAGAGTTATTAATTCCAATCTCCTGACCAAAATCAGCCCTAAATATAGGTTATAACCTCGTTCAGGATGTTGCCTGAAGGAAAAAGAGTTCAGGAAAGCCACAAGTATGAGCTCCAATAGCCAATGGCTAATTGTTTAGAGATGGGTTTCTGATCCTGCAACAAAGGCCCTGAAGTGCCAAACAGCCTCTTAAAAGAGCAGACCTATATAGCATACAATCTGATTTCCATTTGATTGTTTGCACATGGAAGAGCAGTGAACCAGCCAGGGTTTTGGCCAGGAACCAAAGCTCCTACCTTAATTTCCTAAGAAAAACACGAATGTTACAAAGAAGCAGTTTCTATGAGCATTTAAGGCATGGTTTGTTGTTGTTACATTCTGTCAAGTTGTCTTCAACCTATGGCAGCCCTGTGAATGAACGCCCTCCAAAATGGCCTGTACAGGACAGCTCCATCCAGCCCTTCCAAGTTCAAGGCTGTGGCTTCCCTTATGGATCCAGTCTGTCTCATATTAGGTCTTCTTTTTCGTCTTTTGCTTTCGACTTTCCCTAACATGATTGTCTTCTCCAGGGAATCTTGCTTTCTCATGATGTGGTTGAAGTATGGCAGTCTCAGTTTTGTTGTTTTTGTGCCTAGGAAAGCTCTGGCTTGATTTGATCCAGGACCCACTTGTTCATCTTCCTGTTGGTCCTAGGTATTTGCAATGCTCTCCTTCAGCACCATGCCTCAAATGCATCAATTTTCTTCCTGTCATCTTTCTTCACTGTTCAGCTTTCACACCCATACATTGTGCTTGTGGATACAAAAGTCTGGATGATTTTGAGCTTGGTCTCCAGTGAATCATCCTTACGTGATGATCTTTTCTAGTTCCTTCATTGCTGCCTGTCCAAATCTCAGTCTTCTTCAAATGTCTTGGCTACAGTCTTCCTCTGAACGGGCAACTGAGCCAAGCTTTGAGAAATCTTTCACAATTTTGATTTCATTATTGGCAGTAAAATTCTATAGTTCTTCTGTAGACATGATTTTTCCCCAATATTCAGCTGCAGTCCAGTTTTGCACTTTCTTCTTTCGCTTTCATCAGGATTCATTTCAAGTCACTGCTGCTTTCTGCCAGTGGCATCATCTGCATTTCTTAGAATTGCCTTCTACCAATTCTCACGCCTCTGATTTCTGACCCAGCTTTCCTTACGTTCTGTATATAGACTGAACTGATAGGAAGATAAAATACACCCTGGCCTGACAGCTTTGTCTATGGGAAACCATTCTGTTTCTCCGTATCTTGTCCTAACTGTAGCTTCTTGCCCAGGATGTAGGGTATGCGACCAGCTAATCAAGTGCTGAGATACTCCCACTTCTTTCAGGACCATCCATAGCTTTTTGTGATCCACACAGTCAAAAGCTTTGCTGCAGTCTATAAAGCACAGACTGCTCATCTTCTGAAATTCTTTGGTGAGCTCCAGTAGCCAACGTATTTGTAATAAGATCTCTAGTATCTCTTCCTTTTCAGAATCCAGCTTGGATTGATGGCCTGTCTTGTTCCTTACAGGGTAGCAGTCTTTGATGCAACAGTTTGAGGACTTCTTTGCTTGCATTGGAGCTTAATACAATGCTCCTATGATACCTAAGGCATGGCATCATTCCTATTTCTAAAAGTAGGAATGATAATTTTAGAAATAGGAGTAGAACCCCCTCCCCCCAAACAAAACCCAGGGTTGTTTTCTACAACTATGCTCATTTTTAGCTAATGTATTTCATCTCGTTTGTGGTTCATAAAGGATCACGCTCATGATCTTCCACTTCTGACCCATCATGGCTTATGCCTCTGGTCACCTCATTTGTAATGGTTCCTTGTGGGTGTCCCAAATGCAGCCATTGACCCAGAAATGGAAGGAAACAGGAAGTCAAGGTGCACAAACTTCAGTTTCTCATTTTTCCAATCTTAAGTCTGGTTCATCTCAAACATCTGGATTTTTTTAAAGTTTACATTAAAACTAAATAATTTTGTGCAGCTTTTCTCCTAATACATATATCTTTGCCTAAAATGCACATATATGCAAGCAAATTTTGTAATCAAATGTATTTTAAGCATTATTTTTCCTAAAGGTTTCTTTCCTCCTAAAAAGATCTGTGCTTCTGCAAATGCTGGGGTCTCTCCAAGCTAGGTGGTACCCCTCTTATACTATCCACAACCTTGCAGAAGAAAAGCAAGAGAAGCATTGTATTTTTTTCTTCTCATATGCTGATCTCTTCCAGCTTGTGTCCATGAAGAATGAAGCTGTCTCCAGGGAAACGCCTGTCAACAGTCATCCAGGGGTGGCCAGGAGCTGGACACACACTTTGAATGTTTAATGAACCCTCTGTAATTCTAACTGGGTGTCTGGCTCCTCAAACAAAACAGGGAGCTCTTCCTGCTTATGTGGTCTGAGCAAGAAGTGTCCATCTTTGAGAGAGACCTTGTCCTCCTCCAAACAAATTAGGCAACTGAAAGGTGACTACAAACACCCCTTCTCAGGGAAGTGGGCTGGGGCCTTGGGCTTGTAGCAACACGGCTTTGGCCATCTCAGCATCTGGGAAGCTGCCTCATCTCTTTTAATGGCATATTTTATTTGATGTGTTCTATTTTGTGGCTCTGGCTCAATGCTTCATTATTAAACCTGATGGTCTGAATCATGTGATATTGCTTCCTAGCTGCCTTAACCCCAATTGTGAGAAGAAGAAAAGCTGGTCTAGAAAGTAAGTTGGTTGAACCCAGTCCTTTCCTTGCCCGGTTCTGCGAAGTTATTTCTGTGTTAGCTGATGGATCGCAGTGCCTCTGAGACTGGGGCTGAGACCCGCTGGGATAATTAATTAAGGATAATTTACTTAGGCGTACCCTGCCTTTCCATCAAGAAATGGTGCTTGAGATGGCTAACTATCACTGCACTCATGGATCTCACACTCACCGTGGACTAATCAGTCAAGGGATCGGCACAAAGAGCCTTCTCGTGCCGGGTGCCCCGCCCATCTCGAAGCAGAGCTAAGGGCTGGCAGTCGTCCTCCAGAGTGAGCAGGGACAGGATGGAACCGTGGGGCACACAGCTCCTGGGGGAATTCATGGCCCACCACTGCATCTCCTGCTCTGTGTGGCGTAAGTCCCAGGATCTGTCTGCACATCAAGAATTCGTACAAAACCGCTGCACCAAAGCAGCTTCTGGGAGACTGCAGCAGTGTGTGCTGCTTGGGACATTGCAAACACGCTCTTTCTTTAGCTCCGAGCAAGATGTTTGACAAGTCTGTCTCCTTAGAGGATTCCACATTCCTGTGAGGATTAGGCTGCGCACAGCAGACTGTATTCTGGATACCAGTGTAAGGATTGCCCTTTGGCCAGAGCGATCAGTAGCAGATATATGCTTACTAATGTGTGTTTTCTGCTTCTGTTGTATATATGAGTCCATTGCAGATGGAGCAACCATGTTCTAAGAAAGGAATAAATGTCTTTTTCATAACTTTAAAATTGGGGCAATTCATATTTTCCCAAGGTTTTAACAAAGTTTGGTCTAAAGCCAGGCAAAGCTGGCTGAGTGTAGATCTCATTTCACACTGTGCCTTGAGAACTGCGCTAGAAAAACATTGAGAGGGGTGTGGAGGAAAACCACATGTGAACCAAAACTGAAACAAAGTTTTATATGAACCTTGGCAAAAAGGCACAGGCCCTGGCCTTCCCACTGCTGGGAGTGTGTTGAGGGGCTAATAAATGGGAGGGATTTCTAAGAATCACCGAGCAGCCCAGTTTCAAAGTGTTTGGTGGTTTTAGAAAGAGCTAGAGCTGATCCTTGGCTCTCTTTGTATGCTTGCAGGGCAGAGAACACAGTCGTCTCAGCTGGAAGTGGTGACCCACAAAATGGTGGCCCTGTGCTGCTGTTTGTGACTTCCTGAGTGACAAGAAAGGAAACAGTGCAGCATCACTGGAGCTCCGAACTCTGTGTTGCTCATTCCACCATCCTGCCTGGGAGTGCAAAGAGTCAAGGGGTGGTGCTGGCTTCATCTGCTCTGGGTGCCTCGATGCGGCTTTCTTTTTAAATGCCTCTCCTGGAAGTGGGGGATTGTGACATGCTCCAGGAAAGTCTAGGAAATGTCTGGCTTTTGAACAAACATCTGAAATTTCAGTTCAGTAATGAAAGGCTTGCTCCAATATTTTCATAGCCAGCTTCCAAAAGAGGCATATGCACGTACACTGAAAAAATCGGCTGCAGAGAGACGTTATTGTGCGCAAGGTTGTTTATGGAGATCGTGCTGGAGGACTAATAATGCAATACCTAAAGATCTCACTCTGCATTCCAGATGTAGCTATAGGAGTAGTAAAGAGGAGGAAAAAGCAGCCTGATTTCTTGGCTGGTCACAGCTCCCCAGTCATCCTGCCTGGTGCAGGGGCCAGGAGAGGCAGTGCAGCAGCATGCGTGTCTGTGCTCATCCACATGCATGCAGCTCCCGCGGTGTGGGGGCCTGAGGCAGGCTGGCCTTCAGAGCTTCCCATGCATGGCCCCAGCCCTCGTGGCAGTTTTGAGGCCATCCGCTGAGGCAAATTGCAGGAGTGGGGCAGCCCTATGCTGTAGGTCCAAAGGGCTTTGGCATTCCGATGGAGGAAATGATACCCTACTAGCAGATCTGTGAGGGAAGGGTGAGCAACTAAGCGCCGTGCTTGTCACTCGTGTGTGGCTGGGAAGTGTGCCCAAACCCAGGAAGGGCGAGAGTAGCTGAGCACCCTGAAGAACTCTGACAGTGACTGGGGCGTCCCATGGCTTGCTGTTGGCCAGCCGACACTTCCGAGTGAGATCCGGTTTGCCTCATTCAGAGGTGCACAACTGCAGGAGGGAGCGCTGCAAGGTGGACTCCCTTCTCACCCAGAAGGGGGAAGGGGGGAAATCATGCCTGACCTCCCTGGGGCCAAGGTGGGCTCTCTCAGTAGCCATCTGGCTAGGTTGAGTTCCTGCACTGAATTGCCACTCACAGGTGCTGTTTCAATAAAAGGTGGCCTCAGTCCGGTTCTTACAAGTCTGCAGCTAGGAAGGGGAGCTGCACATGAAATTCCCACTGTTGCCTCCAATGATTAATGTCAGAGATAATGGTAGGGATGCCTCTCCCACTAAGGCTTGGGCTGTGAGATAGACAGACCAGCCTGTGGGGTCAAATCTGTTGCTTGAGGGGAAAATAAACCTGGGTTAGGCCACCAATGTGACTTGGAGAAAATCTCGTCCTTTTCCAGCCTTACAGCTATTGGACAAGTTAAACAGTCAAATTTGTCAAAACATGAGAGATTGTCCCATTAGAACTGTATCCGATCTGTCAATGGACCAGCAAAGTCAGCCATCACTCACCTCTGACGTGAGCACTTGCTGCAGGCATCTTGCACCAAGCATATTCTGAAAGCCACCATTTAAATTGCAAAATTAATTCATTTCCCTCCAGTATTTTAATCTCCAAAAGCCTCCCAGAGCACCTACAGGCAGTAAGACATGTCTTTCTTAATTTCTCTGCCAGGTTACTGTCCAAATGATATGACACAAAAGGAAAAGGGACCGGCATGAGGTGGGGGGGGGGCAGGGGGGAGGACCAAAGCCAAACCCGGACCAGTTCTTAAGATTTAACAGGAGTTCTTATTATAACCAGCTGGAACAGAAACAGCAGTGCGAGGAGATGCAGCTGGTGGAATGGCCCTGCTGCTTCTCATTTCCTGCTGCTTCAGCCTGATGGCTGCCAGGTCAAAAATAAGTTGACACTAGTAAAAGAGCAAACAATTTTGTATCCAGCCCCCGCTTATGCAAATGATTGTTTATTCTTCCCTATGATGGCTTTGGGGGAAGGGGGAGAAAATCCCACTTCCCCAGTGGATAGTATACCAAGGGGCATCACATCACGAAACAAGTTTGCTCCAAACAAAAGGATGTGCTGAAGCCCAAAGCTTGCCCACTCAGCAAAAAAGGCTTCCTGCCCCCTGGACCACAGATTTCCAGCACACTACAGCCCTGCTGTGTTATCCTTCCAGTATTTTGGAGGCCTGGCTCCTTACCTTGCTCCCTCATTGCATGTTCTGCCTGCTGTGATGGGGACACACGGTAACACTGACATCAAAAGAAACCCCAGGCATTCTGAGAGCAATTTGTTGAGAGTTCATAGTCCCTGGGGGAGTAGTAAAAGCTGACCTGTCTCAGAAAATTTGTGTGCATCTTGAAAAGCATCTCCCTTTATCAGGAAAGCATCAGCTCTGAAGAGCCGGCAGTTTTGATGCTGGCTGTTATCCAGGCACATGTGTATAATCACTCAGGCTCCAGATAGCCTAAGCATGCAGAAGCATTAGAAGCTTCCTTAACAAGCAGCAGTGATTTTTTTTAAAGGAGTCCAAAACAACAAAAAAAAAAACCCATCTCCCAAATGATTGTGGATTGCTCTGATTTCAGCCCAGGGAGCACCAGGTGGAATCTGCTGCCGTTCCTACCCCAGCTGCAATGGGCATGGACAAGCCAGATCACACAATAGTAACTTAGCACCTGCAGACACTTAACAAGTGCAGCAAAAGTATTGGTGTAATAGATGAATACATTTGTGCCACTTCCTTCCCACCTGAACCTAAAACAGGTGAGGAACTCCCAGCACATGAGGGAGTTCTTCTTTTGGCCTACCAGCTTGTTCTCTAATACCTTCTCCTTTACTGGCTGAGAAAAGCTCTTATCTTCAGTGAGCAGTCAGTTAGAGATAAGAGCTTTTCCTGCAGGGGAGAGGAGAGGGGGTCTGGGAAGGAAGGTGCTGCAGCATGATTCAATCCAGTGAGTCGACAGACAGAAAGAGGCTTGGTATCTGAGGTGCTATTTGGAAGTTCTGCTGAGTGATTCAGTTCTACCTGCTTATGAGTAGAAACACAGGAGCTGTCCTGCTTACTTGGGAGCAGACATCTTCTCATGCGTATTTGTGAGTCTACATGCTTATACAGAGGCTTGGTCCTTGAGATGCACTGTAGCAAATATCATAGTTTCATGGCTCGGCACTAGGGAAATCCTTCAGCACTTCCACAGAGCAAAATTGTATCATACCACACGGTTACTGCATGCAACCAAACACATTTGCCCCGCTGATTTTTCTGCTATGAATGTTAATAGCAGGTGTTCTTCATATTTCTTAGCTTATTCTGTGAACACTTAATTTGTTTTATGTTATAGCACAGTCCTGTCTATGTCATGGAGCTCACATATTTCCAAGCCAGTTGTTAGCTCTGGTATGCAAGTACGAATTGAACTGGGAGAGTTTCTCTTCGTGTCAAAGGCTTAAGCTCAGGCAGGGCAAGGCTCAGACACTCTTGCCTTAAAATCCTGCATTTCTCCAGGCCGCACATCCAAGGACAGGTTTAGCAGCACCAGTCAAATCCAGTCCACAAATATTCAGAGACCATGTTCAGGTAATTGTTGCTTTAATTAGGTACAAATATTCCTCCTGAAATAACATCCCTGGGAATTATTAAATTACTGAGCCCAGCTTTTTAGAAGGGTCATAATTTTGATTAACTATAGGTTCAGCACTTTCTTGATTGGTCTTTTTTTCCACGCCATACCCTCCCTCTTGACATTTGTGATGATTCTGGATAAGAGCATCTCCAGCCTTTTATTCCTAGCCAGAGCAGTGCTTGACACCAGCTGTGAAGCTTCCTCCAGCCTCTTTATGTCATTGCCATGATTGGTAAGGCACCCATTTCTTCCTTTGAAACTTTTGCAAAAATAGCACAAGAACCCTCGGTAGTGAGCCTTTAGTGCTTGGGTTCAAACTTCAGACAAAAAGATAACCCACACTCAAGGGATGAGTATGGCTTTCCATTGAACTCTGTGTAGTTTTTGAAAAGTGGGCTGCTTGTTAACCATGAACAACCCATAAAGAAAAGCTTGGTTGTGAACTGTGAGTTGTTTACCATGGTTTGTTTTCTTTGTTGGGTCCAGACAACATGATAGCCCATGTTTCAACAACATCCCATGGTTCATTGGCAACCCACATTCAACCTGCACTCAAACCAATCTACACTAATTTAGCCAGCTGATTCCATTGACAGCTGTTGAATCAGTGTTGCACATAGAGACAATGCCAATAAAATTACCCTGTTCCCTGGCCCATCAACTTCTGCTAGGATCTTGACTTACTTTTTGGCTCATGGCAAACTTCAGAGTTCCATGGCCATCAGGGCCAGAAATCCCCCCTGTTCCTCCTAGAAAAGCCTGGACAGACCCCTTTGCCTTCATTGGCCCCGGCAAGGCCACCCAGAACTACCAGGAGGCACTGAATGCTCTTGAGCCACAGCCCTGCTCTGCCATGCTATGACCAGACTCATTGGAATCTCGTGCTCAGCCTGGTCCTTGTCTTGCCAAGGAAGATCGGCTGCAAAACCCTATTTTTAGGGAGGATTAACATAATTAATAAACTGAAACTTGATCCAGACAAGACGGAAGTCCTGTTGGTGGAAGATTCGAGCTCCTGGGTAGGTGACTTGGACCTTGCCCTGGACGGGGTTGCACTCCCTCTAAAGGACAGGGTCTGCAGCTTGGGAGTGCTCCTCGACCCGGAGCTGTCCCAGGAAGCTCAGGTGACTGCGGTGGTGAGGAGCACTTTCCTTCAGCTTCGGATAATCCATCAGCTGCATCCCTACCTGGAGGAAGACTGCCTAGCAACAGTGACACATGCATTGGTTACTTCCCGGTTGGATTTCTGTAACGTGCTCTACGTGGGGCTGCCCCTGAAGACAGTCCGGATACTTCGGATGGTGCAAAATAGAGCAGCCAGGTTGCTGACAGGGACTGGGCGTTATTCTCATATAACACCAGTCCCTTATCAGTTTCACTGGCTTCCCATTGAAGTCTGGGCTCAATTCAAGGTGCTGGTTATTACCTATAAAGCCCTTAACGGCTTGGGAACTGGATACCTGAAGGAATGCCTGCTTCTATATTTGCCCTCCTGCCCCTTGAGATCAGCAGCAGAGGCCCTCCTCTGGGAACCCTCCGTGAAAGATTTTGGGAGGCAAAGTACCCGGAGGAGGGCTTTCTCTGCGGTGGCGCCCCATCTATGGAATGTGCTCCCCAGAGATGTCCGCCTGGCACCGTCATTATTTGTTTTTCAGTGCCAGGTTAAGACCTTTTTATTCCAGCAATATTTTAATAAGTTTTAATATAGTCTTTTCTATGTTTTTAACTGCAGCCTGTGTGAGTCAGGAATTTATTTATGTTATATTTTATGATGTAAGCCGTCCTGAGGCTTTTTGCGACAGGACAGCATATAAATATTTTAAATAAATAAACAAACATTTTTCTTGCTGAGACCCTAGGCATTTCAGCAAATCCCAGATCTTTAGGAATGGGTTCCTTGAGCCCAAGGAAAAGCATGGTTCACCGCTGCATTTTATCAGGGTATTTATCAAGATCAGGGCAACTGATCTTCATCTGC
Organism: Varanus komodoensis; assembly: GCF_004798865.1. NCBI lineage: Eukaryota > Metazoa > Chordata > Lepidosauria > Squamata > Varanidae > Varanus > Varanus komodoensis. The sequence goes on along the minus strand of NW_025336479.1, from coordinate 8,245,771 downwards.
AAAGTGTATTGTCCAACTTGACATCCTCTTTCCTACTGTATGTTCTATTTTAGGATTTGCTTACTGAATGCTCTACCAGCCAGCTCGTCCAATAAAAGAGTATGCATTTTAAATTATTCTGTATTTCTGTAATCCAATTTAAAAGAAAACTCTATCTCTCCTTCTGTGCACACATGTGTGTCGCTGGGTTTTCTCCTAATGCACTATTCTTTAACTTAAAAGGTAACTCAACAAATGTTTTTCTTGAGAATGTGCACAAGCAGATACACATGCCTGGAAGAGCTCATTTGTAGGGGAAAAGATGCTCATGGTTGGCCAGGAATGGTATGAGGCCTGCTGCCCTTGTTTTTCTGCTTGCTTCCCTTCTCTCAGTTACCTCACCTGCATAGATAACTGAATTGCCTGAGAATAAACACTTTCACCACAGGAAAGTGTAATAATTTGTATTGTAGGACGCACCTGGCTGGCTAGCATTAAGCCTGGGCAGGTTGGTCACATCCCCAAGCATTATCAGTGCAACTGGAGCCTCCACATGGTCAGGGATTAAGAGGAATCCCTCTCCAGAGCTCCCAGCCCAAACCCCAGGTAACTTGGCCTCCCAGGTAAGCACAGGAACCACCTGTATTCAAATGTGCTGGTTAGTGCTCAAGGTGGGAATCTCAACCCAATAGGCAGCTATCATCATTACCTGGTCAGCAGAGGTATAAAAGGGGACTTTTTGGGTTGCCATTTTGCTGTGATCAAACTTATTCTCAAGAATCATAAAACATAGTTTGGTTACTTTCATTCTTGTCATGCTTAATTGGGTGAAACAATGTCGCTCAGCATCTGCCAGCTGAAGCAGCTGCCTCACTCTGTCTCACGGTAAGGCCACCCTGGAGGGCGAGAAGAAGGAGGTAGAGAGCGAAGGGAATTTCCTCCTGAAATGTGATTGTCTCACGGAGTTAGGACCTCAACTAACTGCCAAAGGTTGCATGCAAGTTGTTCCTGGAGGGCTTGGTGCGGGGGGGGGGGGGGGTCATATCAGCAATAAGCAAGACTGAAACAAGCAGTGAGCAGGCCGCAGTCAAAAGTGGATGAGCCACCCCTTCTCTCCGTTGGTCCCCTCTCTTACTGTTTCTGCATTTCTTCCTCCAGCCTGCTGCAGGAATGGACAGATCACTCTGGCTGGAGGCCTGAACAGGCTGTTTCCAGCTAGTCTGAGGGCTGCGTATGGCTTTAGGTTACCCACCCTTGATCAAACAGCCCAGTTCAAAGTGACGGCCATTACTTACAAAGCACTGTATGCTTATGAGCCTCCCTGGGGTTTAAAATAGCCCCTCACTGAAGCCCCTTAATTTGTCACCCCAGATCATAAAATGCCACACCAAGAGAAATATATCTGATGCCAGTTCTCATCTGGTTTAAAGAGAGTTGGGAGGGCTTCTTTATTTTGCCAGGTTCTGATGTGGCTCTTGTTGCTGACTCTACGATAGATAAAAACAGAGAGCTCTGCTGGAAAGTCTCAGGCATTGTGTTCATACAAAGGCCAGCCAGAGAGCCATGCATACAGAGGGCTTGCAGTGGCTCTTCAACTCTGTCATTTCAGTGCAGTTGTGACTCATTCAGAATGTTGTGTTCTTTATCTTAGTATCACTTACGCATTATGGCTTGGGGCAGGGCCTTTGGAGGGTTTGTTTGAAAGGCAGAATACACATTTTTACATATGTAACATAAATAAGTGAAATTTGCCATTCATCATGACTCAGATGCAAAGCATCTTGAGTATTTGTTTGAAAGGCAGAATATACATGTTAACATTTAAAAATAAATAAGTGACGTATCCCACAGCATGTTGGCATTATCTGCTTCTTATTATAAAATCATGACAATTCACCATGTGATATCTTAAAGAATTTTGTGCGCGCACATGTGTGTGGATGGTAGAGAGATAGGGTAAAATATAACCTGTCCTACTTTGAACAGACCAGCTGAAATGAGTGGGATGTAGTCACCACTAGCTTAAATGCCATTCATTCCAGTGGGTATGGCATGTGGCATTTTACCAATTCATTTGCAGAAAAACCAGCATTTAAGTCATTATTTGTGAGGCGATTAATCACCTCTCCCCAACTGAGCTTTTGCGATGCCATGGAATGCTCTTGGGGACATGGGCACTGAGAAGGGAAAGGTCCTTTTGGTGCTGCAGGAAGGGCCGGGTGACACTGGAAGGAAAGAGTCAGAGGGCTGGGAAGAAGACTGCAAGGCACGTGTTACGCAGGTTGCTGGTAGTTTATTGTGGTCGGATGTTACACTGGAGTGTTACACAGGTTGTTGGAGAGGACACCTTCAGGGGAAAATAACAGCCAGATGTGAGGGTGATCACCTTGACAGGTGCTTCTGCACACTTGGCGTATGCTTTGTCCTGCCAGCAGGGTAATCAGACAATACACTGTGCAAATTGTTCTTCATTGCACATTTCCGTATTCTGAAAGCAAAATGAGCAACTGTGTGCATGGGGGTCAGGGGAGAGAAGGAGTACTGGGGTCATGGGATGTTTGACCGCTTCCTCTATGCTGTCACCCTAATAGCATTCTCTACTGAAGCTGCTATTAACAGTGAGGAGGGAAAAGGCAAGTACCTGGACAGTACTTGTCTTTTTTTCCCAGCTCAGCTAATAGCAGTTTTGAGGGGGCCCTTTAGGTTTGGATATGGCATAGGCAAGGCGGCCTGAACCCCCTCACCAATAATGTGCCCCTCTCTAATTTGCCTCTAGCCCCTGCTCGCCATTAAAGGTTAAAGGTCAAATCATCTGATCGTGTATCTCCTGTGTTGCATCAACTTTGACATGAAGTAATGTATGGGCCTTTAAAAATATATAGGGTAAGGTATAACTGGCCACATCCATGTATATTTTGGCATGGTGCCTTCATCAGGAAACCATCAGGACCACCCCTTTGACAGGGTAGCAGGAGCTTTTATGTGAAAAATGCTGGACAGAGATGGAGATTGGAATTCCAGCAAGTTGAGCTTTAGAAGGAGAGGAGAGGAGAGGAGAGGAGAGGAGAGGAGAGGACAGGAGAGGAGGAGACATGGATCAAGTTTTCTTTCCCCTTCTTTTCTTAAAAGGAAAGGTATTTACTCCTTACTCAGTACATCAAGCTGCCAAAGTCTGGTCAAGATGAATTTACCATGACAACACAAACAAACAGTTTTCTTAATGGTCTATTAACCATTAATGAAGGAGCTGTCCAAGCATGCATGCAGGATGTCCCCTGATCTATTTACTGCAGTCAGAGAAGATGGCCGTGTGCATTGACAGAATGCCACGCCAGTCGATTGGAGCAGGAAACAAATGCCTCAGGGCTGCAGAGAACAGTGCCATGCCCATGTCTTCTGTCTCACGTCTTTACGGTACTGGAGAGGTGGCAACTGAGAGACATTTCTGGAGATGTTTGAAGCAGAAATTAGGAGCTACTGCACAGCAACCGTCACCGCTGCTGCCGTTCCCCTGCACTTCTTCCAAGGATTTCTAAGAATACACCATCTTGCACTGCATGAAGGGCGTGTGCTGGAAAATATCCTGGCTGACATATGGAGGCCCCTGAAGGAAATGCCCGCATGGCAGCAGCTCCATGCATGGGCTAAGCAGCTGAAGTCTGACTGGTCCAGCCCGATGGAACTGTGTTTGTGGCAGGAGTGGTGTAGCTGGGGCCTCGTGGCATCCCTGCACAGCCACTCTCTCTGAACCTGGAGGTAAAGCAGCAGAGGCCAATCGAGAGGTCTAGGCTAGAGCTGCAACATCATTGGTTTAATGAAGAGCTATGCCCTCAGCGGTGCAGGGCATGTTAGTCTGCTGTGATAGGGTAAGCATCTCCTGGCCACGAGAGGGGGCAGCACTCCATTGACCCTGCCCAATAGCAACCCTTTTGGAGAGGGGCTGTCCTGCGTCCTGCCCCCATGACTTTAAGCCTGTGAACTATCCAGACCCCCAAGGGGCCTCTTCTATCTCTTAAGGTGGCAAGTCCCAGGATAACCTTTTTGCTTAGAGGCACCTCCGGGTGCTCACGGATGCTCCCTTCCTGCGGGCCCTGCTTCCTGCCCAGCTTTTGAGACACCCACCCCCCCACCACTAGTTAATGGCTTGCACTGCAATGCAGATGGTGCTCACCTCCCTGATGCTCTAGTAAAAGTATGAAGTAGCTGAAAAACTCAAGCCTACACCAGTCAAGAGGCTCGGGGTGTGTGTCTGTGTATCTGTGTGGAAGGAATTCCACTTGTGTTGTTAGTGACTGGCATTCCCAGCCTGTAACTCTTGCGGGAAGTGAGGGGCGGTGGGTGTCAGAGAAATAGGAAGAACTAAGAGAGCAGAGGAGGCTGGGATACAGTCCTCCTCACCACACGGTGACACAAACAGCACACTGCGTGTGCACACCTGTGACCATCTCTGGTTGCTTACGTGCTGACCTCATCCCAACTTGCGCACCAAGTTGTAAATCTTGAGGCTTTGCACGGTGTTACACTATTTAATAATAGCCTAGGTGAAGAGGGCAATTCTCCTAAGTTCTGCTCAGAGGAAAGTAATGTCACGTTCAATGGTATTCACTCCCAGAGAAGTATAAGTGGTACTGCAGTGTAAGCAAGCAAGATCCTTTACGGAAGGCCAGGCGCATTCGCGGCCTGTGCTGACTCCATTGAGCTGACATTGCTGCCTTGCCTTCTTTCCAGCCATCCAAAGCCAACCTCTCCTGCACTGAATTACGTATTTCCAGCCAGCCACAGCACAGGTGGACGTGGGTCCATAGCACAGAGTAACAGGCACTGTAGAGTGGCCTTATTCTATAGCTTGGGCCTCATCTGTGGCATGTTTACCAGCAAGTCTTCCCAGCACTAACATGTTAGCATAGCTCTCCAGAGAGGGCCAAAATATCTCGTGAGGGTCACAGGGATCTTGCGACACATTTTGTCTAGTCAGCATTCCTTTCCTCTTGCCGTGCAGAGCAGAACGGTACAGACGGCTGCTGTAGGGCTCACGCTAATTTATTTTCATCTGTTTGGATTTCTTGAAAATAGTGGGTTTGGGGCTCATTAAGACTGAAATAAAAAGCACACACATAAAGCATCAAACCCTGTGGAAACCAAGGATTTAAAGAGTGTATTGGCTCAGACTTGTGCAATGTGTGCCATTACTAGAACATGTTTGGAAATATAACACAGCTGTAATTTCCTAATTAGGGCCCTGCGTCTGTTGACTCTTTCTTACTCAGAGTGGCAGGAAACAGAACAAGAGACGTTGGTCTCAGGTTTGGAGGGCTGCTCGCCTGCCCGGCCCACCGCTCTAGTATTTCACTGAGTTGTTGGAGAGGATCACTGCTGAAAGGAAAAGGCCCCGGGGCGAAAGGTGATGGTTGGATCCACTCATCATGGTCAGCCCACAGGAGGGTTGGCTGGTTGGGGCGTGCAGATGTTATATTGCGGAACTCCAGTCAGGGGTCTGAGCTGAAGTGTTTTTAATGGAAACATATGGCAGAAGAAAAAGGGGCTGACGCTGGAAAAATGGGAATGTTTATGCAAAGCAAAGTGTCTTTTATGAAAATCCACTATAAAATTTTACACTACTGAAGTAATCTTGTGGCTGTATCTTTGGTTTCTTACCACACTTAGATCTTAAGGAGAATTATGACCAAGTATGGAAGCATGATGGAAGCCATCTCATCCTAATCAATGTGGCTGCTAATAGGGAAATTGCTCTCATCAACAAATTGGAAAGAAACGTGTGCCTCAAAAATCAGTTGATTTTGTGAATTCTAGACTCTGTAAACTCATTTCTGACACCCCCACCCACCCACCCACTTGGCTATTTCATTTATGATGACCACAAAGATATTCAACTAATTTCAGAAGTCAACTAATGAAGAAGCTGTCAATCAGGATGATACAAAATACAGTCGGCTTCTGCTGAACTCTTATTGCCTGTGTTCAGTGTGGTTTTTCCCCTATCAAACATAAGTTGCAGTATTCCTTTTGTTTTAGCTTTGACAAAAACCCAAATAAGCTGTAAATAAGGCAATAATTATAATATAATATAATATAATAAAATATAATATAATATAATATCAGAACACAGAAACCTGGAAATTCAGAAATGCAGCCTTGTGGCTAAAATGTGCCTCTGCTCTCTATATCGAAATTAAGTAATTGCTACCATCCCATCCCATCCCATCCGCCGAATCACTTTCTGTAATTTCAAAGCTTGTATACTATTTTCAGAGTGAGAGTTGGTCTACCAATGGATTTTTTTTTCATTTTCATGTTGAGCAGTATGATAATGGGGGAAGGGCAGATTATGAATGCATCTAAATAATAATTAATAGTCTCTTATCCAGTCCACAAGAGGCATACTGATTACCTCGACCTTTTCTTGGCCTTAAAGGTTATACAAAAGAAACTGCAAGAGACTGATTGCGGGGAATGCTCCCATGTTGCTGGAGTGAGCTTTCGGAAAAGGCGGCAACTCCCAGTTGATAGCACTTGGTTTCACTAAGGGGAATACGTGCAGACAGAATTCAGCACAGCTCAGCAAGAACACAACTGGTGCCTAGAGTTGCAGCCGCTAATGTAAAACCACTGGACAACTGAAAAGAATGTAAACATCTGGCACAAATACATTTATATGTTTAATAACTTAGAAAATATTGGATGGGAGCTTGTTTGGATTATGGTGTCCCCCACTGTACCCCTAAGCCCTTCTTCACCTGCTGGCCTGGGTTTGCTATGCTGCAGCTCTTTCCTCTGTTACTCCCAAAACCATCCTATGCTGCCCACACCTTTCATGTTACAAAATGAGCTCGGGGCTGGATCCCACTCCAGGGGGCCTCCATCTGGTGGCAGGTGGGGCCAAAGGCAGAAGGGACAAGGCTGAGTACAACAATGGCAAAGTACCAAAAGCACCACCACATTTCTGCCGAAACCTTTCACTGGCAGCAGCACATCCTTCAGGGAGGCATTTCAGCCCCATAGGAAGGCGTAGGAGGGGGGACTGCTCAATTGTTTGGAAACCACCAAACGATCAGTAGTTGAGGGGGAAGCCAGGTGGAGGGGGAATGGATTGGGACCCCAGGAGAGCTGGATTTGTACTCCAAGTGTGGGGTTCTGCCCCCCTGCTTTACATGGAACTGCAAGAGTGACATATTCTTCTTCTGCATGGCCTTGCCTTTATTGCAATTTCCTGTGGGGTTAGTGGCTCGACTGTCGCTGGAGTGAAAATAGGCCTTTGGGTATGTTCCCATTCTGTGCAAAGCACATGGATTGCATTGTGACAAGGGCAGTGTAAATCTAACATGTCACCAGAGGTGTTCTGATCTAGTCTCCCCAGCCCAAGCCCCTGTCCTATGCAGCCATACCGGGGGATAAGCCCCAGTGGATTCAATATCTATTTCTAGGTAAACCTGCATAGGAAGGATGGTGCTCCAAAGAGGCAGCCACTGTGGCTGTGGACCTGAAAAAGCACACATTTGGCCTGATAACGTGGCCAAACCTACCCTGGGGTTCTCTTGCCTGTTTTCTTTTGCATCTTCTCTTGCCCTGAGAGGCAGTGCAGTGATAAGCAAGAGCGTTTGCTTCATCTGCTGCTGCTGCTGCTGCTGCCTGGGTGGTTTCTGCTCTTGAATGAAGCTGAGTGGCTTGCTGGTTCCAGTCCAGCTGCACATTACTGTTAGGGAATGATGGTTTTTATGTCCAGGTGCAGCCAAGCCAGAGGTGCTGTTTTGCTGCTGCACCAAAGGAAGGGGGCTCTGCAGGATAGTGTGAGAAGGGGAAACCCTGCAGCTACCCAGCTTCCTGAAAAGCTTTGAATAACAAGCAACCATACCTTCTTCTGTTTACAAGAGCTGAGCAGGGCACATTTTGAAAGGCATCCATTCATAGCATCACCATAGGTCGGAGATGACGTGGCAGCTTGCAGCAGCAACAACCAAATACCTCCTTCCATACCGACCCCAGGTGCTGAACTAGGAAAGGATGCTCGGGTTAATTTACTCCCATCTCCCCACCCCAACATCAGGGGTACGTGCTGGGTGGCAGGAGGCTGGGGGCTGATCAGGGACCGCATGGCAGGCCCTTGCTGAGGGCCCACACCCCAGCAGGGCCCCACCGGCAAGAGCCCTGGGCCTGCTCCTTCCTTCTGCATGGCGACCTGCTTGCTCACCTGCCTCGCTTTGCTCCAGACAACTGAGGTGATGAGAAGCAGCCCTCCTGCCTCCCAAGCAAGCAAGCATGAGTGATGAGGGCTGGGAGGAAAGGAGCAGCCTCAGCTGGCCACAGTGGTGGTGAGAGGGCAGGCGAGGCTGCAGAGAAGGTGCCAGCCGCTGGCCATGCCAAGCACCCACGCCAAAAGGCCCGCCGGAGGAGATTTCTCTTTCAGCTGCTTGGGTGCAGGGGAGGTCAAGCGCAGGGATCTGGATGCGGCCCCCAAAGGGCAGTTGCAGCCCTCCAAGCCATTCCATAGGGCCCCAAGTGTGCCCCACTACGCACCACTGAATTCCCCCACTGCCAATTCCCCTGCCACCTGCACTCTCCACTTCCTCCCCCGGAATGCCGATCAAGGCTTGACAGCCCCATCCATCCATCCATCCTTTATTTCATTCCACTAGCAGAAGAACAAACAGGTGATCCAAATCCGCATCATAGGTGTGTGTCTGTATGTGAGGGTGTGTCTGTGTGCACAGTCCCTGACCCCAAGGGCCAAGAGGGCGCATGTCTGATTTGCAGTATTTATAGTCTGCCCTATAACCGCATTGCTAGGGTGGCTCACACCGACCAGGGCAACTGGGAGTTGAAATGTCCATAATCACATGTAACAAGTCCTCATTAATGCTCCTGAGATGTATCTAGATTGGCAGTCCCTTGGGGAAGGTTTTTGTCCTATAGTTTTAGATATCTGTATTGTTATAGCCAGGTTGACAGGTTATTTCATGCTTGGTGTCAGTAAAGTTTTCATGTTGTAATTTTTATTGATGAAATCGTCATCATCAAAATTCAATAACAATAAACAGTAGAATATAACATAGAAGCACAAATTACAGGGAGTAGAAATAGCTCAAAGGTAAAACAGATTCAGAAGCCTGGAAGATTGTTGAAAAGCTCTTTGCCCTGTGCCAGAATGACACCAAAATAAGTGCCAGGCCTCCCTGCGTAGGGAGGGATCTCTCTGCTGCAGGCATGTGCCAGACCTCACTGGCTGCGGGCCTTGGACAAGGGCCGCCACAGTATGCCCCAAAGTCTGTGAGCATCTGAGAGAAGAGATGCTCTGAAAAGCCATGCCAAGCACAGCTCGGCATCGTGAACCGAATCATCATGTAGCAAAAAGCACCGCGAGGCTTGAAAGCTTGCATTGCACTCTAGCAAGCCTTTTAAAAAAGAGGGCCAGTGAAGGATATCCCCCGCCTGTGATCTGCCTCTGACGACAAAGTATGTTCCATAGCACAGGGACGGTCTCTTTTGAATCGAAACACGGATCGAACCTTCTGCGTATTTGGAGAGGCTACGACCTCTTGTGCCAACCCTCTTCAGCAGAGGGAGGAGCGACTGACCCACACGATGAAGGGTTTTTCAATTCCAGTCCATGAATACACACTGCCATTTGCCCCATCAGTGTGTCTTCCTGCCAGAGCAAATGTGTCCCAAGCACACATGCAGGAGAGACCTAGCCGTCCGACGTTTATGAGCTCCGTGAACACCTCACCCTGGCTTTGCAAACCGTTTGAGAGCTTGAAAGATTTGCCAGTCAGAAGCCTTGCCTAGGACACGCTCTCTGCACCAGGACTGCACGTCTGGCTCGTCCCTGAAAGTTTGCTTTGATTTCATCCCTGAATAACATAAATAAATAAAAACCCCGAAGCTCATTATTAATAATAGAGCAGTACAGAAACAGGGAGCTGCACATTCTCTCCCACTGCCCTGCTGCCCCTGAAGATTCTTGCACAGCAGGAAGAGATCAAAATGCGGCCGCTTCATTGCCTGCCAAATGGACAGAGGAAAACCTCAAGCACTGCAGGAGCAAAGATGGGGTGTTACAGGCAAAGTTTTGGCAAAGCTTGAAGTTGAACCGCAGATCCTAAGCAAAGCGGGTGGGTTTTGAGCGAGTTTGCTGCATGTTTTCTGTTATGTACTTATGTTTCTGGGGACAAAGAGGACCTTGGCATGTTTGAAAGACTCATCCCATCAAAAAACAATACCAAAATCTATGTTTTTATTAGTGGGGTGCCACATGGATACATTTTTGCTGTGGGCTTAATGAACTTACTAGGGAATAATCCTACTGAATACACTGGGATTTACTTTGGAGTGAACATGCACAGAAGTGCAGTGCTGAAAGGTTAATATATGGTCAGTTGCTCATTTGAGGGAAGGAAGAATTCCCTTCCAGCCCCTCAGGGCTCAGGATCATGCCCTGGGGAGACATCTGGTTGTAAAGCCCATATTTAAAGGTCAACATTTCATTAGGTGGACAGAACAGATGAGTTTGTATTCAGACGCGTGTGATGGTCGTTTGGGGAGAAATCAGCAGTCTTCTGCATTATTATCAGTGCTATATTGCAGGAGCTTCAGAGTTGAAAAAAATGCACATTCTCCAAAGCTGCTTGGGAACATCAGAAAATTGCTTTATGGTTGAGTGCTTCCTGGATGATATTTGTTATTTATGACAGGACACATGCAGTCAATGGAAAACATTTTAAGAATGGCATGCCGCAAACTGCTATGTCCCCTCTCCCATAAACAGTCTCTCTGTCCCTCTCTCATTCCCCTTCCCTCCCCGCTCTCTCTGTACCTGCCTTATACCAGAGCAGATGCAATTGTACCTCTAGCTGAGAAGTAAGAGCCTTTTCTAGTGATTTCTCCTGGAGTCCTTAGGTGAAGATAACAGGGCAACTGGGAATTTGTGTACAGAGATGCCCACGAGTTCTTTGCTGGCTATGCACTGAGTAGGTTGGATTCTGCCCTGCTCATTTCGAGTAAACCCATTGAAATTAACAGGACTTCTCAGCTTAAGTCTCACTGATTTCTATGAGACGGAGGTTGAACCCAACCTTATGGCTGTCCTGGAGCACAGTAGGAAGGGCAAGGGGATGGGGGGGCAGGGGGGTCTGATTTCTGCTCAGGTAAAAGGGGTTCAAATTAGCAGGGCAGCCCTGTAGGGATGAGCAATGCTGCTGATCCCCTCTCTGCCCTTCATGCACACTGGAGGAAGGCCCTCCAGTGTAAGGCAGGGGAGGATCAGCTGGGGTGCTGCCTGACTGGGGCTGTGTGCCCCAGTTGACTCCCTGCTGGCCCCTGCTCTTGGGGCTTGCCAGAAAGGCACCCCCATCCTGGGGCCCTCAAAGCTGCAGAACAGCGCAGGGCATCCCTCTGGCAAGCTGGAGGGAGGAAGGGCTTCTTCCCCCCATTGCTGCCACTTGCCGAAGGCACTCGGGTGGGTGCTAGGCTGGGGGTGCCTCTCTGGCAAGCTAGAACAAGAAAGCGGGGTGAGTAGGGAAGCAGGGGGGCAGTGCCGCCCCCAACTGGGCTCGGCCATCAGCTGATTCGTGTCCCTCCTGCTCGTGTGCAAGAGAGGCAGCAGGGAACTCAGCCGAGGGGCACTGCCACCTGCTCATCACCGGCTCCTGCAGCCCAGGAGAGCTTTAGGGCAGGAGGGGCGGTTGGGGCAGGAGGCCTCTGATAGGTGTGCAAAATGCTACTCTCTGGCTAGCCACTTGGCAAGAGTGGCCACCGGCCGCTCTTAACAAATGCCTCTCTGGTTCTGGCCTTGGCGCCACAATGGCTTGTGTTTTTCAAGTTTGTGTGATACAACAAGCCACTGTGGTACCGAGAAACCACAGAACAGCCCACTGTTTCTGTTCGTGGCTTCTAAAAACCAAACATACCGCACTGGAATATCATGAAGGGAATGGTAAAAATCCATTGTGGCTTGTTGCATTGTGCAAACCTGCCCCCTGACAGCTATGCCCCACAGCAAAGCTATCTCCACCCTCCACAATCCTATAGCGAGATATCTCTGCATCCTCTGCCCAAGGATGGCTTAGCACACTCCTGGGTCTGCTAGAGGTTTGTTTGAGCGCAGAGCAAAATATTGTTACATTTTTCACATGTGTAAAAAGTTTCTCAGACATACCAAGAGAGAAGTGTGCACACATGCAATGGAGAGCAGAGTTATTTAATAATGCAGACCATAGAAAAACGTTGCATGGTTCCTATACGTGCATGGCAACCTTCAGCTATCGAAAATACAAAATACCACAAGCCCTCCTTCACATTTAAGCATCCCAGTAAACCAAGTCAGGCTGATAGATATTTTCCTCATCTCCCTGCAAACACACACATGTTTGTGTTAGACTGAGCTAGACTGAAACTTGCCACAGTACAAAAGTGTATATTATGGTTCTGAAGCCAAAGGGCAGCTATAGTTTGGTGGGGGGGGGGGGCACATACTTTTCTTGAAAACAGTCCCTCGACTCTAGAGTCTTTGCTAGAGTCTCCAGGCGGGGCCATGAAGACCTCTGTCTGAAGGCCACAGCAACCTTTCCCAGCCAGGGCACAGAACTCTGATCCAGGTGGGCCGACTTGGCAGCCTCCTCTGTAGGACTTGCGTCAGCTGGTCTCCCGTTGTGGACTGCTGGCGTGTGGCGTGGTGGGTGGGGGCTGCTTGGGACCAGGGCAGGGGCAGCGGGTTACAACCCCCTTTGGTGTGCCACCTGTTTTGTTTAAAAGGACGATCACCAACTCCATGCCAAAGTATGAGAGGCAGTGTTTACAAGCATCCCATGGTGTTAATGGTATATTTTTCTTCTCCTGCAGGGAGTTCTCTTTGCTAATTATCCCATCAATTTTCACATGTACTTAATCAGTTTACAGGAAATCATTTTTCTATCTATATCTATTATGCAGTGATGAAATACAAGGAAAGAAGGCATACCACGTGGATATTAATGGATTTGTTAAATGCCCTGTTGCCAGGTGAGAGGAGAGAGCATGCATGCCAAATGAAACTTTGGGAATGGGAAGGGAAGTTACAAAAATGTATTTATGCATTTATTTCAACACAAACATATACTTTGTCTAATAAACTAAAATGGATTCTAAGGACAGCTTATCAGTTGCTAAAATATGCACTTAAAACAAGTCAAAATTCAATCAGATCAGAGCAGTCATATGACTTCCTTTCATTTGAAATGATGGGCTCTCCCAAGCTACACATGGGAACCACAACAACCAAACATGACTTTCACTTGGACTCCTTCAACACATATTTTGCATGTGGTTGAGCTTTCCTGTGACTGCTGCTTGTACCAAAAGGTGCCTTGTGGCACATGGCAAGAGACAGCACCCTTAAGCTTGCCAACCCCTTGACTCCGTGATCTGTGCAGTTTCCCATCACCTGGAAAACACCGTTTCCACAGAATGCAAAATGCCTGTACTTGCAGTAACAAGGTGTGGTAGCAGGACTTCTTGAGGACTGGCTGTTGTTCAGACATTCACTGCTACAGCGGTGTTCAGAGACAGCCTCAGCTTCCAGGTTCTTGCCTGGGTGCATGTCCACAGCTGTGGGTTCAGGGAAGACATTCCTGTCCCTATTCTTTGCTTCCTCCCCACCCCCACCTCGCTTTGTCCCTGGAGGGAATAGAGTTACTAAGCAGCTAATGAGTCCTTAGCAACCCTCACTCCTCCTCCTCCCCCTCCCTTCCCTTCCACCATCCCTTCGGCCAATGGCAAGTGTTGGAAGGGTGTATGTCACAAAGGGTGAGGGTGCGATAGAAGCCTAGAAGGAAGAACAGGAAGATGCTGCTGCTGGGCATTGGGTGAACAGCAGCCTGAGGGGACAGGAGGATCCTTCCACCCCTTTCTCTCCTCTTCCTCAGCACCAACCTGCAGGCAGGTGAGTGGCAGTCACTGTGGCTTCTCAGGAGGCCTCCGCTGGAAGCTGTGGGGCAAGCACGTAGCAAGGGTCCAACAGCTGCGCAAAGACACACCAACTGCCTGGGCAGGCCCCTTGCCTCTCTCCCAGACACTGCACCCTGGGCAGATACTTAGTCCAGAGACAGGCACCTAGGCCTGGGTGTAGGACCAGGTGGCTCTCTGCCGAATGAGGGCTGCTTCAGGAACCATCTTTGCATCTGCCTGTGGCTGCTGGAGCAAGGCGTTGCCCTGGCTGATGGTGGGAAGCAGGCAGGAGAAGATGTCCCTGCCTCTCATCCTTGGAAATCATCCACGACACAGATCCAAGGAAAGAGAAAAAGGAGCTGTGGGGCATCTGGAATACCAGGGAGAGGGAAGAGGGGGCAGATGATGTGTAGGAAAGAGGAAGGAGAGCAAGCAGTGTGTTTTATTGTTTAACAGTAGAGAGTAAGAAGCCCTGGGTGTATATTATTGCCAGCTTCCTCTCATACTTGAATGTAGGTGGGTACCAGAAAGCATTTGTCGGTCAGATATGATGCTGTGTGAATACCCAATTTCTGTCTCAGTCTTGCCCCAAGTCCTAAAGAGGCAATGAATGTAAAAGTGGGCATATCATCATTATTGCCTGGGGGGGGGGGGAGCTGACATCCCTAAAACTCACAGCTCAGCAAAAGCACAGTATAAGCATATGTACTAGTCATCTGTGCAGTTGGAGGTATCAGCATTTCATCTAGTTGTGCTCCAGATCTGTTGGACCAGACCTGAATCCCTGGAGCTTCCTCTTCATGAACCAGGGTTGGTTGTTTATTTGTTTTTTTTTTAATGAGGCACCTGGCATCATGAAGACAGTGTTTAAGATTAATACGCATGGACCCAGCAATCTGACATTAGAGATTCTGTGCATGCACGTGTTCATGTTTTACAAAAACGAGGTCCTTCAAGGTAAATAATCCCCTTGATACAAGGGGATAGCTTCCCTCATTTTCTTTCCTTCTTTCCTTTTATTTTTTGGGCCATGGTGGCTTTTGGGGTCTAAAGGGGGAAATTCCAACCAGGGAAAAGTCTTAGGAGCCACATCCCATCTGAGGTTGCAGCCAAAAGCAGAGCAGGCAGGGCCCAAATGAGATTCTCACCCATTTTTAAGCATGCTCAGAAGTGAGCAAGACATGCCTCTGCCTGTCTTTTCAGAAGTATTTTAATGTCTTGTAAGCTGCCTAGGAAGGCCTCGGAGGTTATAGGTGGCCTATAAATATGTTGATAAATAAATGAATAAATAAGCAGCACTTTGTGACAGAATCCCAAATACCAAGACTCTGCATGTCTTCTCACAAATAAGCAGGGCAAGCCTCAAAAGTCAGCAGAACTGAATGTCTCAGCCACTGCTTCCTCAGGGCCCCCCTCTCCCCTGCAGGGAGAGCTCTTATCTCTGAACAGCTGCTGGTCGAAGGTAAGAGCTCCTTCCTGATGGGAAGAGGGGGCAGAGCCTCCATTTTCCATCACAGTGGCCGCTGTCAGACGCCATTATGCAAAATCTTAATTTGGCATGCTGTCTGAGAGCTGCCATTGTGAAGGAAAATGGAACGCACCGAAACAGGCCCAACTCCAGTGGAGAGCCAAGCACACCTAAGCCCAGTGAGTTCAGCATTTAGCTCTGTGATGGGTTTAGGCCAAATGGAGAAGCAGTTTGGTTCCAGCACTGCTGAGAAGGCCGGTGCAGCAGCTCAGGGCATCCTTTGAATTCAAGGGCTACAACGCTGTTGGAACAAAGGCCAATCCCACTGCCAGTGGCAGTGAGCCCTTTGATCCTGGTGAGGCCTCAGCTAGAGCAGCATGCCCACTGTTAGCTAGCGTCTTTCCTAACTGTGCCCAATATATAGAAACAGACCCCTTTTTATTGATGATCTACTCTGGCAACTGAAGTGAGGTTTTCCTCAGCACAATGGACTCTTCTGTGTTTGCTCTTGTTGATTGTCTATTATATACTCCCAGCTATTTACATTGGATTGCCATGAATATTAGATTACTGGCATACAATTAGCTAAGTGAAAAGCGCAATGGATTGTATGTCAGCTTGTGGTTACTTGAACCAATAATTTCTCTGTGTGGTTAGACTTTCCAAGGTGAGCTTTTAAGTTCACTTCAGAGTGCTATTGTATTTTTTAGAAAGACACTGTCAGAGCTGACTTTGGGTGATCATTTTCTCTGAATATTTACCAAACATGTGGCATCCACATAATGCGTACTTGCAAGATGAAACAAAGTATATGGTGAGCCTCACCTGGTCAACACGACAGTTGGCCATGCTGAGCTGCGTTGATTTCCCACAGCATCATCCTCCGCTAGGGCCAACTTGAATGATCCTGACTGAAATGTGTATATAGTTGGGGTAACCCACAGGCCAAATGTTCAGAAACAGCCCCTGGATTGGGCTTCTGCCGGTGTTGAAGAGCTCAGCACTTTACTTCTTGAAGTGTGCAAACATGCACAGATGTGCTTCAATATGATTCTGGAGCCCAGGTTGGATGGGAGTTTGAGTGAGCACATTTTTGACCTGTTGTCCCAGAAGGATGTTCACTTACTATAGCTACATGTTCGTGGGCATGTAGGAAATGCCTTCTGGGATCAGAGCAAGATCTATTACTCTAACGTTCTTCATATCTTCCACTATGAAGATATATCTGGGCATTCACAAGAAGGGTGGCTTTTAACATACTGTCCAAAAAGAGGCAATGCATCACCAAGGCGAGGACACAGATTTGTATTCGTATGTCTGTGCGTGAATGGATGGATGGGTGAACCCAATGGGGCTTCCACTAATTCCCTTGTAAGCTACCAGTTCTTAACTGCAATTAGGACTCTACCACTTGCAGAATGAAGATTTAGCACTTCCAGAGGAACCAAAAATGAGCAAAAATTCTGATTTCTAGAATGGGACAGGTTGGCAGAGCTTGCTAAATTTGGGCCAGATTCAGGCTGGACATCAGGAAAAGCTTCCTCAGTGTCAGAGCAATGCGACAGTGGAACCAGCTGCCCGGAGAGGTGGTGGGCTCTCCCACACTAGAGACAGTCAGGGTGAAACTGGATGGTCACCTAAGTGGGATGCTGTAACGAGGTGTCCTGCAACAGCAGGGGGTTGGACCCAGTGGCCTTCTTGGTCCCTTCCAACTCTATTATTCTATGATTCTATGACTTGTCTCAATTGAGAAAGGAGCATTTCTGCTCATTCCAGGGCTTCTGCAGGGAAGCACAAAATCTCTGTTACGGAAATGGTGGGTCCCACTTGTGCAACAGAATCTGCATGGCCTGCCTCTTCTGGAATCAAATCAGCAGGGCTCAAGTAGATAAAGGGAAGGATCAGAGCTGGGTTCTTGTCCTTATTCTCTCACTTCCTCTTTCTCACACACATAGAAATGATTGCTATAATTTAAATAGAAATATAAAACTCGTCACTGTACTTGGTAAGACCTACGTGCTTGGCCAGTTTGTAATGAGATGCTGCTCAGTGATGGGCAACAGGAAGACTTCATTCTTAGGATTCTTCATCTTTAAACAGGACTTTGACTGGGCAGAAGGCACCTTCACCTAGAGCCCTGCCTACTGACAGCCTTTCAGACAGAATTCTGTCCTCGGTAAAGTGGGGCCACGGCCACTCCTACTTACAAGAAGGGCACAATGGTTGGCTTCTCTTATATTGAGCTTTACAGTGCTGATGCCTTGCTAGATAAATGATTCCATGCCAACAACAGGAGATGTAATGCTAAATAATGCATGTAAATGCTATGTAGATAATGTGACTTCCACTGTGATGTAGGACAGGGGTAATTTTATGTTTACTTGTTTAATTCCATTTGTTTGTTTAAAACACTTCTGTCTTATCAGAAACACACACATACATGTATCTCTATGTCACAATTTTGATGGTTTACAAAAATGGAAATCACGAAGGAAAACAACAGCAGAAGCCGAGAGGTAGCCGTAAACGTCTTCAGAGGTCTCTGCATGGCCCCTGAGGGATAATGAGGCAGGTGCAAGTCAGTGATTGCAGGGAGGGCCTGGCATCTCTAGGTGGGCCAGTGGTGCAGCGCAGCACAAGGTGACTTCCTATGCTCCTAGGGCATCCACAACTGATTTGCCACAGCTGTTAGGCTGCAATCCTATGCAATGAATTCAGTCACATGTGGGGGGGGGGGCGGGGAAGACACCCTGACTAAGGCTGTGGTGCCTGTTACTGCCTTTTGAACATATCTTTGTGCAAAGTTTTAGGTTTCAGTCCCACTCCTGCAGTAAGCCAGATGTAGGTTTGAGCTTGTGCATGAAGATCATCTCAGTGGATGTCTCATGGCATGTCCTAGGCACCAGATCCTCGTTTCCCATCTTAATCTGGCCCACCTCCCTAGCCACTTTTTTGCACCAGGCTCCAGTTGGTGGACTGGCTCTAATAAAAATCCCAAAGCGGATTCTGCAGACCTGCAACCAGCCCACCCGTAACTAGACTGGCCTTCCTTATGCCATGCCTTATTGCATGCCCTGGTGCCCACAATTGCCGCCTCCTCCACATCATTGTACTGCCACTGCTTATACATGCATTCTAAACCACTCAGTTCCCTGCCTACAGGATGAGCATAGAAACATAGAAACAGCGAGTCAGAAGGGGTCTCCCGGGCCATCTAGTCTGACCTCCGGCACCAGCTGGCTCCGCTCACGACATGCCCACCATGTGCATGTCCAGCCTATCCTTGAACACCCACACCTATGGGGCCTCAACCACCTCCCAGGGAAGCCCATTCCACACCCTCGGGGTCCTGACTGTCAGGAAGTGCTTCCTGGCATCCAAATGGAGCCTTGGCTCCCTGAGGATGCCTGAGGACATATGGAGGGGATCCTCCTGATGTATGAATTGACACTGCCTTCCTCAGGTTTTATGTAATGGAAACCTCTGGCCTCATTCAGGCCAGAATCTTCCTGCCAAAACTGGTGTGGGATGGGGAGGGATAGGCAACGGAGGAATGTCCAGCCTCGGTGCTGCATCACTTCTTTACAGTCAGTCAAGAAATGGTGTGCCAAGCATTTTGGCTCTCAAATAAAATTGCACACCTTGTACAAATCGCCATGAATTGCAATATCAATGTGTAGGC
This sequence comes from Varanus komodoensis, assembly GCF_004798865.1. Taxonomy (NCBI): domain Eukaryota; kingdom Metazoa; phylum Chordata; class Lepidosauria; order Squamata; family Varanidae; genus Varanus; species Varanus komodoensis. Next base: position 8,226,707 of record NW_025336479.1, on the reverse strand, counting down.
AAGAGCCAAGCAGGAGTATGTGAAGAAAGACCTGAGAAACTTCTTTGCAGCCTGGTGCTATCTAGGCTTCCTTGGATGTTCAATGAGACTTCCTCCCCAGTACGTGGGCCTCAAGATGCAGGCGTGATCAGACAGAAAGTGGTGACTTCTCCTAGAGGGAGTCTTTTTTTGGAGCACATCATATGCTGCAGTGCTTTCAAGAAAGCCACATGGAAGTTGTGCAATGCACTTGATTCCTCAGAAGCGCTTTAGTTGATTTGATGAAGAACCCTTCCTCGAGGGGCTCAAAGCCTCATTTTTCACCTCTTGAGAATCATAGCTAGAGAAGGACAGTGACTTACCTAGAAGGGGAAAAGTGGCTGTACTGGGATTTCAACCTCACTTTCCCACCTCCAGGTCTAGTACTCAGCGTCCCACACCAGCGGGCTCTCTGTGATGTGACTAGGAACATGGGCCCATTCGTTCAGTGTCCATGAGCAAGAGATGCTCATGGACACTGAATAAAGCCATTCTTCTCCTATGAACCTTGACTTTGCTTCTGCACTTGGATGAGGCAGGAGGCCACCCACGTGACCACAACAGCTTTAATGGGGTTGGACTGTATGCGAATAACTTGGAAGAGCAGGAAAACAGTCTGGACACTGAATGAGAGGATGCCGGAGATTTAGGTCCCCTTAGAGTAGATGCCTGCTCATGTTTAGGCAGGAAAAGTCCAGCAAATCCCAGCATTCCACATCCAAACATAAACAGGATTATGCCATGATAGCACTTTCCCTTGCTTGGGGTAAGTTGTTTGCAAGATATTTATAATTACTGAGTGTTACTGTATCATGGCAAATCTCATAACACTGCTCCCATAGGTGGGTGGGATAATTTTAAGTTAAACTTCAGATCATGAGAAAATTGAAATCGTGTCTTCCATGGCAATTAAGACATCAGCATTTGGACATGCCCATGGTAGGCACGTCATGAATGGAGCTGTCTGGAGCCGGGGTCAGACTAGATGGCCCGGGAGACCCGCTCTGACTTGCCCTGCTTCTATGTTTCTAACAGCAACACCATATTTTAGGCTACAAACCAACACCTGGGCGTAACCATCACTGAAATCAGTGGGACTTATTTTTGAGTGGACGTGTATACAACTAAATGGCTCAAGCCCGGCATCAAGGCCAGGCATCGCTGGGTACCTCTAAGGCCTGCCCCTCACTGGCAAGAGCCCCTGGCCTTGCTGCTCCTCTTCATTCTTGCAGCCTGCCTGGTCGCCTGCCCCCAACCCCCTGCTTTAGGCAGCAGCTGGGATGAGAAGCAGGAGCCGCAGATGCCCTGGCCTCCTTGCTCATTGGCTCTCTGTCCACCAAGCAAGCAAGCGAGAGGCAGCCACTGTGAGCAGGAGCAAGAAGAGGGAGCAAAGCTGGTGGCGGTGGTGATGAGAAGGGAGCCTTGCAGAGGCTGTTGCTGAAGGGCTTCTGCAACATGGAGCCTGCACTGAAATTGCTGATCGCTCGCTATCTTTTTAATGACACCCAGATATGCGTCACCCCAGTTAGCTGGCTTTCAACCTGCCCTTGCTGTTAGGGCTTCTCGGTTAATGCTTCTGCTATTTGTAAGCTGGACTTCATACAAGGTGTCCTTGTTCTTGCTTCTCCTTGACACAGGAACCGTGACTGGATAGTCCCTTGCCATCATGGAGCTCTTGGGCTCTACCCTGACAGCAACATATGCCCACCCGAGGCCGACGCCCTCAAATTTTCTGCCTGCCATCAGCACCATGGCATCAAGCTACAGGAACCGATTCCCTCACTATGCCCTGACCCACAGCTTGAGCCTCCCATGGAGACCTAGCGCCTATTACAAAGTTGCTGCCATCACTCCAACTTTGGCACCCTTCTCCAAGAGTTCTCAGGGGCTCACTCCGAGCAACGCGCTCCCTTATGTTTCCAACAGAACAGCCCTCTTTACTAGGTACACCCCTGATGACTGGTATAGATCTAATCTGACAAACTACAAGGAATCAGAGGTGTCACGGAGCAATGCTGAGCGGCTGAGGGTGGACACTTCCCGGATGATTCAAGACAAGGATCAGCAGACAAGGAAAACCCAGTCGCAATCCACAAAAAATCTGGGAGAAAGAGTCAATGATATAGTATTTTGGAAATCAGAGCTCAATCATGAAATAGATGAGATGATCGGGGAGACTAATGCTCTTACAGAAATGAAGAAGCGGCTGGAAAGGGCGCTGGCAGAAACAGAAGCACCGCTCCAGGTAAACAGAAGTGTTCTGCTGATTTGCAGTAACACCTGCTGCGCTCGGCCATTCAGATTTCTTACTAAGGCTCATTGGAGCTTATCTGTGGTTAGTTGGCAGTAATCCGAGTCTTCCAGGTATTAAATCTCCCCCCAAAATTAGCATCAAGCACAGCAGAGGTGTATTTGGTTTTTTAAAGTCGGACTTTTCTAGCACCAGTATTCTCCTGTGCTTCCATTATAACTTCATATGCAAATCATTTTATCTTGGCTGTGTTGACACGGCTACCTAAATGAGAATCAAATTAGTGCTGCTGCTTGCATTTTTGCCTTGGTGCTTCAGCTTTTACTGTTAGCAGTTGTGTAAATCAATGTGAGGGTAGATAAAATTTCCAGTATTTTATCATGAGAGAAGTCAAATCATTGCCACCTCCTAATATTATGCCATAGCAAGCAACAGTGGAGAGAATCATTGGTCATCTTTAATATAATAGAAAAAACACTTTCTCCTTGTTCAGCTAACAGGCTAATGGCAGGACCCACAACAGAATGCTGCCATGTCTCTTCATAAAATTGTAGGAACTGTTCAGGGTTCCTTCAAACTAGCCTTTGCCTCTTCCAGGTTACTCCATTCCATTCTAATTAATAGCCATTGGGTCATTGTCTCTTCCTCCTCCCCCTCCCCCTTATGGTTAACCATTGTTCTTCTAAATTGTCTTTATTGTTGTTTGGATTTGGATTTTCAATATAGTATTGTTTAGATTTTGCTGGATTTGTCTGATTGCTGCCCTAAGTTCTCTCTCTCAAAAATAGATGGGATACAAACTTTTAAATATAGATATATGGAAAGTACTTTACAATCATGGAGCATATGTACTAGGCCCATTATACAGCATTTTAAGGAATAATAATAATTCCACCAGCTTTTTCTGTGATGTTAAACAGGTCGCCCAGGAATGCCTGCTTCACCGGGAGAAGAGGATGGGCATTGATCTTGTCCATGATGATGTGGAAAAACAATTAATGACAGTGAGTTAATGCGACATAGGATACAATCTGGGGGCGGGGGGGGGGTTGTTTGTTTTTGTTTTTTTTACCATCAGGCCTCACTTTGAATTACTATTAAGGGTAGTTTCAAACCTGTATTAAGAGCTGATACTGGTGTTCTCTTCCATCCTGCCCTTCAAGCTGGAAAGGAAGTGAAAAATTAACATGGTTTGTGTGTGGTTCCTCTGCTGGTGCTTTCTCCTTGGTCGAACAGACACTCATCTGGGAGCAGACGTCATTGAACATACCGGGGTTTATATCTGAGTAAACATGCTTTGGGCTGTGCTGGATCTCTCTCTCTGGAGCTATAAATAGAAATATAGTGTGGGCAAGAACGCCTTTTTTTTTTTTGTGGCCTTTTTGAAGTATGATCCATATAATGCTTCTGCTCACCCTAGGAATCAGGAAGGAAACGGTCTTTTTGAGAATATCCACTTCAGAACTTGTTGGTCACACAGAGTTACCTTGAAATCGATTGACGATTTTAGTCACTGGTAGAATTGTAGGAAATAAGTACGTGAAGACCTAAACAGAAGGTCACATCCTATTGCAGGAAATAAACGCAAAGCAAGTCTACTCCTAGGGTGTCGCATGTTGGTATCTTTTGAGCCTGCCATTAGGAGAAGTAGGTAGTTTGTCTGGAAATAAAGGACAGCAGGAATTACTGGCAAAACCTCACATGAAATATTGTGTCTGGATTACTACTGCTCATGACAACATCTGAATGGCCCAGCAGCCCCTCTTCTCCTGCCTGTGTTTTCTTCCTGTTCTTCCAGTAGCTTCTGGACACTATTTGAGAACTTTGGGGAATTGTCCAGGCAGGAAGCGTCCCAGCAAGGATTGTACATTTTCTCAGTGCTATCTTGGATGTGACTCTTGACCTTGCTTTCCTTTGTACATCCTGCCGCTTAGTCCTCCCTCAGTTGTGCTTCCTCCTTTCAAGTGTTTACTTCTTCAGCAGCCTAGTTCCACCACCCTATTCCTTGTTATGTGAACTGTCAGCCTATCGATGTAAATTCTGCCTGGACCCAGCCTTTCCTCCGTCTGTGTAAAGCTTGCCTGGGCAGTTAAAGACTGGTTCAGCTCCCACGGTCTCCACTGGAAAGTTTCTCACTGACATCAAGAGGAGCTGGACCAGCATGTTCTAGTGTCCGTTTCCAAGCCCTTCCCGACTCTTGCCACAGTGTCCAGAGCACAAATGCTGCTCCTTGTGTTATAGCAATATGTTGGCCAAGGCCTAACATCATTTGTTCCGAGGTGCGTATTAGCTCACGAAGGCAAGTGACACACCATTTCCAGAAACTATCTGGAGAATGCTTTCATCCAAATGGAATAAGGCATTTCCAACATGGCACACCACATGGAAACATTCTTCAACAGCGCTGCATCTATTCTGCCAGAATGAAAGGCAGGAGGGTATCAGAACAGCTTCGGATGTTAAACGTGTCACTCAAAAGCAAAACTAAACAAAATCTATTCTGGTTTGGTGAGGATGCATGATTAACAAGTGGATGGGAAGGCAAAGAAGCATGTGGGCAAGATTCTTTACACTACACAAATCCTCACTACTCAGAAATGCATCTACCGGCTAGCCTACATTATCAGCTTATGCAACAACCCCTAGCTTGCTCTGATGCAGGCTTCTGTGAATGAGGCAAGGTGTTTGAACAATAACCATCTTGTTTACAGGCATTCCAAGTCACTGATTACAAAGGACTAGAATTAAAAAAGGGTCCTCCATCTTAAAGAATAAAGCCTCATTAAATTGGCATCATTCAAGTGACTGATATTATTTTCCCTGTGCAAAGGTTTTAGGAAGACCCTGTATCCTGCAGAGTGTGGTTTGCATTATATCCTTGTGGGAGGGAGTTACATGAGTTTGCTATGTCCCCCTACCAATTTTACCCAACAAACAGAGGAGAACCTCATCCGGTCTTTTCAACCAATTCTTAAAGTGAGGAGGACTCTTATATTGAACTGGAGGATTGTCCCAAGCAAAGAGCTCAGTGAGAACTGTTACACCGACAAAGTTTAGGAAGAAGACCAATGGCTTATATACTTACTCTCCTTGATTCATCAGTAGCAGCCACGACTGCTCATTATTTGGCTGCAGTCGGGTCCTCCTCCTGACAGGCAAACCATTGCTGTTAAACAGGCCCTCCCTTCTGAGTAAATCCTGGGCAAATGGGTCTTTTGGCAGCCAGACAGGTGTTCCAGTGTTCTGAATGACCCACTTGGTGGGACAGTGCCATTGCATGGGAGGAAGGAGGAGGGTCAAGACCGATAATGCAGATAAGCATTAGGATCTGGGACAACCACGACTGAGCCATTCCTGTAGCAGAATTGCTTAAGTTGCCCAATGATTTTTGTGGGAGTGCTGGAGAAACCGAATCCTCCCCTTCTGCCTTCTCTTCCGAAGTGGCCTTCTTTGGGTTGGGTTGACAGGGAGCCTTTGAGGGACAGAGAGCTACCATGGTACCTCATATTGTATTTTTAGTTACAGTGTTGGAGGTGGCCTCTTAGGGCTTTTTATTGGGTTGATTTTCATGTTACCTTCATTAATCCGGGGAAATGTTGATGGTATTTCTGCTTTTATAACTTGACCAGGAGATTGATGTCATCCACTCATGCCAGGAGCGAATGAGAAGACACTTGGAGAAGGCAATGGCCCAGCTTGCGTAAGGCAACATTTCCTCTCTATTTTCCCCTCTGCCCTGCCCAAAAGCCTTTAAACAAATTCTGATGTGAACACCTCATCAATTTTTGCATGCTGCCACTCGAGGAGAGAAATGTTTCCAATATCCTCATGGGCTGTTTCGTTTAGCAAGACCAGAACACACCAAATCCATCTCAAATGGAAGGCACACAGATAAATGTCAGAGCACACTGGAAGCTGGCTTCCCCCCATGGATCTAGGAGCAGTTCTTTATGGGTAGGCAACTTGTCCAGCCTATTCTTCAGATTCATAATTAATATATATTTGCATTTAAGAGTACAGGTGCACATACTTCTGTCTGGCTCTGTTTAGAGTTATTTCCACACATTTCATAGGCAACCATTGCCATCTTATGACCCCGCTCTGGATCTTAAGACCCAGACTGGAACAGTATCACTTAGCATACTGATCATACAATATGAACTGAGTTTTCAAACATTTTGGCCGACACCAAATCCCCATCCTAAATTATATGGCAGGAATATTAAATACCTGTACCTAAAAACAGAGGAGGGCCATCTTGAGTGCACCATGTGCTTATCCACCTACGGTAGGTAAGACATGTGCAGTATGGCTTGTAGAGCCTGTGCTAGCCTCATACCACTTATATACTCTTTTAGTTGCTGCTAAATTATACTCAAAGCCATTTGACTCAGCATTGAGCCCCCAGGAAATGCCCCTTGGCTTTGCAGGTGGCACTTTCTGCATTGAATCAATTAATAACTGTTGTACTTTCCTGCCACCATTTCAGAAGATGGCTCACTGAACTCACAGAGAACAGCACCAGTGGGCAGCATAACTGACATCATGAACTAGGGAGAAATTGACTTACATACTCCACAATCACTTCTAACAATGGTCTCATTAGGGCACCATGCCAAAGGACAGTTGGGCATGATGAGAATGAGATATATTGAGCTTCAGGTTTGTGTCCCCCACTCCTGCTCCTCTGGTTTGAGCACAACTTTAAGAAACTTTTGCTTCCATTTTATTTACACTAACCGTATTTGCCTTACCATCTGAAACTGACAAACCATGGCTGATCTTAATAATAGTAGAAACAAGCCAACATTAAAGTAGGGTTTATGAAACTGGCTTATTACTATTAACTATAGTTAAGATTAACTACAGGTTAGGACTCTTTTGACATAATGCCAGACTCCCATTAATCTAAAATAGAAGCATATACTTCCAGTCTTTGGGACTATGCCAGAGGATAGATGGGTAGTGGGACATATGCAAGCCCAGGACTTGCATGGACACCTTCTCATCATGATAAACTCTGCTTTGCTTGCTATAGTATGGCATGATGTCTGAATGTAACCAGTAAAAAGGGACAGAGACAGACGAGGCAAAGACACGGAAGGACACAATGGTAAATCATTTTTGCCAACAGAAAGAGCAGACCTGAGAGCAGTAGATAATTTGATTCCAGTGCCTCTTCATACATATTCAACCTTGTTAAGTTGTACAAAGGCTATTTTCCCATCCCTGGAAGCCACAGTGTGGGCTGGCCATTCACAGAAGCCACAATGCATCCATCAGAGAGTTGGGCTTGCTGTGGGTTACCCCCACCTCCAACCCCAGTCCTCAGCTGGGACTTGATGCTTAAGCCACCTTGTCTTTTCTCCCCACTGCAATAGTAAGCTCTTTTTCATTTCCTCTACTTTTACCCTTTTTTTTGGTGATTTGGCAAACAGTGAAATCCCCTCCAAGGTTCCCAAGTGGCACAATGGAGGGGCCATTATTAGATTGCCCCCCTTTTTCCCGTGCAAGAAACTTGCACAAGTTTTAGCATTTTTTAAAAATCCGGACTTGCCCAAGAGCATTGTTGCACATTGTGCGTGTCTAAAATAGGAATCCTTGCCAGGGCAATATCTTGGGAGATACCTGCTGTCAGAGTTCAACAGGTACCAACCTTGGGTTTTGACCAAAGAGGGCTAGCATTGTGCTGAAGCTCTCTGAACTGCAACTCTCTTTGGTCCATGGACTTCCTCCCATGTTTGGCCCCATCTTAGAAAGTGAGCCAAGTTGTGAGGAAGTCCACAAATACTCACAGCCCCGACTGCACAACCAGCAACTTTCTTATGCATCACATGCAGTGTGAGCAGAGGCACGAATTGTCTGCATGGAAGAAGGATGCCACTTGCACCGCAGTTGTGCAGGGCCCCGTTCCTGGTGGGTGCTGTGCAAATGCTCAGTGCACTCGCCAGGAAGTTGGGCTCATGGCAGGCTGGAGGCCAAGGAACTGAGTCCAAGGAATCCACAAATCCCCACCCCCAATCTGGATTCTGCACCTATCCCTAAAAGAGGCTTCAAATAGGTCTACTTTTTACTTTGTACTTGCTGTCAAAAGTTCATCTGTCAAGAGAAGGAAAAGCCACAAGTGATCTTTGCTCATGAAAGAGGTGGCCAATAGACAAACCACTTTGCAGTGACATCCTCCAGTTTTTATGAATAGACTTTTTTCTTCTCAGTGTCCTCACACTTTTCCACCCTTTTCCCAGACCTTGGTGTTCAAGAAGGTGGAAAAATGCAAGCCATTCCATTTATGGGAGCACAGAGTTTTGACAAGTAGCTGTCAAAATTTCTGATTAATTCTGTTAAAATCCCTATTTTAAAAGGAAGCCTGAGTTTTGACTGCTCTAAAAGCTCCATGGTTTCATAAAAGGGATAACTTACACTTGTCCACCCTCCTGAGCATCTGGAGTCTTGGAAAAGAGTGGAAAAGATTCACATTCAGTGAAAAGAAGTAGAAGATAATTTCTTGAAGCTTAGACCACAAAACCACAAAAGTTTATGAAAATGTTATAGGCTTCTAAGGTAAGCAAATTATTCTGTAAACACTTGTTTTTGGCATGAACAATCATTTCAGCTCATGTTTTGGACCATTTTACTACAGAGCTAATAGGGCAGCCCAGCATGAGCTGGAAAAAGACCTGAGTGACAAGCAAGCAGCTCACCGAATTGATGACAAGTGTCACCATCTCAGGAACACCTCTGATGGCATCAGCTATTACCGAGGCGTGGAGCGTGTAGATGCTACGTAAGTGTTGTTTGGAGCCTTGGAGAAAAGACTGCAGATGGAGCTGTTTAAGATATGTTAATGCTAATGAAGTAAGTGCTCCAGAGGACGATACTTTCAGGCTTGCTGTGGAAAGCTCTGAGCACACTCTCTAGAGACAGAGAGACGTCTGTTCTGCATCAGCTGAGTAACTCAGCTGCTATGTGGTTGCAACTGCTGTGTCCCCCAGTATGTGGTTTTTATAGATGTTTATCAGCAGATATTACAAAGTCAAAAGGAGCAACCAGTGCTGTGTAAAGTACAAAATATCACTATTGCAGAGACATAAGATGTGTTGTAAATCACTTGATCTTTTATCTCTTGATGACTGGGCTGAACATATGACTGCTTTCCTCCAAGGTAAAATGTTGGGTTTCCGCTTGTGTCAAGTGATCTGAAATGTCCTCTGAAGGCTCATCCACACATGCATAGAATCACCTGGTGCTTCATTCACTGAGTGATTACTGTGCATGCATGCAAGAGCCGTAAACAGTTGTTTATGGCATAAGCTGTTACAAGCAGCAGCTGATTCCATTTGTAATAGCAGATGGTGCTCACTAAGTGTAATATTCACCCGCATTTGGAAAGCTGGAGCACTGGGATGGAGCAAGCTGCCATTATGAAGGGCTTGTTCATGCCCCTTTGCGCATACACAGAATATATTCTGAACTATGCCTCTACTGACTCATGTAACCTTTCCCATTTTATAGGCCTTTAGCCAGCCATTTATTTCAAAATGGGAATAAACAATCTTCAGAGAACACAACTGTATGGCTGCAGATATCCCATTCAAAGGAATGCATGATTTAGGGTGAAATCCTATGCTTGCTTAGACAGGAAAAAGTCCTACAACTAAGGCATTTGTCTATCCAAACATGCATAGGATTGTGCCCTTAATTTAAGAAGATGTTTTTACTGCAAAATGGGGACTAGGAATCTCCTGAAAAAGCAAAAAGATCATCTCACCCCCTTCTCTCTCACACACACACTTCAAAAATCAAGGAAGCATGGTGCTTGAATTAATGTGGTTGATGAAACTAGAGTTTGGAGAACTTCAATATAATTTCAAAATTTCTGGTTGCTGCCTTATTTCTTTGTCCTGCATTTAAATCTCTTGCTCTCCCACTTCTTTGTCTCATTTCACCTGGAATTTTATAATGCTGAATTCCAAGGAAGATGCCTCAAGATTTATATCCAGAAAATATGCATACAATCTGTTAGACATGTTTAAAAATGAATGTAGAAACAGTCCACATGAAACTCTCAAACATGCAATGCATTGCAACTGTAGCTGGTACAAGCCTTCTTTACTTGATGAAGAGCAAGGCAAGTATGTGCAAACTCTCTTGTTTGTCTCTTCTCGTGCTTTCCCAGGATTTCGGTGCCAGAATCCTGGGCCAAGTTTACTGATGATAACATTCTACGCTCGCAGAGTGAGCGGACCGCCTCCTCCAAGCTCAGGGATGATATTGAAACACTGCTCGTGGTGACTGCCAATGAAATGTGGAACCAGTTTAACAGAGCCAATGTTGCTTTTACCAACCGTATCTCTGAAACAGCTGATGCCAAGAACAAGATTCAGGCCCATCTGGCAAAGGTGGGATCTATTTTTAAGCCTCCCCTTCGGACTTAATCATTTCCCTTTGCACAACAAGGCTCGGCTGCATGAGTTGTCAGCAGCAATACATTCTGGAGCAGACCAGCCATGGTTTTGTGGGATGCAGTGTCGATGGCACAGTTGGTCTTTGCTGGCAATGGATCTGTGGTTCTGCTGATGCGCATTAGACTAGATATGGGTCCACATGATGTGACAACCCAGCATGGGTACCAAGAATCAGCTACTGACTCCTGCGGCATTCCCAGCAAAATCCACTCGCTGCTTTTCCCAGGCCTACCTGGGCTTGGCATGCTGCCCACCCCCCTGCTGCAACCGTAAGCTGATTGCAGCTCTCTGTGGCTCTTTTGGCTTGTTTAAAAAATGCACTTGCTCCTCTTTTGTTTCCAAGACATCACAAAAGCCAGCTGAATCGCTGGCTTTCATGGTCTCATGTTGACAGACACTGACAGCTCCTTCAAAGTGCCTAAGCAGCACCTTAGTGGGTGGCACTGTTCGTGGCTGGCAAAACTCTTTCTTACATGGTTGTGCAAAAATATTCTGGAATTCTACAAAAACCATTTTAGCCACAGTTGTATGAGAGTATGATTTTGAAGCCTTGGCTGGTATCCTGGGAGGTAGGGAAATGTGAGGGCTGCATTGTGGGGTGAGAACCTGTTGGATTCCCTGGGCTCAGACCCCCTGTTTCTGGCCCGCTTTCTCATACCTGTGATCCAAATTCCTGGTGAGCATGTTGGGCATCTGTGCAGACACCCACCAGGATCTGACCCCTGCGTGAGCGGCTTCCCTTTTCCATGCATGTGGACTGCAGCCTTTGGCTTGTGCCTCCTCCTTTATGGATTTGTAGCATTTAGGCTGCATTCCTCTACACACTTCTCTGGACATAAGCCCCACTGAATGCAGTTGCGTTTGCTTTTGAGCAGACACGTATACAGCCGCATTGTTCATCTGCTTTTATTGGCTTGGTATTATGGTAAAACTGACATTTCCCAGAACACGTAAGAACTTATGGGAGCATATAAGAGCTTTCTGGAGTACCATTTATTCTGTTTGATGGCTCTGAAACCATCTTGTTCTATAGTTAAGAGAAAAATGGATAGGACAAATAACCAATAGCGAAGCATCCAAAGCTCTTGAACAATTCAATGCCATATTGCTGTTGTTGGGTGCTGTCAAGTCATCTCGGACTTTTGGCAACCCTAGGAATGAAAGCCCCCCAAAATGTCTGACTTATGGCAACCCCCTCTTCTCAGCTCAAGACTGCAGCTTTCTTTATGGCATTGGTCCATCCCACAAGTGGCCTTCTCTTCTTCTGCCACTCCAGACTTTCCCCGGCGTGATGATCTTCTAGTCCTGCCTACTCATGCTTCAGTTGTGTTTTTTTCGCTTCAAGGGAAGGTTCTGGCTTGACTTGATCTAGGACCCACTTGTTCATCTTTCTGTCCTCCAGCCCCATATTCCAAGCATCAATTTTCTTCCAGTCAGCATTATTCAGTGTCCAGCTTTCGCACCCATACATAGTTAACCTATCTATCATCGCATTAATTTTTACAATTCCCCTTATGGGGATCCATATTATTTCCATGATTGTAGCACAGGGTCTGAGGATGAAGGAAGAAGAGCTTGCCTGTGTCATCTAGTGAGTCAGTGACTAAGGGTCAAACTGCATGTTTGTTATATAGAAAGCATAGGACGTACCCCCTGCTTTATCGTCTCTTCCATAACAAAGAGCAGGCATTGAAATAGCAGCATCGTGGGGTGATGTTTGGCTTGCATGGACAAAGGGGTTAATCCCCTCCTCCTTATGCCATGGCCCCAGTCCAGTTTATCTCCCATTTGGATGGGTGTTTTTAGGAAACTCATTGGCAGGTCAGGGAACTTCAGGAGTTGTAGCTCGAAAAAGTTGTGTGGAGTGCCCCTAGCCTCCCAACAAAGTGTGCACATGCCCACTTCTCTGGGGAAAAGAGAAAACAATGAGCATTTCTCCAGTTTAACACTGGCTTCAGTCTGCAGTGCAGAGATTACTCTAGATGAGCTCTGCTCTGAGACCATCTTCACTGGGATATTATCATGGGAACTGATCAGAATGTGCAGCACTAATTCCTTTTGGAAAGGCAGACCGTCACACCTAGAGATGTAAAGGTCCAAGAAAAAATGGGGGACGGATACTTATCCCTCCCTACTTTTCCCAATGCTTCCCCAACTTTGTCTCCTAAATGTAAGAACAAATGCGAACTATTATTTATTGGCATGCTGCCTCCCATCTTTGAGGTCATCTATGACCACCATGACTAGTAGCCATTGGTGGTCTCATCCTCTATGAATCTGTCCAGTCCCCTGTTAAAAGTTGGGGGCCACCACAGTGCAATAAGCTAGGTTGGAATAAATATTCTTAAGAAATGTGCCAAGTCTCTGCTGTTTTTCTCCTTTTTCAAGTGGAAACTCTGCCAATTTTCATAGGCTCAACAATTTTCAAATTTCAGTGGCTTCTCTTGCCCTCCTCTAAACCCCGGGTATACTTTTCATATCGAAAAGGCTTCACTGACGGTGCGAAATGGAGCCGTGAATGATTGTAAGGTAACAGTGGCACAGGCAGTCGTGTTTTTGAGAGCTACATGCAAAGAAGATATTTAACATGGAGAGAGCTAATTTGGTGAAGCGTTTCCCCCCCACTTCTTGTGAGTTAGTAATGTGGGGTGATGCACTGATGCTGCTTTTCTAAAGTAATTAGGAGATGGTTTAAGTGGAAATGTCAGTAGAGTCCAGTTCAGCCCCTGCCCTGGTCCTTCAGCACAGCATCTCAGGGGAGAGAGAAAAGCACTGTGCCAAATTCCTCTGGACACCTCCCTTACCAGAGACCCACACCCCCTGCACAAGCTCCTTCCCATAGTACAACTGTCCTAGCAATCAGGAGGAATCTTGGACATTCAGTGTAAACGCGGTGAGAGGTTTTGTGTTGGGATACACTCACATCTGATGCCTGGCCCTCTTTACACTCTCTGCTGAAGATACTACAGCTGCAGAACGGACACACACCTGCATGGTGGGTCAATGGAATGGTGGTCTGTGCGTTCCGACTTCACACTGAACTAGTCTCGCACCCTTGCGGCCTCTTAACTGCCACTGAAGCAGAGAGGAGCGATTAGCACAGTCGTTATATCGTTTCAGGTTGCTTAAGACCAGAGCAATGTCAGGTGCCCCATCTTCTGTTTGCACTGCTGCAGAAATGCACAGGAACTTTAATGACCCAGCAAAAACGCGACCTCTCCATCACGACTGATCGCTTTGGGTGGCACAGTAGTAGAAACCAAAGCACTCTTGAAGGAAATTGCAACACTATAACTGGGTTTGCATGCGATGGCAACCAGGGTGGCTTGTAATTCATGGGTGAGGGAGCAGCTGGCATGACTTGTGGGACTGGAAGCAGTTTGTTAGGGCATCTTGGGGGGTTCGTGGCCCATAAGTCACCCTGACAAGCCATGGATTGTAGCTGGGGTTGCTGGACCACCCCTGGGTTGTTGTCTGATCCCGGGCAAAGAGACCCAACATGGATAAACTACCGGTGGCAAGAGGCTGCTCTTGCCAAGCACCTCGAGGTAGAGTACCATGGACAGCTGACAGCCAAGGGACACTCGAGGGCGGCTGTCAGAAGCACTGAGCTCGCTGCTGCTCCCTTGCTCACAAACGAGGCCGCTGCAGAAAACCCCACAGTGTGCCGTTGTTCTGTACCCCTTCGGGGGTTTGGCACGATGGCTCAGCATGGGCAGCTGCTGTCCAGATAGCAAACTGTGAGCGAGCTCGCTCTGCCAGCGCTGTGCTGTGCTGAGCCTCCACATGGAGAGGCAGAGGTGGCTTGCTTGCAAGAAAGCCTCCTCAGCAGAAACCTGCTCCCTCACTCTCACCTGCCCAGATCCCTCATGGTGGCTTGAGAGGAGCTCCCCAGGGCCAGCATGCAGGATCCATGTCATTCCTGCTTGCCACCTTGGATTCCTCATGCCCTGGAGGGCGCTTCTGCAGCCAGTGTGGAGAATGTCAGTAGTCCCTGTTCCCACAACCCCCACCATCACTAACATTGAGTGGTGGGATGGGGGAAATGGGCCACTCCCACAGGGTCCCCCGGGGTATCTATGCAAGGATTGTGCCCAGTAGTCTGTTGCTTTTATTGTGGGGGTGGGTGGGTGAGTAGGTTTGTTGATAAGCCACACTGCATTGAGTTGTACCCTTGTTGTCTCATGTAAATCCTCCCTGTATCTTTTTGGAGGCAAGAGTCCTTACCCTTTACAGAGATCAGGCTCTGACTGGGAGAGTAATTTATTTAAGATGCATTCAAGCAGAAGCTTATTTAGTCAGTGAGTTGCCATAATGAGAACAGTTTGGGAATTGTGGGGATTAGCACATACCAGGGTCTGGATGAATTCTGCTACAGAAGTACAAGAAAGAAAAAGGCGAGGAGGGGGAAGAATCAGTATGAAAATATATCCTTTATTAAAAACAAATGTATGTTTTTGGTTGCCTTTTCTTCCCCCAAATGGCAGACTCTGCAGGAAATCTTTGAGACAGAGATGACCATTGAAGCAATTCGGAAGGCCATCAGGGACAAAGGGCCTTCCCTGAAGGTGGCTCAGACCCGCCTAGACGAGCGCACACGGAGGCCCAACGTGGAACTCTGCCGGGACTCAGCCCAGCTACGGTGAGGAAAGCAGCTTGCCTCCTGCAGGAGCCACATGGCGTTGTGACATCCATTTTTTATACAAAGCCAAAGAGTCCTCCAAGCCCTTAGAAATGAGCACAGAGGAGTCTGCCTTACACCAGGTTACACCTTGTCTGTGTAGCCCTGCCATTGGCGCAATAGATTCCCTGAGCTGACAGCGATGCTGTGGCAGCCTCCCACAAGATCTTTGCTTGTACCTATGCAGGAGACTAGTTGGAGCAGCTTCTTTCTTCCCCTGGCAGGAAGAGCACCCGGAAACAAATACTTAGTCTATCTTGCTGGGGCCTCAGGTCCTTATGGGTGTTTCCTGCAGCGCCATCTTGAAGCTGCCTCCAGGGCGCTCCGATAACAAACAGACCTTTGAACATAGATCTCCTCACAGGAGCAGGGGTCTATTGCTGAGGAAAAGGCTGGCTCATTTTTTTGGAAATAAATGAACCACCTTGGAAAAAGGGTATCTGAGTGTATTTTCCCACAGCAACTATAATAATTTTACACTAGTAAGATGTTTGGATGGAAGAGTAATTGGGAAGGGCTCCATCTTGGTGGAAAAGAATTCTATTTAGCTCTCTCCATGCCTGTTCTTTTCCTGTCATGTGTACAAGCACATGAGCTCTACTTTAGCCCTTTGACCACCTACGTGTCAGCTGTCCATTTACCACCAATTCAGTAGCATGTTTGCCAGGCAGCAACGGGAGTTTGTCTTCTGAAGGTCAAAGCTCCATTATGGGCCTACATTCCAATTGTAACCTTATGCTATTTTTTTCAAAGATTGGGAAGATATTAATCAGGCCCAAATTCTGCAACCCAAGTAGAGAGCAAAGTAAAATTGGCTTTGGACTAAGTTATTTGCAGGGATGTAAACTAAATCACAACTAATTTGTCCCCTTGGCTTCAGTGGGACCAGCCCAAGTGCAACTAACTTAGTTTGGATCCAGCCCATAGCAAAGAGATGCAACCTTCTATTTAGGTTACTCCAAAATTCTGACTGATTAGATGTTGAGAATGAATTATAGGACAGTTGGCTCCATCTTATGTAAAGAATGGCTGTTCCTTCTTGCACATTTCCTCTGAAGGCCTCGTATGGGCTGCAGTTAGCAACAGGAAATAGATAAAGCTAAATAGATTTGTCTAAATCCATCACTGGCATTTTAGGATGACTTTTAAACTCAGTTCACTAACTGGAAACAAATCAGTCTTGGCACTCCAACTGCTTTTCTTCAAATTTCACACATTTGTCGCTCTTTATTATGTGAATTATTCTGCATTTTTGCCTACTCAGCTTAGGGCACAATCCTATGCAAGTTCAGAAGAAAAAAGTCCTGTCTAAACTCGTAGGATTGTGCCTTGATGTCTTTATATGACAAAGGCGCCTTAAAACATCATCATCATCAACAACAACAACAACAACTGACAAACCAGAATACCAAAATGTGAACAGGAAACCACAACTTTTCATTTTCTTTTTCTTTCCCTGAGCAGTGCAGCCTGTCACATCAGCCATAATTTTCTCTGAAATTTTTCTCTTACACTTTCATGAAGAAAAGGCAAGTTTGGGATACTCTAGGAAAATAAGGCAAAGTATCATGCTAGCGTCCCCCATGGAAAGCCAGCATGCAGATCATGAACCTGAGCAAGGACTTCCTTAGTAACCATAGCCTCCCCAGTTACAGACGCTGGGTTTAATATGAACAACCAAGAGTCGTGTCACCTTAAAAGCCAGCCAATTTATTTTGGTAAAAGCTTGTGTGGACTAGAGCCACTCAGTCAGGTGCATGGAGTGCTGTCTTGAAGAACAGGTATATGCAAATTTGGGTAGGTAGGGTGAGTAAGTAAACTGTTATGGTTTTCTTAGGATGTGTTCTTACATCTTGTAAATTCTCCCGGAACAATTGGATAAGAGGTGATGTAAAAGTATTTTAAATAAAATGAAGTAAATAGTGCCATCAGAAGGACACTAAATTAAAGAAGAGTGATGACTGTGTTATTAATGGTCACTGTTCCCAAGCACTAACAACCAGCAGAGCATTCATAAAGCGTGCGAACAGTGAAATAGCCACCTTTGCCATGCAGAATTTGCTAACCTTCTTTCTTGCTGTGTTCCATGCAGCCTTGTGAATGAAGTACATGAAATTGATGAGACAATCCAGGATCTTCAGCAGAGGCTGAGAGATGCAGAAGATACACTTCAGACACTGGTTCACACCAAAGCCAACCTGGAACATGAGCTTGCTGTCAAAGCAAATTCTCTGTTCATTGACCAGGAGAAATGCATGGGGATGAGGAAGACCTATCCCAACACACTGAGGCTGGTGGGATACGCATAGGCTGCTGATGACCTCAAATGCATTAGGGGTTGGGACTTGACTACTTAATAATAAAGTATTTCTTGGGGAGGTTTGCTCTGTTGCACTTTTATGAGGCTTTTATTTTTGAAGATATGCTCATATTTTAATGTATTAAAGTATATTCTGCACAAGAATTAAGCTATCTCCCGTTTAGTATGTCTTGGGCATTTTTCCTCTTCTGGTTTGGAAGTTCTCCTTTATGAGATATGTATACAGAAAGTGCACAAAGCCTGATCCATTGCACATTTACTTGGAAGTAGATCCTGCTGAGTTTAATTAGATGCATTCCCAGGTAATTGTGCATGGAACAGTGCTGAATGCCCTGGCCAGGCATGTGCGAAGGGGGTGGGGTGTCTGTTTCCCTGAGCTGAAGGCTTGCACTCGGAGGCAGCCTGATGGATTCTGAACCATCTATTCATGTGGGCTGGACTGCTGATGAAAGCAAACAGGATCTGACCCTCTGCTCCCTGCACCTGAGCAGAGGATCACTTCTGAACACTTTCTGATCATGGCTTTTAGGTTTACACCTCCAGCTCCTGCAGCTACGTAGGTGTGGTACATCCCATAATGTACATTTACAGGATTGTCCTTGCACTGCCACACAACAAATGGCCAAAGTCTGCTGAAGATACCCGCTAACTCATCAGCAGAGACACCAAGGTAAATTTAGCAAAATGTCAACTTGGAAACATTTTGTACTCAGTATGTTGGTATAAACAATGAGGCACCTCAGAAGGGAGCTGAAGATATAACAAACTGGCCCGTCCTATTTTAAATAAGCCCTTTCTATAAAGGCCTGTTGCTGCAAGGGCAGCTCGTTTGGAGAGCACAGCCAGAGTTATTTTGGTAGATTTGCACAGACAAATTTGAAACTTGAAGGCTTCCACTTTTAAAACTGCCCTCTGTAATTAGAAATCACCAACAAATCCCTATGATCCCCAAATTGGTCTATAATTAGTCTATCACTCCCCATTACATATCTGAAGAGTGGTGTCATGAGTACAGCTAAGATGCAGCAAGATCACTGCTTGGCTCCAGATTCAGGCAAAAATTCACATTCCTCTTTGCAATTCATTGGATCTTTCATTTTTTTTAAAACAGAATTGGCATTCGCTTTTTCAAAAATAGCTGTGCATTTCAATAATTTCATGACTGTTTGCAAAAATAAAATAATGAAAACTACACCCAATATAATAGATAGATCAATATGCAAACAAAGGAACCACAACAAAGAACAGTGGAAATGACACACTGCACAAGTCTCTTTGGCAGTGCCTGACCTCAGTATTACCCCTACATACAAGGTTAAATCCCCTTGCAACGTGCTATCCTCCCTGTGCTGTTCATTTCCCCAAAATAGCAAACATTCATTCATGAATGGTAAGAGTCATTCATCTGTTTTTCTCACGATCAGATTTTTAAACCATTTGCCTTTTCTAGAAAAAAAAGACAAATTAATATCAAAATCATTGATAGAATCCATTTATTTTCCAATGCTCTTTCTAGAAAAATCAGTGGCTTTGCCAGATTCCATGGGGCATTGGGAACAGTGCCCTTTGGGAGGGGGGCTGCTCTCTGTGTACCTAGAGCCACCCCAAACCCTTTGGGAAAAAGCTGATCTTAATATCTGAGGCAGAGGAATAGAAACTGGAGTCTAGGAACCTTGAGGTTGCCAGATCAGTAACAGGAAACTGGAGTTGTATATGGAACAGCCCAAATTATCTACACCACCACTCTATATTAAGGTATAGACATTTTCCTTCCATCTACTCTTGTGGTTACGGATTACACACTCTGGAGCCTCAGCAGTTGGAATAGGGAAGGTGAGAGGGAGGGAGGGGAAGAGAAGGAGAGCAGGCTGTCCTGAAACAGTGTGGTCACTTTTTTGCCCCTGCCTTTTTTTTTTGGTAAATTTGCAAACTCTGAGCATAGCCAAGTGCATTTTGAGTATCCACACGGGTACTCAAAATGCACCAGGCATGCCTGTTTGGAAATGGCAGATCCCACTGCCCAATATCCATCTTGTGCAATTGCATTGGCCAGTAAGTGTGCCTTACATTTCCGAAGCCATTCATGATAAGGTTACATTAGAAAGAAGATCCGAATTAGCACAAGCTTTTAGTTGGCCCTCCATGGATCCCGGATTCTGCTGGACCTTCTTGGAAATACCTGAATTTCAGATCTGTCAAGCCACACTTCAATGCTCTGCCCAGTCTCTTGTGAAAATCCATTTACTTAATCCATGGCAGGGTAGCCATGTTCACTTTCTTTCTTTCATGCCTCCCCCAGCATATCTATGCCTACTGGAGGTATCATTTATAAAGCTCCCCACATGCACAGAGAGCGTGTGCAGGTCTTATGATATACAACCCTTAAGCAGCAGAATCGGGGGTGTGGGGAGACCCAGGTGAGGTAGTGGCCACTCTGCATCAGTGTCTGAGCATGGAAATGGACTGGGAAAGGCCCCAGTGAGGGCTGCTAGTGGGTGGTTTGTCTGTCCAGTTGGGTGAAATTCACCCTGTCCTGGATGGGGTTGCACTCCCCTGAATGGACATGTTGCATAGCTTTGGGGTGCCCCTGGACCCCGAGTTGTCACTTGAGACATAGGTAGACTTGTGGCATGGATCACCTTTCATCGGCTTAATTTGGTATACCAACAATGACCCTGCTTGGATAGAGGGTCCCCAGCTACAGTTATCCATGCTCTGCTCACCTCTGTTTTGGATCACGTGGGGCTGCCTTTGAAAATGGTCTGAAAACTTCAACTGATCCAAAACAGGGCAGCAGAACTGTGAAAGAGGACTGGCTCATGAGAATGTATTATACCAGTTCACTTCCAGCTGTGCTGGCTGCCAGTTGATGTCTGGGCCAGATTCAAAGTGCTAGCACTAGCATTCAAAGCCCTAAAGGCACTGGGGCCAGCTTACCTGAAGGATCCCCTCCTCTCATATGTACCTACCCAGACCCTGAGGCCATTCTCAGGAATTCTTCTCTGGGAGCCCCTTCCAAAGGAAGGTGGCTACCAGGAGGAGGGCCTTTTTGGTTGTGGCACTCCAGTTGCAGAATGAGCTTCCCAAAGAGGTGCACCCGTACCTACTTTGTATTCTTTTTGGTTCCAGGTAAAGGCCTTTTGATTTTCCCAGCATTTTTTCTGGTGCTGCTGCTGTTCTTCTGTGCTGATTCAATTGCAATAGTGACTTTGCTGTTTTAACTTACTTGTGTGTGTGTGTTTAAGCTTTTGTTTAGCTTTTACTTTTGTTAACTGTCTTTGGCTACTGGACAGTATAAAAATGAAATAAACCAAATAAAAGGCCACAGATCATCAAGGTCACGTGTCTGGAGCTGTAGCCATGAGGGCTCCACTTATACCCGTACACACAAGGTAGACAGGACTGCCCCGTGAGCACACGGCACAAAGATACACAACTTCTTTGTTTTTGGCTGAAATCTCAGGTGATTTTCTTTTCTATGTGAGTAACAAGTTCAAACCCAAAAGCAGCCGCAAATGTTTATTTAGATGTCAAATCTACGATGATGCCTCTGTTGTTGCTTGTTGTTCCTCTGGCGAGATCCTGTCCCACAATTTTTGCATCTTGGCAGAATCTCCTATCAAGACAGCAACTCCAAACAGGAAGTCATTATTCTTGGTGACCTTTTGCACCAGCAGTTGGATCTCCTGCTGCCTAAAAATAGCCTGATTCTATTTTATACACAACTCCAGGGGTTCTGCATATTGAAGGCAGACTTTTCTATTTAAGCACACATGGAACTTTGAGGACCAGAAACAGCAGTTCCTCCGATCCAGTCCACCTGCCCTTCCTTGGATTAACCCCCTTCCACTGACCCTTCTTTCACCTCAGAACTTTTTCAGCTCCATTGCCGTGCAGGTATAGCGCTAAGGGTCTGCTTAATGTACTTAGTCCTGGGGCTTCCCTGGTAGCTTCCCTGACCCGCTCTGTGTGTTTGTGTTCATTCTTGTTTATTATCGCAAATGAAGCCTCCACAGCTCAGGACTTTCACAAGCTGGAGCTACTCTGGGACCCTGGCTTCCAAATGAATTATGGTCTATAAGGGAGCCACTCATATTGCCAAAAAGTGGAAATGTGTTACTACAGTACAGTGATACCCCACCTCCTGCAAGGAAGCCAAGCCAGCTTAGATACCCATCCTCCACTCCACTCATCCTCACAATAACACTGTGAGCTGCATTAGGCTGAGAACCTCGGTCAGGCCCAAAGTCACTCAATGAGTTGCATGTCTGAGTGTGGACTAGAACCCAGATCCCCAAAATCCCAGTCCGACCCTCTAACCACTATGCCACACGGGCTTTTGCGCAGAATGTGTGGCCAAAATGGAGGACGAAAGAGGTCAACCGCTTCATATAAATTCGACTGAACTAATGTATGCCTATAGATGCAAAAAGAGAAGTAATTACTACGATTTAAGTCAATCCTGTGTGTCTGCTGGATTTGCTGTCCAGATGCTGACTGATGCTGGGCAACTTCTGGACTCTGATCTCTTTCAATGAGGCTTGTACTAGGCAGCCCTGCAGAGAAAGGATACCGTCAAGTAGAAGAGTATTTGATGTAAATAAATAAAGTGGGGATACATGGCCACCCAAGCACTGCCAGAATTTTCTCTGAATCCCTGGAGAACTGCTGCTAGTCAGGAAAGAGCCAGTACTGAGCTGGGTGGACCTGTGATCTGGCTCAGTACAGAGCAGCTTTCTAGGTTCCTTTTCGATTTCTAAACTCAAATAATTATTCTGTTTTCTGCCCATGATCTCTGGGATGGCTGAGCGGCAGCGCCTTCGCTTGGATCTCGTGGCACGAGCACCACAATATGAACGTGTCCCTGCTGCTTCCAACTTGGACTGTCTCCCCCTTTGAAGTTTCCAAAAGGGAAGCATCTGCTCTTCATGCCTTTTCAACATTTTGCATTGCATTGTTCTCGGATTTGCTTCTCTGTCTTTTGCATCCCTCTCCTTCACGTGACTTCTGTCAAATATTCCCTACCTCTTTTCTCCAGCAGATGTCTCGGCCACTGCTGAATATCCATATCCCTAGAGACATTTCACATTCTTTCCAAGCCAGTATCCAAGGAACTGCTCTCTTTACTAGAAACGACGAAAGAAAACCTCACTGTCACCCATGTTTGCTCTGTGTAAATCCTCCCCATTCGCAAAGTGCAGGTTGAATGGAAATGCATGGTGAGGCTTACTGTGGGAGCTGCTGGGAATTGTCCTTCACCATCTTCTGCCCAATTCGGAAGGCACCTCACATTTACTGTGCTACTGTAAGCATCCAAGCAGGCCGGTGGTGGGGCAGTACAAGTGGATTGAATTTCCAGTGGGTTATGCTGCCAAGCCACAAGATGACTGCAGGAGGCCTGGAAGCCACCAGCTTCCATTTCCAAAGCATGGCTCACATTGTAACTTGTCATGTGATTCTGCTGGCTCCGATCATGGTTTGCCCTTCTGCTCACACAAGGGACTCCAGGCCAGGTGATAATCCTCTGGCTGAAAGGGTACATGTGAGAGAAGGCAGTTTTCGCCAGTTTCCTCTGCAGCCTGTTGAGCAGTTCTGAAGGGTCCCCAGACCAACGGAACAACTGCCTAAGGAGTGGGGTGCAAGGGCAGTACCCCCCTTCTGACAGAAGGACCATCCTGGGAGTGGAGGTTGGGATCCAAGCCACTTTCATTTTGAGGTTTCCTCTGTGCAAGGAAAGGCTGCCCAGTACAAGCCTGGTATGAAGAAACACCACAAGGACAAGCACAGCAACCCTACAGCTGAGGCAGGCATGTGCTCCCCTGGCCACAGTCCTTCACAGGATGCTGCCAAGGCCTATATTTCTATTATGTTTCTAATGATGCCAAATTGACTCTATCTACAAATAGGACATGTGTATTCAATGCAAATTGTCTTCTTTTTGTTCTCTTCTGGGTGATGCATTCCTTCTTTTTGAATGATAAAAGATGCTGACCTGCATACAATGTGCATTTGGTAATTTTATGCCTATATGCAAATATACAAATAATGATTAGAATTTGCATAGAAATAGAGTACATCCCCCTATGTTTCTCTGTGGTGGCGCCCAACCTATGGAATTCACTCCCCAAAGAGGTCCGCCTGGCACCGTCGTTACTGGTTTTTCGGCGCCAGGTAAAGACCTTTTTATTTAAACATCATTTTAATTGTTAAAACATATGATCTGGCCAGGGCAACTTCTCCTTCCTTCTCTTTTCTCCTCCTATATTTTTATTTACTTATTTATACTGACAATTTTAATTTTATATTTGTAACTCAGTGTATTTTTTGTATTTTTGTATTTAATGGTAATTTATTATGTTCTATTGTATTTCAATGTATTTTATTGTGTTGTAAGCCGCCCCGAGGTTTCGGCAAGGGGTGGCATAGAAATGTAATAATAATAATAATAAAAATGTTGGAAGCCTGTAACCAGGCAAGCTGTGTGCCTCGCTCAGCCGGCTGCGCAGGTGCTCCTGGGGAGCAGCATCAAGGCCGCCGGGCTCCCCCTTTAGATGTCTCTAAATCTCAGGCTTGCGTTTCACAGCCCTTCAAACACAGGATATTCCTCTATCAACCCTTCAAACAGAGGACTGTTTTCTGTGGCAGAGGCCATGTGGCCATCTATCAGCTGACATCCCAGCAGGGCTGTATTTCTTTGACCACCATTCCCTCATTTTGATTAGTCCCAAAATAAACCCAGAAATTCTGAGCTGACTCATCTTCCCCCTATCACACCTAGCCCAGTTTCCCCATTCAATGCAGAACTATGTTCCTTAACTTTTCCTGTTCTCCTGCTTGTCACAATTCTTGGAATTACCAGGCTGTTTCAAATCCCTCTAGGCAGCAAACTTTCTCAGCAGCCAGCCAGGTTGATATAATTAGCTTGTGGAAATTCTCTTTCATCTCAGAACTATATCCCTACCCTTCCTGCTGGCATATTTTGCCTGTCCTTCTGGTATACTCTCGTTGTGATATTCATAGTGACCCGAGTAAAGAAATTTCCTCCTATCATTGTTTGAAAGGTGTCAGTAGCAATAACGCTGCCCAGGAATCCTCCAAAGACTTCAAAGCCTTTATAAACAAAAGTATTTACAGTCATCTTTTCCTATGGATGCTCTTTGGATATTATATAAACTGTTAAGGAAACCATGGTTTGTGAAGAATTTCTGAATATGGTCAATGCAGATATTTAAAACATAAATAATATGTAATATTTCAGACTTGCTGCTTGTTTAGTTTTTAGCCAGTTGTTTTGCATGGTGGGGCAGGATGCAGAGGATTTCAAGCATGCTCTTGTACGTGTCTACTCGGAAGTAAGCTCCAGTGAGCTCAATGGAATTCACTCCCAGTTATGTGAGTACTGGGCTGCAGCCTCAGTTTAGCCCCCTCCTGAAAATCTTTCTCTCCAATAGGAGGCTCAGTTGGTTAAGGGCTAACAGGACTGGAGCCAAACCGGGGTCACTGAAAAACAGATATTGATGTAATACCTGTTAGAATTGGTGTCTCACTGAAACCCCATTGGTGCCAATTCAAAAACTCCATCGGCTTTAACAAGAATTATTCAGTGATTGTTTGACTTGGATAGGCAAAACTGAAGAGGTGAGATTACCTAAACATCCCCACCTTTCTTCTTCATCTCCCACTACCTACTCCTTACCCCACTCAGAGCCCACCAAAAGCCCTTTCCTAATTCTACCCCAGCTTCCTTCTGCTGTCCTCCTTGTATGGCCTTTTTTGGCTTCCTAGGAATCTTTCTCTCATCCCTCCTGAGAGGTGTATCCTCTAGGCTTGGAGGTAAGGCTTCCTCTTTGCAATACCCATATCCTCTTAGAGGACTTGACACCCGTGGCTTTTCTACAGCAAAATCCTGCCTTCTTTTTATGAGTTAACTTTCACTTAATTTTGTGGGGTGGGTTATAGTGGTTGTACATATCCCCAAACTATCACAGCAGTCCCCAAAAGAATTGCTTTATTATTCTTGCTTGCTGTTGAAACATTTTTCTGCAACCAGGCAAATTATAACTCTGCCTGGCAAATCTCCCACCAGGCAAATTATAACTCCTTGAAAGACTGGCTCCAGTTCTTCTTACTACAGGAGTACCAGATTCATGGGCCAATCTGATCCTCTGAGCTTCCGAAGAAGGCCATGACGTTTCCTCCCTAAAGATGGATTTGATGCTGTCTTTTCCCATCCTGAAAAGCTGAAATGTTTCTCTGATGATTTCTTGATGTTTCTATATTTTCCTTGTGTGCTTCTATATTGTTCCTGCATATCATCCATTCAAAGTCTCCTTCCCCTTCTTGCCATGCACAGGAGATACCAACTCCATAAAAAACTCTGTGCATGTTCTGTTTCCTTGTAGTCAATCTTAAACTGGCTATCCCTCAGTGCTGTTGTAACTTAGGAATATCTGTCTGCTGCAAATAAACTGTGGATGCTTAACTGTATGCTCTGGTTTGGATCCAGACATTCATTCTTTGCAGATCTGAAATCCTGACACTAGCAAGAAAAAATTCAAGCAACAAGGTGCTGGTATTTTGACCCCATGCACAAAGGGAATGCAACCCCGAAAGCTCTTGAAAATGGAATTCATCTGGCAGGCTGAAACAGGTTTAGCATCTCTGTCTTATTAAATTATCTTTAAATGTGCCATTAACTGTTCACAGTTGTCAGTGTCATTGTTAAAATAATAAAACACTTTTCTCTTAAATCTTTCTTCTAAGGAAGTCAAGGCTCTCCAGCATACCACCCATTTTCTCTATGCAACAACATCATGAGCTAGTTTAGGCTGACAGAAGGGGGCTGCTTGAGGTGGCTCAGGAAGCTTCTTAGCCGAGCGGCCATCTGAACACAGGACTTGCCAGGTCTCGCCCACCATTCTGGCCATCGCACGGGCTCTCTGGAACTCTTCCCCAAAGGATAATTGGTGTTGTTGCTGTGTGTGTAATCCTAGCCAGTGTGGTGGCCTAGTGGGACTGCCACAACAAACCCCTGAACCTCAGGTTCTATCACTATATCCTTAGCTAAGAATACTATTAATACAATGGTATTAATGGTACAATTCCACCATTAGTCACTCCATTCACTTGCTGATTTGAATGAGCCTGATAGGTTAACCTGAAAGGTATTGAAAACATTTGAGAGGGGTGGCAAATAGAAGAAGGGCCTTCTTGGTGGCTGCTCCCCACCTTTGGAATAGTCTCCCTAGTGACGTCTGCCTGGCACTGTCTCTATTATTGTTTCACCACCAGGCAAAAATGCTCCTTTTTAACAACTTTTAAAATAACTGATCCGATCCTCTCATTCACTATTTTGTCATGTTGTCATCATTATATGGTTTTAAATTCTGATTGTGATACATTGTATTGTCTATTTATTTAGTGTATGTATCTATATTTTTACTGTAAGTCACCTTGAGGCCCTTGGGTAGTAGGAGACATATAAATGGGATGATGATGATGATGATGATGTAGAGTTTAGACAACAGCAGAGGAAGGTAGTACACCTATTATACAACTCGAAAACTGCACTCGTAAGGATATCTGCTCACCCAGTTATCCAAGCATGGCTTAAGCTGGTGCTTAAAGGTTCAGGGCTCTAAACCTTACTAGCAAATCATTCCAGGAGCCTTAATAAACCAAAGCACTGAAATATGAACAGAGCCCTTAACAGAAAAAACATGGGATGTGGCCGCGAGGGGCTAAAAGCAGGTCAACCCAAATTAAAATCTAGAGGTTTCATTGCCGTGATTCAAGGCCACATCACTGCTACCAATAGCTATCAAATATATAAAGTGAAGATCAGACATGCAGATGCTTGCTGAGAAGAGTAATCAGAGAGAAACAGTGGACCACAAGCTGCCTGGACTGAATGTCTTGCCAGGCAACATCAGGCTGCAAAAGGCATCCACTGCCAACGGGCTCTGCCGTTCCAACTCATCATTTCAGAGCAGCCCTCTTGCAATCAGTGTCCTCCTTAATTCCTGATAGGGGTCTTAAAAATAACAGCTCCACCTTGCATTGGGGATGCACCTCCTCGCTAACTGATAAAACAATAGCTTACAAGGGGCAGCGGGAGCAGATATGATCCTGCTGAACAGAAACCCTAAGGGGGCAATCCTACGTATATATTTAGATCACACGTTTAGACAGTATGGCAGGCTGGGAATTGTATGACTTTTTCTGTTAAAACGTATGTAGGATTGTGCCCTAAAACAGCAGCGGACACAGATTACTACACCTGCCATGTATCACATTAAAAATAAGAGAAAGGAAGGAGAGCAATCAGATCTTGTGCCATGAGCTGGTCTCTCCCTCTTTCTCCCTTCAGCCCATCTCTACAACTTGGAGATAGAGCATAGCTAGAAACTCAGAGCAATTCATATAGTACCACTTTTCAAAGCAGCTGCAGGAATGGTTTCAAATATCCTTTAGTAAAACTTAGAAGGAAGGCAGGTGTAATTACCCCTATTAAATATAAGGCACCCCCTACTCACCTCTCTCCAGACATGAAGGATAAGAACTGGGAAATTCTTTGAACCACCATTGGCACCTGCCGCCAAAAGAAGCTCATCGGGATATTGGCTCCTGCAGGCGTGTGCACCAGGACTCCTGAGAGGAGAGGGGAAATCATTCTCACCCTAATCATGCCTTTGCCTCATGTCTGCCTGGGACAAAACTCATCATGAGCACGTCGTGAGCGGAGCCGGCTGGAGCTGTGGGTCAGACTAGAGGGCCCAGGAGGACCCTTCTGACTCGCGCGGTTTCTATGATATCTTCTTCATTCTGCTGTAACAGGGAGCCAACAGGAGGTTTGTAATGGATCCACAGACATGCCATGCCTTGTCCCTTGTGCTCAGCATCCTGTTGCCATGCGCAGCCACCAAGTAAAGCTTGACGCCAAAGCAGCAGTGGGATGCTTCAGAGTCATGGGGCTGTCTTGCCCTGGGAACCCACTGGCAGCTGCAGCCCACCACGAATAACAGTGCTGCAGCAGCACAAATGGCCCCAATTTCCCTAGTGCCTTCTTTTATCTATTTATCTATTTTGTTTTTATACCGCCCAATATCCAAAGCTCTCTGGGCAGCTCACAGTGATTTAAAGCAATATAAAAACACAAAAAAGCACACAGCAATTTAAATGACGAAAACTACAATATAAAAAAGAAGTTCAAGGCTAGAGTAAGACCTACCAGCAGCAGAAAAATTTAGAATGCAGTGCAGGATTTAAAACAGCCTGAACTAAAATTCCTGGGAAAATCAGAAAGTCCTCAGCTGGCACCAGGCAGAGTGCAGTGGAGGTGCCAGGCAAGCCTCCCTGGGAGGTTCGTTCCATTCCAGGGTGCCACAGCAGAAAAGGCCCTCTTCTTTGTAGCCACCTACCTGACTTCCCCTGGCAGGGGATCCCACTGAAGGACTGCACATGCCTTGTTTTGGTGGGACACTGCCACAATGTTGGTCTCTTCAGTTTCAGTAGCAAATTCAGCAGCAGCAACACGCAAAGAACACCCCCCCCCCACACACACACACACAACATGGGCCACATGCTTCCACCCGCCTCCCCCAGCTGTGTGTTGTCCACCCTCTGCTCTGGGGGTGGTAAAAGGCTTGACCTCTGGTGAACCATTGGCTAATTGCTGGTAGAGCCGTGCAGCGCCATCTGGAGGACGGAATTCTTGCAAAGAAGGATGCACTAGGTCAGTGATGGCGACCCTATAAGAGACCGAGTGCCCAAACTGCAACCCAAAACCCACCTATTTATCGCAAAGCCCCAACACTGCAATAAAACTTGAATACTGAGTTTTAGTTTAGAAAAAGCAACTCACAGCCAGTCCAAGCAAATGTATGTATGTATCTATCTATCCTTGGTAGTGCACTGTGGAAAAAAAACTCGAATGAGTTGCGGCTAATGAGTCGTGCCTCGTGAAGCCATCGCCTGGCACCGCTACTCCTTTTCGAGCATGCATGTGGCCCCTGTGTGCACTGTTATCCGATGCTCGGCTGCTGGGGCGATGCTGGGGCGACTTGGCTCGCGTGCTGACAGAGAGGGCCCTGTGTGCCCGCTGCGGCACGCGTGCCATAGGTTTGCCACCACTGCTGTGGGTGGATGTGCCACTGATCCAGCCAAGCACGTATTATGGTTTCTGCAGGAGCCGGAGCCACTTCACAGAATCCCAGGACCAGTTATGCTGTAAATGCCTAACATGCTTGCATGGCAAACTGAAGATGCAGCAGTGGACCAAACATGCAGACCTGCAGGCAGCCCACTTTTGCTGCAGCAATCCCACTTGCTTTGTAAATCAGTCCGCCTTAGCTATATATGGCAAGCCTGCCCACATCAGAAATTATTCTGACTCATTATCACCTTCATTATCCAGCTGCTACCAAAATACCCAGCCCACTTTCAAGCCAACAATAGATAATCTTGCCACAGTGTATTTCCATGAACACCCAAATTGCTTCGAATTTCCTGTTTGGCTAGGACAATTTCAAACTGCTCATGAAAGTCAAAGAGTCTGTCCAGAATGGTAGAGAAAGCAGAAAGGGGGGCAGATATTTTAGGATCTGATTTTAGGATCTTCTATTATCGCATGGCTAGTCCAACAAATAATACATAGATCATGATTAATTTTGTGCTGGCCGGGCATCAGATAAAGCAAGAGCCAGTGCAGCTGGATGCTTATGCTGATTCCCCATTCAGCCATGATGCTCACCAGGAGACTTGGGACCACTGACGGACTCTCGGCCTAGTGTGTCTCACAGGGTTGTGGTAAGGATAAAATGGAGTGGGGGAAGACACTTAAGCCACTTTTCCGTCTTGAAAGAGGGAAAAGGTGGGATATAAATGCAATGTAATGGTTAGCAATAGCACAAATTTTGACCCCAGCTTAGAAAAGGAAAGGCCAGTCAGATCTGGCAAACCAGCAGCACCAGAGGTGGAGGGACTGGAAACTAAGGCAAGCCCTGGTATTATGGCCAGAGCTCAAACCAAAGCCTGTTTAACCAAGGGCTCTTGAGCCAGGCACCCTAAAAGTGCGCCTGCCAGAGGCTGTGCCTTCCATCCTGTCCCCGCAGACGGTTCCACATCAAGGATCTGATCCACAATGTCAACTCGGCAATGTGCCTGGACAGACGGATGAGGGATGAGATGGAAGAGCAGTGGCTGGGCTTCCACTGCTCAAGGAAAGAGTGGGGCTTGGGAGGAAGGATCTGGACATTGTCGGGACAACTTACAGCAAGGAGCCTTCCTTGTTGCCTCTGTTTAAGGGGATCAGCACCTTTGGTCCACCACCATTGTCATCCAGGACGAAAGCTGCAGCGATGCAGAGGAGGGGCAACTCCGGACTGCTTGGAAAGGACCTGTGCTGAGGGTGGACACTCAGCAGCTGCTCAGCTATGCCTACCACTGACCCTGGTCCTGGCTCTGCCGCCCACTACCCCAGGGAGCAAGGCAACGGTGTACTGTATTCATGGTACTGCACATACCAAGAGAAAAGGGGAGTTGCATCGTGGGCTTGGGACAGGCACGTGCCTCACTCCACTGGCATGCCGGGCTGAATGTGCATGGCAGCGGCAGTAAAACACACTGGTAACTGCTAGCAAATAGAAAGCCAAGGCAGGGAAGTCAAACATGGAACAGAGTGGGATAAATGAATGTGACAGGGTCACTAGCCACAACTTGACTCAGTTGCAGATCTGATAATCTACAAATAGTGGCAACAGCTAACAAAATATGCCTATGGATGTGCAAGGAGTATGTGGTGATTAATGCGGCATGAATGCTGAAGTTCTGCAGGTCTGGTGGGATTGAGAGAGGCACACCAGCTCGGACAAAGGAGAAGGGGCCTGCCTTACACTGGGACTTGGGTCACCTCGCCAGCAGGCCTTCCAACAACCTGAAATAGAGACTCACTGGCATGCATATTTCACATTCAAAAGTCCCCATCAGCGTCCGCCTGTCCATTTGAATGTGCAAAAACAGCTCCTGCAGTCTCTCCATGGCCATCTGCACACCCGTTTTCCATGCCCTTTTACGAATTCCATGCTTTCTGACCTCAATCTGGGTTTCCAGCTTTCCCTCCCCCTTCCTCAAGGACATTCCATACCCCGCTCCCCCCATCCTTGTATGGTTTTCATCCTCAGCAGAGGAAATGAGAAAACCATTCCAAAGGTTCTGGTGCAGAACAAGACTGTAAAGCTGAAACTTTTTTCCATCTTCCGAACTGAACTCAGGGCTCAGATTCTGCACACGGCTTGGGGATTCACGGGATCGCGTCTGCTCCGGAGAGGCATCTCAGCAGTCCAGCTGCTGGCACGGGCGCGCAATGATGCTTCTGTGGGTCCAGCCCCAGCCTGCCTGGGATGCACATCTCACGCAGAAAAAGCCATGTGTGAGGCAGGTGCTGGCTCAGGAGTGGCGGCTCCTTTCAGCCCACAGATGGAATTCAACTTTGGGGAATCTCTGGAGGGCTGCACTCCAGCAGACAGCAAGGCCGAGGGCAGAAGAGGCACAAGAGGGTGGTGGGGACAACCCCCAGCATGCTGTCGCTTCAGGCTCTTGCTACCAGTAGTTATCAAGCTTCAGGGAGTAATTTCAGTATAAAGGGGTGTTGGGTGGGGGGGGGGGGATGCACAGAAGCTGGGAAACCACAAAACCATCTGTGGTTGGTGGGAAGGGCCTGGGATCAAAGGCAGCGAGTGTGACCTCAGAGGGCTGGACTGGGACCGGGGGCTGAGGTTCCTCACCCCTGTTCTTCCGGATCCCTGAAGCATGGCAGCTGGAAACACTAAGGCAGGAAGCCTTGGGACTGTGCTGGGGATTGCTCAATTCACACATTACATTTCCCCATCCAAGTGCTGGCCTTGCAGTTAGATTGTCTGGACGGCCTGGCCTGTGGTAGCCCTTCTGTTGTTGTGGCCTGCAGTGCGGAAGGACCAGTGAAGGCAACCAGCACAAGCTCACGTCATGTGTGGCTTAAATAAAACCGGATATTCCAGTGCAGATTTTCTTCTGAATCCCATACCCTGTGCAGACATGATTACAGGCATTCAAGCATAGTGGATTGCTTGTCTGGCAACATGAAAGCATTTGAGTCCTGCGTAATTTCAGGTTGGGATAACCTGGCATCAAGGGGAGAATATTGCTTGAGGATAATAGGCCAAAGCCCTTGATTTATCATTTTCAGCCCAATTGTCGAATTTTAGAGCGGTGAAGGTCCTTTGCTGTCATCTAGTCCAACCCGTGCTCAAGGCAGGACTCTTGTGCACCAGGCCTGGGACAGATGCCTGTCCAGCCTCTGCTTAAACATTTCCAGGGAAGGAGAGCACATCACCGCCTGAGGAACCTGTTCCTCAGCTCTTACTGTTAACATGTCTACCCTCTGGAAATTCCCCGAGCTAGGAAATTTCTCCTGAAGTATAGCCGAAATCCTCTTCCTGGCCATTTATTTATTTTATTTATTTATTAAAACATTTTTATGCCGCCCCATTCGCCGAAGCCTTGGGGCGGCTCACATTTCCACCTATTCATTCTAGGCCTCTTCTCTGGAGTAACAGAAAACACCTGCCGAAATCCTATGCATTTTTACTCCAAGTCTCACCCTATTCAGTGGGACTTGGGGCACTTCCAGAATGCCGAGAGCTGTAGGATAATTCTCTGTGCAAACACGCATAAGGTTGTGTACCTACCACCTAGTAAGCGTGCTAAAGAACTTGTGTCTTTTGCATCATCCCCCTCCTGTGCAAAAGCTATGCTGCTGCATATGCACTGTCATGAGAGGCAGTGTGGTGTAGTGGTTAAGAGCGTGGGACTGGGACACAGGAGATCTCAGTTCCATTCCCCATTCAGCCATGGAGCCAACTGGGTGACTTTGGGCCACTCATAAACCCCCAGCCCAGCCTACCTCCTAAAGCTGTGGAAAGACTGAGAGCAGCAGCAGGAGAATGACATAAGTCGTCTTGCATTCCTTGACAGGAAAAAAGTGGGATAAATGTCTAACGAATGAATCAACAAACAAATAAATAAATAAATACTGTGCATCATAAGAAACTTGGTTCTTTTTTATTTAAGTCTCTTTTAATTGTTCGCCTGTGGAAAACCTGAATTCCCATGCTCCTTGTGCTTTCTCTTTGGAGAAGGCAGGCTGAATAGCTTTTCTTGTGGCTTGTTCACATGATTAAAAATATTTGGAAGCAGCACAGTTTTTAAATCCCTGGAGCTATAATGGAAACCACATGTTCAATAAATATGTCCAAGGGCCCCAGTCTGCTTGGACCACTTTCCTCTCTTTTTTCAAAAGAGACAAAACCCTTTCTGAGACAGGAAACTGGCAGGATAGGGTCTCATGTATGTGCTTCCTGCCCATTTCCTAATCTAGAAGATTGTGCCAGAGGAGTCCTCTTTCACCCCAAGCTACTCTAATCTTGTGCTTGGGTTTTGCATTTTTCTCACTTTAAAAGCTGCATGTGGCAACAGCAGAACGAAGAGGACTCACCCTGGTCAGTTTCAGCAAGACCCGATGAAGCCTCTCTCTGCAGCGGACGCTTTCATCTGTGATCCCTCACATCAGGATCCAAATATTTCACAATCAAGACTGTTGCTAGTGTTTTAATTTGCCACACAACCAAATATCCATTAAGATTCAAAGGTCAAAATCTGGAACTCCTTCACAGCAGACCCTGGGCGATGCAGGTTGCTTGTTGTAGGGATGGTCGAAGCCGCAGTGGATTGCCAGGCCATGTGGACCAGGGCGGCAGAGCCCGCTGTGGCCGGCAGGAAGTGTCTGGCAAGTGCTTGGAAAGAGCAGAAACTCTGGCCCCTGCTGCTCTTGCTGAACTCCCTGGGGCCAGTGCCAGTGGCAGCCCCTCCACCAAGTGCCCAAGCAGCCCTTGGGAGACATTGTCCCTGGGTCATCTCCTCCATTCCGCTCCTAACCCTTCTGCAGTTACCACAGCTTGGCTCCACCTCTTTTCCAGAGCTTGCTTCACGCAATTCCTGGGGTAAGAGCCCCTCTGAAGCATCCAAGTGGCACATTAGAGTGGCCACCAGTGTTTTGCCACCATATTCTTTTTTTGCAGGGGAGAGTGCAAGAAATGTGTGAAAAGCTTGTCTGTCTGTCTATTTGTCCGTCTGTCTGTCTGTCTTTCTTAAAAAAAAGAAAGCGTCTCAGGATGGCTTACAATGAATTATTGAATTTATTATTATTGGTTATTGTATTTATTGATTATTATTTTCATTATTTATTTATTGATCAGTATTTTGGAGTTGCACAAGTGTGCAACTCTGGCTAACCAAAATGTGAAGCCTTGCCTGGTCAATGTTCTGGTAATTGCTAGTTGTCAAAGCAAACACTATCCATAGACATTGATAAAGCCAGGCTTCAAATATGATGCTTTGCTTTCACTTGAGCACAAAGTCAAACCGTGGCATGAAAAAGTGAGTGACAAATACATTACCCCTTCACAGCAGGATCTTCTAGATTTTAAATTTGGACCTGACAGTTCTCAGTGTTCTCTACCTTTTCCATCCTCTCCTGAGCCTCTGGAGACTCAGAAAGTAGAAAAGTGTAGCCTACCACGTTTCCTTTTGACAGCTGTCGAACAGAAGGGTTTCTTTTAAAAGAAGTACATTTCATGGCTGAAAAGGGAAAAAGTCACAGTAACTGCAAAAGGGGTTGAGATTGCAGTGGAAAGAGAAGACAAGATGGATTCTGCTATGCAGGTCCCTGAGATACCTGTGGGAAGACTGAGGGGAAAGAAGGTATAACAGACAACCTGTGATGAACCCATCATAATTTTAAGTGCGCAGTGGGACATCCCAGGAACAAGTATTATTGGCAACATAGGCTGTTATAGCATGTGAATGCAACCAGAAAGATTTACTTGTGGGTAAAAATGGCTTATACTGGTAATATATGAGTCAGCACAGAGGATTATGGGACAAGTAGCCCAAAACATATGGAAAGTACCGGATAATTTAGCCCTGGAGCTAGAGAGTCACAAAATTCCATTTATATCAGCTTAAAATAGCTTGGGATACAGTCTGGTATTTCTTTAATCCAGACCTAACCTTAGCCTGAATCAAAGATGATACCTGGTTTGATATGTTCAAGAAGAGCATCTGTTTGCGCTCTTCAAATTTTACCTCAGATCAGCTATCTAAAATGAAGCCTCCATTCTGCCTCACCCTGAGGTGAGGCTGGGTTTAGCGACAGACGTTGCTGCAGCTGTGAGTTTTCAGCTAACACATGAAGCAGCTGGCACAAAAAGACAGTTTGTGCAGACGGAGGAAAGAGGGAGAGGCAAAACTATGGCCAAACGTCACATGTGATGAGAACTGGATCTAGTGTTGTTGAAACACATTAATCTGCACGCTTTCCCACTTTGCCGTGGCTCCCCATGATCCATGAAGGGACTGATGTAGGTAAATTAGGAGGTGAAGGAACTCATACTGGCAACTCTCAATGAGTACCAAAAGCAACTTTTGAAACAAAGATCATTTTGAAAGAATAGGAACAGTTAAATTGATTATCTTTCTCTCCCTCCCTCCCTCTCTCCATCACATCTGTAAATCAAAGGCCAGAAGAGCTAATCTGGGCAGAGAATGGCTTGGCAATTCTAGATCAACCATAGAATAGTGAAACTGGAAGGGGCCAAGAAGGCCATCAGGTCCAGTCACCTGCTCAATACAGGACTCCAAATTAAACCATCCCTCCCAGATGGCTGTGCAGTTTCTCTTTGAATGTCTCTAGTGTGGGAAAGCCCATGACTTCTCTAGCACACTGCGTCCACTGTCATATTGTCCTGACAGTGAGGAATATTTTCCTGATATCCAGCTTGAATCTGGGTTGTCGCAACTTGAGCTGATTATTCCGTGTCCTACACTCTTGTATCAGAGAGAAGAGATCTTGTCCTTCCTTTTTGTGACAGCCTTTTAGGTACTTATAGAGGGATATCATGTCCCCTCTCAGTCTTCTCTTTCTTAAGTCTTGGTGCCTTTATCACCCTTATCCAACTTGGAGAGCTCCAGACGTTTTGGACCTGAACTCCCATCAGATACACTCAGCATTACCAATGGTTGGGAATTCTGGAAAGTGCAGTCCAAAACATTGGAAAGCACCAGATTGGGGAGAATATTCTAGTTTCTCTCTGTTATAGGAATGAGATACATAAACACTTTTTTACTGACTTTGCATCCAACATCCCTCTTTCTCAGGTTGAATTATGCTAGTAGGACAAAGGGTGCTTTCAGGTGGTGGCTCTGAAATCTACAAATTGGAAGGCATTATGCAACTATTCTGATTGCTACTCTGATCTTTTTCATTCCTTAACAGATTTTGCACAGTAAGAAAACTCAGCAGCAGGAAAACATGCATTGTCCGGATCTTGCATAGCATTCTCTGAATGAGCCAGGACAATAGCGCAATAAAATCCTCATTAGTGATACCCCCATTGCTGAAGGTGCTTCCAGACAGAAGGATCCTTTAGTGATGAAACTGCAGCTTTTCTGCTGCAAGCTACTGGTGGAATTGCCATGGACTTTAGGCACGCTGAAGAGTACAGTCCCCACCCCTGCTGCTATTGCTCCTCCTTAGGTGAACTGTAACCCCCCCACCAGATAGTTTTGCTTGGAGATGGCTGCAGGGGTGCCCTTTGAGGAGTCTCCTTCAGGGGGCAGGACTTGGAACTGCAGCAACAGAGTGGCATGAGCTGGACCGGGCACCCCATGGCCCAGATTAGGCCCATGGGCTAGAGGTTCTGCACACTTGGCACAGCACTGTGTTCGTACATGCATAAGTCTTATCCACAGGGGAAGGACTATAGCTTTGTGGGCAAGGGAAGCATCATCCTTAATCTTCCTTCCCTCTTTCCCAATGTAACTGAGGCTTTTGAGCCGGGGGTCCTACAGGTCTGTTTTTGTAAAACATTGGCTGACACCAGGCAGCCCAATAACTCATGCGTGAGGAATCCATGTGGGCTGAGGGTGGTTGGCCACTGGAGCATGGATTGCTGTTGAAATCTGGGCTATTGCGTTGTCCGAATCAATTAAGATAACAAACCATGGCTTGTTAACTATGAATGACTCACCGTTCCCAACCCAACCAACAACTACAGATTATCTTCATGGGTTCCAGAAATAAAGTTGTTTTACATCAGCCAAATTTATTTATATGCATTTTTAACAGAACAAGGAAACGCTCTACGAGGATTAATACAAGTAAAAGGCAAAATTCTGCAGAGTAAAGCATGCATGTTGCAGAAAATAAAATGACCTTGTATGTGTAAATGGATGAATCCCAAAACACCTGGAAAACACCAGGCAATAGAAGTCATCCACCTTCCCTAGAGACAACTCTTCCCACGAGGCCCGAACCCCTACTATCCTGCAGCGACACTGAGCTGCTCTCCTCTTCTTCCTTTCCATATTATCCCAGCAACAAACCTCCACAGTAGGCTAGGCTGAGAATCAGTAACTGACACCAAGTGAGTTTTACGTCTGAGGACTAAAACCTGCATCTCTCACGTCCCAGTTCAACACTCCAACTGCCATGCCAGACGGGCTTTTCATATGTGCCAGTACTTATTACGTGCAGCATCATGCACAATCCACCATAGGAAAGTAATGCATAAATCAAGCTAAACAAATGTTTTTATTCTATTTTCTATGGAAAATGAAGTGCTCCTAGAAGCTGAAAGAATTCAAACATTTCAAATGAATGCAAAATAATTATTTCTATTTGTATTGCATTATATCTATATTTTCCTTCAAAGAACTCAAGGTGGCTTATTTAATTCTGCTCCTCTTCTCAGGGTTAACCTCATGACAACTGTGCGTTAGGTTGGGTTTAGAGCCTTTCACTGACCCAAAGTCACCAGGATGCTCTATGGCTGAGAGGGGACAAGAACCCAGATCTCCTGACCCACACCCTTAACCACTATACAACCCTGGTTCCAAATGTTGTGATCTCGGGGTACCACAGCAGAGAAGAGTCTTTGGTTTTGCTCAGCTGGCCAAGTTGCAATCCAAGCAATTGCTTCTACACCTACTCGTAAATAAGGGCTCCTGGGGGAAAGTATTTATTGCATAA
This sequence comes from Varanus komodoensis, assembly GCF_004798865.1. Taxonomy (NCBI): domain Eukaryota; kingdom Metazoa; phylum Chordata; class Lepidosauria; order Squamata; family Varanidae; genus Varanus; species Varanus komodoensis. Next base: position 8,187,848 of record NW_025336479.1, on the reverse strand, counting down.
TGAGCGTGGCTATCCATCAACATCCAACCAAGAAGCTGAATACTAGTGAGTCTGTCAATGCACTACTGCCTAGTGACACACTCAGTGCTCATTTGCATTTGCAACGTGCATGGCCAGCTAGAAGCCTTTGGCTGCCTGAGATGGAACAGCAACCAGAGCCCCTTCCTGAAGGCATTTTACTCAAGGCACCCAAAGTATTTAGGCCCAGGAGGCAGAAACCCGTATACGCATCCCTCCTTCTCCCTCCTGCTAGTACCGCTACAATGCCCATAAATTAAGGGACAAATTGCTTCCCTTTCACAGCTCCCAAAACCAGCCGCCTGCAGAGATTGCTTCATTCTGCCTAATGGTAGGGACAGCCCTGGCCATGTGCATCTCAGTCTGGCATGCATGCAAAATAACTTGGCACGAATGCAACCCTTGCTCCCTTCTGCCAGCGTAACCTCTTCCCTTGGCTTTTAAGCAGCCACTCTGGTCTCTTACTTGGAAGGCAATTACTCTGTACAATACACGCTCCAAGACAGTGGGCATTGTGTACAAGGAACAAAGTGCCTACTCAATCTGTGAGACAAACTACACTTTATCTACACATCATCAGAAACTAGGAGTGCCCGAGTGCTTCCTGCTAGGGAGCGAGTGCCCATGGTTGGAATGCCTTATGGAATACTTGAAGTGAACGCACACGGATCTGTAGCCTATGGATTTGTACCATGAATTGTTTGTTTTCTTTTGGTGCTTGGTTTGGTAGTGATGGCGTTTTGTTTTGTTTTTTCTGCAGGCTGGTGGGCATAGAAGCCTGCTATGATCTTGGGGCATGTTTTTAAAACTACTGATTCTCCATGAGGAAGTGTGCCCCACATTTTTCACTATGCTGGCACCACCCAATACTGAATCAACTATTTCCACCTTGAACGCCACAGGCACAGATGTGAGCTTTGCTTTGACAGCGAGTTTGCAGCCGACAGGGTCCGTGAGGCAAATGAGTGGGAGGGAGCAATAAAAACCCTTGCCCTTTCCTCCTGTTTTGCCACAAGTGTTTCTCCAGGGCCTACCCCAAAATGTACCACGTGGGAAGGACAAAGCAGAATGAATGCACATCTGTATGCCCAGTGGAAACTCTAGGGCTGATTTCAACATGACTTAAGGGGACCTCTGCGAGATGGGGCAGGGGCAATCCACTTGTGGCAAGGTCACTAAAGATGGTAGCTCCCACTTTTTCAACCAGGTGAGCTCAACAGATCTTGGCAAGTGAAAGTGAAGCTCCACAAGTTCTGGGCTTTACCTGATAAAGCAGAAGTTCCATTACCTGTAACGTCAAACTCCAGAGTACACTTCGGCTCCCTTTCTGCCCTCTGCTTTGATCTTTGAGTGATGGCTGTCAGACGTTCGCTCGGGCTGCCTGCGGGGGCTTCTCATAAAGGCTTTCAGCGCCAGGATGCCAGGTCAGCCACTCCCTCGCTCACCCTAAATAGGCCCTGCGTGCTCAATCTGTTCCCCGTTGGGAGATAAAGATAGAGGCGCTGGCCCTTTAAATAGTAAGAGTGTTCTCTCTCAGGCCACCATGACATATCAGCGCGTTGGAACGGGGGCTGGATAAACTGGGCAAGCACCAGACCTGCGGTCGCAGTAAAGGGTTTGGAATCAGCCGGGGCTCACCCCACACGCAGGAGGAGCTTGGATCGCTCTGCTTCTGCTCGGGATCCACCTGGACTTTACTCCACCTGGCACTCGCTTTCTAGGGAATACCGCTGTACGGAAAGCGCACTCTTTGGCCTGGGTAAGTCCACCTTGGGATGGTGATTCTGTTTTTTGTTTTAATGACCATTAAAACAATTTAATGGGATTTTGCAGTGTTCCATCTTAAAAGCTCGGCGCGCGGGAGCTTCGCGAAGATCACACAACTTCGTGAAAGGCAGTGTCCGCGTCACACCTTAGAGCTGATGCTCAGGTCGCCCTGCTGCGGGAGGGTGCGCGCCCCTCCGCGGTGAGAGATGTCGGACAACCCCGGCAATGCCAATGATTCAACAAGCGCGGGATTCTCTTGTGGCCGGATTCCGCTATCTAAAGAAATGGGCAGCGTGGAGAGGGGGGGGGGGGGGAGGCCAATTCCAGTGGAGGAAAGCGGCGTGTATTGGCTCAGATTTAGAAGAGAGGCTTTTTTGGGAGGCACGAGGGAGCGCGCGCGGGAGAAACAGACCGCCCGGAACATGACATGCATAAGCGGTGGCGGGACTAAGTTGCACAAACCCAGAGAGGGGAAGGAGCGGTTTTGAAATTACGACGTCGGTGCGGCTGGAGGGCAAAGGTAGGCTTGAGGTCTCAATGGCTTCCTGGAGGGAGGGAGGGACGGACCCCGCCGCCCGGCCAGGGCGTGAATGGGACTGATCCTCGGCGCCGGGATGCGTCCAGCCGCGCGTCTCCTCTTTCTCCGAAACAGCGGCGGGAGCCCCAGAGCGCTCCACCGCAGCCCCGTCTGTCCGGGCGGCACCCGGGAAGCGGTCCCCGCAGGGCCCACGGAAGGCGCCGAGAGATTTGCACGGCGCCGCCCAGCCCCCCGAGGACCAGGCTAAGCTGAGACCGGGGCTTCTTGCGGAGCATTCGCCCGCCTTCCCTCTGCAGAGAAGCAGCTTGCCTTGCCGGCCCACCAGCTCCACGGCGAGCCTTTTATTCCACGTGGCTCTTGGACCTGGGAGGCGAAGCGCCCCTCCTCGGCCGCGTTTCTGGCGGCACCGACAACCACCCCTCCGCCGCCCCCTCCCCACCCCGGGAAAGTATTTATAGCGAGGCCGGGCCGCCCGCCCACTTGCCCGCCCGTCTGCGCCGGCGCGCAAGACCCGCCTGCTTGGCGCTCAGCCGCGATTGGGGCGTTGTTCTTGCTCCAAGGCGAAACTTTTTAATTCCCGCCCCCTACCGGGCTCACTCGGTCTGTGGACAGCGACGCACGCGGGCGGCAGCCTTCCATCGGACCCCTTCCTATTTGAGGGTGAGCAACCGGTGGCAGACAGAGCCTGCCCGAGAGGGATCGGGACTTTTGCAGAGCCGTAAGTATCCCTTATCTGTCCCCCGTACAATCTTGGGTGGCGGGGCATTTTCACTGAAGCGCCCTCCAGGCATCTCTTAGAAGTCCGCCCTGTGGTTCTCTTATCCTAGATGACAAGGCAACGACAGCCTCGCCTTCACTCCTCTTCCACCGGCTCGCCACAAACCTAGGGAAATCCGTGCGGGGAGGGGGCGCCGCCAGTCCAGTTGCTACCCCGATCTTGTAGGCAGGAATCGCTCGGTTCCAGCACTGGGGGCTTCGCAGGCTTCGCTGCACGGAGGAAAGTCAGCTATGCTAGGCTGCGCGGGGACTGATATAATTAGAAACGGGTTGAAACATTTTAGCACGTAGATCTTTCCCCCTCCTCTCCTTTCCCCCGCTCTGGAATTCCACTCCTCATAACAGACGCTTGGCAGATTCTGAAGTCTGTATAAGGGGTGGTGGTGGGGAGACAATGCGCATGCCTTTTTTGTTTGCGAGTGAGTTTGCTTTTAAATAGAAGGCGTCTGCCTTCCTCGATCTGACCCACCTGGCTACAAAGCCCCTTTCGTGATTTCCCTGCTGCCAACTTCTGCTCGTCTGGAGGTTCTGAATCCGCGCGACTCCTCTCTCTGTTTGCGCCCACCCCACTCCTGTTGCTGCCAACCTAGAAACCTGCCCCTCACCCAGTGAATTTTGTGAGTGAAAGAGAGTTCTGTCCCCCTCTGTATTTGTCCAGACAGTTTTGTTCTCCTGTTTAGCAGCAGCCGGGATAGCTGGGCAGGGTGAGCGTGTGGAGTTAGTGGTTTAATGGACTCCAAATGTTGATTATTGAAAGGAGAATGGAGGCTTTGTGGTGTAACGGTTTTCATTCCCCCATGGCCTAACCCCCCCTGAGCCAGTGGAGGTCTGCTCCAAGCAGCTGTCTGTTTTCCTACTTTATTTTAGACCTTGCTTTCAAAGCTATTTCTCAAGAACAACTTCAGAAAATAGATAATTTGATTTTCGTCTGCTGTTTCATAGAAGGCCCCCCCCCCGCGCTAAATGGAAACTTTGAGGAATGTGATGGCGTTTGAATTTTTTCTATGTGCCAAGAGTCATAATAAACTTTCCAAATCTGGAAAAAAGGGGAATGAGTGCCGGGAAGGGAAATAATTCAAGGTGTAATATTCTAGGAAGCAGTAAGCGGGGAATTTTGCATCATTTTATTGCAGCCTCTTCCACTCTCTCTACATGTTTGTGTTGGTGTGAAAAAACCCAATCTCCTTGGGTCTGGCTTATCTGAAACATCTCTTTTTACTTTTCAAGCCTGCCAAGTAGACTGGAATTCTTCAGACACCAGATTTAATTTCTTTCACTTTCTTAAAAGAGTGATGAGTGCCTTCATCCTTTACATGTCCCAGTTAAGCTGAAGACTTCCCCGTCCCACACACATCTTTAGCTTTCTCCTGTTCATAAAGTGGAGGTAAATTTTGTGAATGTAATTAGGCTCCTTAAACGAGCCTTGTGGTGTGTGTTCTCTGTCTCAGAGGCACCCTCTGCTGTTCATTTCTAAGGCATTGTCCCAATGGCTGGTCCCTACTTTCCTCCCTTTACTTAAAGATTTGTGCTTCCTTCCTTTCTTCCAGATCTATCCAAGCTTTTGCCAAAATGCTCCTTTTGTTGTTGGGAATCATTGTGCTCCATGTTTCCGTGCTTGTCCTTCTCTTCGTTTCTACAATTGTCAGCGTAAGTACAACTGCTATACCCTGTTGTTGCTGATGTTTTAAGCTCCTTCCGTGAAGCAGCTGTGAAGAAAGGAACCTAGAATTAATTATCAAAATTAGTAATTCCTTTGGAATCGGTGGTGAATCCTTTGGACTTCCGATGAAGGAATCACAGGGCCACAGTTGTGTACACACTTCTTGAGGAATCCATCTCATTGATCTTAGTGGAATGTCTGTAAACCTGATTAGAGTTGGGCAGGTTCTTTTATTAGCCCAGAGCAACCTCATGGGATTGATCAGCGCATTAATGGAATCTCTTCCCAAGAAATTCTAGCCCAGACGAAGTTCCCAAATTGATCTGCTGATACTACTGTGCATCACTACATATTGCGCAAAGAAGGTTCTGTGTCAGAGAAAGGATTTTCAAAATAGGTGGACATTTTGGAGTGTATAAAACCTTCTTAGATATCTTCTTTTTCATTCTGCATAGTTAGCATAATGAAGCTGAACTTTGAGGCACCGAAGCTTTGGTAAACTTGAGCCAAAGGTTGAGCTAAAGTTGTGCTAAATTTGCTAAGTTTCTGTCCAGAACTGGTTTGGAATGCTAGAGGAGGGAACATTTGAGAATGTGCAGAGTAATTAATGTTCTCCCCTCAGCTATGTAACCACAGTCGCCCACCGTATGGCCAGCAGTGGGGAGAATTGCCCAAGCTGCCTTGAGTTGCTTTATTTTAGAAATAGGTATTCTGTTTTCTTAGGCAAAGACATGGCGGTGACCCAGAAGGGAATGACTAGTTTACTCCAGCCATGCTTTGTTTCTCTTCTGTTCAAGAACTTCTAAAACTACTTGTGCAGTCTCTCACAGCCCTGCCACTGACACAGGAGGATCGGATTGTCCTTTCCCTGTCAAAGGTTTTAAAAAAGAGGTGGTTCATTTTCCCTCTAACTTTTGCTTTTGCAGTGGAATCAAAGGAATGAATGAACAAAGCAGGCATCTTCCTTTGCACAGTTAATTTAAACAGGGATGTGTGCCTGAGGATGCTCTCCTTTTTGGAGGACTGCTCTAATTTATGCTCTGAGATGTTTAGAAATCAAGTGCTTCTTAGCTTTTATTTGATTCATTTCAGTCCTTGAGGGCATAATCCTTTGCACATTTAGACAGAAAAACTGCCTACAGCTCCCAGGGTGCCTGAGCAGCTATGCTGGCTGGGGCATGCTGGGAGTAGCAAGCCTTTTTTCTGTCTAAACCTGTCTATAAGTATGCCCTCAAGGATCTCAGGGAATGACTGTATATAAATGCACTAGGGGAGAAACAAACCTTTAGCACCAGGCTTCCTTTAGCATTTTGTTTCAGTTTGGCTTTATCCCCCTCTTGGCATTCCCTTGTCATTTTTCCTTCCTTTTCTTTCAGCAATGGCTCGTTGGGAATGGGCATAATGCAGACCTTTGGCAGAACTGCACCTTCCTAGGCTCTCAGAGTTCATTTCAATGCTTAACATCTTCCACAAACGGTGAGTAAGAATTCCAGTTGCAACCATCCCACCGTGTCCTCCTCTTTCCGCTCTCAGAGCAGTGCTTTTTACCATCCTTTCTGCTACCACGATACTGTGTAGAAACTGTTGTGACCCTGCTAGTTGATTGCAAGTGCAGTTGGGGTGCCTCACTCCCTGCAAAACCCTGCGGAAGGCTCCATGGATCCTCCACAGTTCTCAGCTTCTTGCCAAATCTTTCAGTGAACCTAACAGCCTGTTCTGTGCTGTGTTCCATGGGCCTAACTTCATGTCTTAGCTCGCGGGCTTTACCGGCATTTTAGAAAAAGAATTGGTGGACTGTCCTCCGTTTAAGAGTAGGGGAGCAGCTGGTACCTGGCCTGCTGGCAGAAGAAAGTATTGTGACGTGAATGGCTTATCTAGAGATGGCTGCTTGAGGCATCATCTTGCATGCCTGCATCTTTCCTCTTTATCTACTTATCCATCAAATACTTTGATATCATCTTAATTCCTGTTACAACCTTTGGGGCACTGTAGGCTTGGTGTCTGTGTTTTGAAACTGGAAGCAAAAGAAGAGCAACTCAGTAATACCTACATAGGCAAGACCGTTTGAGTTACGCTGGGCACAGACCTCCCCGTGTTCTGGACTTCGGCTCCAGCACTCCTGACCGTTGGCCATTCTGGCAGGTGCTTCTGGCGGTTGAAGTCCCAAATATCTGGTGATCTTCCTTCTTTCTGCTCCTTCTATCTTCCAGTGCAGAAGATGCAGAGTAGAGTGCTGGGAAAATTTGTCAACTGTGTTTTCTCATTCTTCCAGTTATGGTCCATTTGGAATGTTAAGAACTAAGGATAATAAAATGCATATGAAAATTCATAAGCATTTTTCTGTACACAATACTTAAAATATATGCAATTTTGCCTAACATACATATTTGTGCAAGTATGTTTCCTAATGTAATGCATATATTAATCAAAATAATATTCAAAATGCATCTTTCTGTACTTTCCTCTAATACACACATTTTTGAAAGAACCTTTTCATTGGAGAATCCCACTGCAAAATTTGCAGAAGTGCAATTTCAGAGGACAAATAACTTTGGCATATTTGCATATATATCTGAAACTGGGTAAGGGCACATTAAAATGTGAACCAAGCAGATTTCCCTCCCATCCCTAGTGGAGGTTGGAGGTCTTGGCAGGAACGTTATCCTAGGTCACTTGCAATGTTGTTCTGTACTTAGAAGATTGAGAAGTATAATATGTTATATGTTTGGCTTACTAAAACTGCAGTCCTGTGCACACTCCCCTGGGAGTAAGTCATATTATACACAGTGTGGCTGACACTGGAGTAAACATGCACTGGATTGTGCTACAGAAATAGCAGTGTTACCACTGGGTCCCCCCTGTTAAGGAAAGTGATCTGGAATGTGAGTTGCAACAGTAACTTTTTGTTTCATCATGGAATGTCTCAAATAATTTTAGTAACACTTGAATTAAACTTTTGTTTAATATTATGCTATGCATGTTGTTCACACACTTCATTTTGGTTCGAGACAGTATTTGAATATGGCTAAAAGTGTCTCCTTTTGACAACTCAGGAATTAGAAAATTCAGAGAACTTAGGTGAATTTTACTCAGTTGTCTTAGAATATCTTTAAGTACAAAAAAATTATTTTAACTCACTGATGGAAGTAGCATCTATAACATGAGAATGCTATGAGGATCATTCTCTTAACTGCATAAACTAATACATTTCCAGTACTTATCCATATATTACATATGAAATGAAAACTTAAGGCTGTTTATGCACTTCTGAAAAAGGGGTTGCCACTACCATTTTAAAAAAACCCAAAGTAAAACATAAGGCATCCATTGCTATAGGATGCTGCAATGACCGCTAGTATTGCTTCCTGAATTACACAAATTCGGGGCTAGAGTCAGCCTGGAGCAGAAACCCTGTAGGACTCTTTGGGGCTTAGGCTATTCAGTCCTTTTTGAGGAATAGGCGCTTTGAGATTGAGGTGGGGAAGCAAAGGGGAAACGACTCTTTCTTTTCTTCAGTGCAAGGTAGTGTGCAAAAACATGGCTTCAGGGCTAGCTGGCATCCCTGAACCTGAGCATTTAAGAGCACTCTCTTTGTGTGTGTGAGACCGAGAGACAGAGCATGAGAGCGCAAGAGGCAGGATGGATGTAGTTCTGGAGTGGGGAAAGGGAAATAGTGCCCCCTTTCCTTCCTCTTGAAAAATCTTCATATAGCACAGGAGGGGAGAGCCTCGCTGCCTGCTCCTCCCACCAGGGTACTTGGTACCGCTGACTGGGGTTTAGCTGGCCACTGTCCCCAAGGCTAGACATTCTCGGGCAGCTGCAGGGGCCCACATCCCCACGGGGTCCCCTGCCCAGAGTACTCCGGTTGTGCTCTCGCTCCTCCTAGTTTGCCACCTGCGTGGCAGTGATAGCCATGAGGACAGGGTGCCCGACAGCGGTTAGCGGCAGTCCTTGGAGCGGGTGGACCTGCTGAGAGAAGGGGGGCCTCTGTCCCCTTCCCCTCCCTGCACAGTTTCCTTCCCTTTCCGTTGCCTTGGTATGCCATTCATCTCGGACACATTGCACTTGTCATGCCACTTGGTTTATTTTGATATTTATTTTAATTTAGGGTTAGGGTTATTTGCTTCTGAAATAGCCATGAGATCACCTGATTCCACTGCAGTTTTAGCCAGTTTGGTTATATGTCCAAGTTCATAGGTGTCTTTCTGATTTACTGTGTGCTTGGAGCAAATGGGGGATAGTTGTCTCTTTACAAGTTTTGTAACAGTGGGCCGCTGTTGATTGTCATTTCTTTTGGTTCAGCAAGGCTGCTCTTATTTACTTTGGGCTGTGCAGTGTTGAGTCAAAGTACCTCACCCGCCATTCTCCAGAGTTAGTTCCCTAAGTTTAGGTGTTTCAGGCTTGTAGCCAAAAGCAGAGTTTAATGAGAGAGAGAGAAAAACAAGGTCAGAGCAATGACCCAGACTAAACCCTCTTTTGGGTTTTTGCGCTTTGAAAGTTGCTCTTTGCAAATACGCACTGACTCCAGGTAGTTCAGTGATCAACCATATGCTCCACCCAAATTGTTGTATAACTTGGCAACTGCTTTAAGCAAGTGTCTGCAATGGTCTGGAGAAAAAATTCAGAATTCCAAGAGTACTTCTAATGTTTATAGCCATGAGAAGGCATTCCCGATCTGTCATTGTACAACACCTTGGGCTTTAAGAGCAGCTGTTGACCATGGAGCTCTAGAGGTTTGCTGCTTCTCTGAGGACGTCCTCAAGGAAACACGGCCAAGCGCCACATCCAGATCACTGGCGCTAGGTTCATGTGACTGTGACGACCCTTAGTTGTTACAGATGTTCCATGAAAAGTCCACCCCAAGACATTTTGCCGCCTGAGGCAAAGGCCATGATGGTGTCCCCTTCCCTTTCCTGGAGCAAAGCTGCCCAGACTGGCCGACAAATCTTTCCTCAACACAGGCAATGGCCCAGGGCTTCCAGCACACCTGAGCATAGCAGGTTAGTTTAGAAGGTGCCAGGCAGGTTGTGTGTGGCGGCAGGTGTAGCTTCATCTTCCCAGTTCCTCGCTCCAGCTCACTGGGCAGGTTCTCACAACACAGCAAGCCACGGTGGCAAGCACAGGATGGTCTGCTCTGTTGTTTGAACCCGGTTGTGGTATTCCGGCATGGTATATTTGGTTTGTGGAAACCATAACAAGAAGCAACGGTCTGTTCTGTGGTTTCCAGACTGCACCATGATACTGCTGGTTGTCCAACCACGGCATTGTGGCTTCTGTCGTGGTTCCAGTGAACTCTCTGCATTCGTTCAGATGCGTGGAAGCCGTGCGGCATGAGCTGTGCCCCTCTGGCATGTGCGCAGCAGCTGCGCCAACCAGCACTCCTGGTGCTGAACGAGCCTGGCCGTGGGGCACTCAGGCACGTGGGTCCTCCCAGGAAAGCAGCCCCTGTGACTGCTGTGCAAACAGCATCCCTCTCCTGCACCAGCAAAAAGAGAGGTTGCTCTTTGTGTGGCTGGCCCTCCACACGTGCCCGTAGACTTTGCTCACTTTGGAGGACTGGGCTGATCACAAGGGAAGGCTATGGACACTTGTGGAGGGCCGGTCAAGAGCTTGGAGGGGCATATTTTGGCAGGGTTCATCCCAGCCCTTTTGAGCATGGCCAGCTGGGGCGGCTCTCCCAAACCCACCTACCAGGAAGCAGGTTGCATTGGGCACAGCAGGACCTGCTTCTGAGGGTTCGCGCACCGGATTGCACTGTAAAGGTGCAACGTCACGGACTTGTGTTCAGGTGTGCCTGGAGTCTTCATGGGGCTGGGAGAAGAAGAGGAGGTGGTGAAGGCCGTGGTGGAAATGCCCGTCTGCCATAGGCGGCAGATGGGCAGATTGGTTGAAGATCACAGCAGAGGTGAGGTTCGGTCATAAATATTCTCTCTCACTTGTGGGTGGGTTACCCACTCATGTGCAGAAGTCCAGTTGCTGTGCTTTGCACAGGTTAGTGCTTTCCTTGCATGCTGCTTTTCTTATTCCCAGCTTTGTTTCTCCTGCTGGACAAGTGGGGAAAAGGGACCAGTAGTATAACTGCTTCCCCAGGGGCAGAAAAGCAGCTCAGAGGGAGGATTTGGCTTTGTGATTAAGATGCGGCTCTGGCTTTGCAGGGCAAGACATGCGTGTTGTTTGCTCCTCCCCTGCCACTAGCAAAAGTCCCATGTAAATTGCTGCTTTCTAGGGCTGCTTTGGGTTTTTGTAAAGAAACAGAAACAGCCCTTCGGGGAAACATGCATACAGCGGAGGCATGTGTAGTTTGACCCAGAAGTTAGTTTTTTCTCAGTGTAAAAGATTCTAAGTTGTGCCAAGCATACTGGGATGAAATGGCGGTGCCCTCTCCCACTGACCGCAGGAAAGCCAGCCGCTATTTACATCTGTCGCTATTTACATCTGTCTTGAGCTAATTATCAGGTCACTTTAATGCATGGAATTTGCTGCAATATACTGAATAGTTCTTATGGAATTTTGGGATTTAATGTGTGATCAAAGGTGCCTTCAGGATCAAAGATGACATTTTTGAAAAGGAATGTGGTTTTTTGGTCAGGTTATTATGGCATCTCAAGGTAATAATTATTACCGTTGATCTTAACTCAGTAAGAATGAAAAGGAAAGAAATCTCCATGTGACTCAGGGATGACCTTCCCAAGCAGCTGATACTGAGAGCAAAGCTTCCATTGGTGTTTGTCCTGAGGGCCACAACGCTTGAATCGTGGAGTCTGGAATGGGCCCATAAACAGCAAGTGCAGAAGACTCATTTTCAAGCATCAAAGGGGGCAGGCTTAGTACTTCAGAAGAGGTGAACTTGTGGCCATGCAGGGATAGGCCATCTGTTTGTGGCTGGTCACCTAGGAGTACATCTGGAATACCAGACGGTGGCATGGAGGCTGCAGGAATTTACAACAGGATCTGAGAATCATATCCTGCCCTTTTACTTTGAAGAAAGCCATGTGTCGAAATCAGGGGGATCTCTCATGCCACTGCAGTCACCTACGAATGCGTGCTTGAGAGGGATTGGGATTTTAGCTGTGGGTTTAGACCGGCTCCTGAGGAATGAGATAAGTAGTACTCCTAACAGCACTTAGAGGATGGTAATTCATTTGCTTTCTCCGTCCTGGTGTCCTCCAGATGTGTTGGACTCCTATCGGCAACGTCCGGGGGTTATGGGAATTGTCCTCCAGATGTTTTGGAGCACATGCGATCACCTAGTCCTGCAGTAAATCAGCTTGCAACCATGTGATGCCTGCCCAATCTGGTTCCCTTCAGCTGTTTAGGATTACAGCACCCACTGGCCATACTCACTGGGGATGATGGGAGTTGTGGCCAAACGCTCCTGGAGGAAATTAAGTTGGGAGCATTTTCTTAGCTGCAGTGGATGAATTTTGAGGAGAACTACTCTTGTTCCATGTTTTATTCTTATTCCATCGAAGTTTAAAAAGACCTAGGAGGAGGTTTATTAAAGAACTAGGAATGACCTGGCAAAAGTCAATCAGTACAACCTATTTCTTGGTGGAGCCCTGAGATATTTTGGGCTGAAAGCTCCCCATGTCGTGGGTAGGAGAGTGCTGCGAGGCTGATTTTAACCACCCTAAAAGTCGCAAGGCACGCATCTCTTCTTCGGGAGAAGGAGCGCAGCAAAATGGGCCTGCGTGGGCGGTGCTCTCTGGGGCCCTCTGCTGGCCCGTAGTGGTACCAGCTCTGAATAGACGTGCCTGGATGCTTTGGCATTACAATGTAGCACATTCATAGGCTGTAGCTATGCCCTTAATCAGCGTTTGGCGGCATTAGTTTTGATACAGCGAGATAAGCGGGGTAGGCCAGCCATTTCAGAGCCACTCATGCAGGGCAGAATTTGGCTGTGCTGGTGTTTCAGCTAAGACGTGTTCCTTTTAATTGTGTCCTGCAAATTGGCCGGTCTGTTTGCACAGCTGGGAAAGATGCAGGAATTATTGCTCTTAGCTGCGGAAATTTACACTGGAGGCAGCTCCAGATTTCACCAAGGTCTGGTAAAAAAGTACATTTCTGCTCCTACAGGATGGGCTCCATTAAAGACTCAGCTTTTATTTTGGTTAGGGGAATTCTTTATGGCCAGGCGTGGATTGAAGCAGCTAAGCCACAACACACCCGGCCCCGGTTTCTCTGTGCCATGAGCCATGCCTTTTCTTCTGCCACATCTCATAATGGAGGCCCACACAATGTGGCCCCCAGCAGCCTCCTTGTCCTGCCCGGGGAGTCAGCTTGGGTGCAAACAGTGTCCACTCCTCATCGGTCAGCCTGCCAGCCTTCCTCCTTCCGGCCAGCCTGACCGCTCCCTCTCTGTTCTTATGAGGGAACAGCAGCAGCTGTGGCTGGAACTGTGCAGGACCCGAAGGCAAGTCTTCCAGGTGCCCTCAGTTGCAGTATTGCCTGGCTGTCTCCTGAAGCGGCGGTGGCGGCAGCAGCTTCGGTGGCTCTGCTGTACCCCAGCTGTGGAACTCCCTCCTAGGGCAGATCTGCCTGACACAAGGTGCATTAGGGGACCAATTTGCTCTGCTCACTCAGGCTTTTGAAGGTAAATCACTTTCATGGGTTTCTTGCAGGTTGCAACAGGGTGTACGGTGTTCCCGGTGTATTTGCCTCTCCCTATTTAAATCTGGCTTTCTGATATGGCAGGAAAGAGGCATGCATGTCTTAAAAAAGCGAATAGCCACTTTGAAATAACTCCTGTTGAGTTCAACGAGGTTTGCGCCTTAGTACATGTGTGTGCGTAATCTTCAGTCCTTCAGCTTCTTTAGCTGTCTCATTTCTCTTACTTTAGGAGCAGATGAAAGCTGTGATTCTTTAGATTCTCAGTAAAAGTCATGGGGTTAATATAGCACTTAATCAGCTATAGAATTTGCTACTAAAAGCTGCAACGAAGGCTGCCAACTTGAACAGCTTTAAAAGAGGATGAGACCAATTCATGGAGGAGACGGCTCTCAGTGGCCACGAGTCATGAGCACTGTATTTTCTCTCCAGCAGCATAAGCACGGTAGCCCCCCATACGGATTGCTGGGAAGCACAAGCAAGAGGGCGCTTGAGCACTTATGTCCTGCTTGTGTGCTTTCCATAGGTATCTGGTCAGCCACTCTGTGGACCAAATGCTGCACTAGTTCAGCCTTTGGCCTGATTCAGCATGACTGTTACATGCCTGATTCTCAAAGTGATGTGAAAACACAAAGAATTTTCTCTTGGTGTCCTTCCATAAATGACCAGAATCCAACCCTTTCTGCACACTAAGAGCAAGAGTGTCAAGGCATAGTGTACCGTCCCCGCTCTTGCTCACCTTGGGCGAGTTGGCCTCATTCTGCAGCAAACCCAGGTGTTTCCGGTATGCCAAGATTGGCCATGCATTCATTATTTGCACACCTCAGTATCTTGCCCACTGGGTGTGACCTCTCTCCTGCTGAGAGTCACTGCTTCATGTTGGCCAGGAGAAGCGCAAACCACCAGATGGTGAGGGCCTTCAGGGATGGCTGGACATCTTTCAGCATCCTCGGTCCAGGGCTGATGCTAGAGAAGGTGGGCAGGATCGCAGCACATTTTCTGTGGCGTGCCTCCACCTTTCACTGGCCCACACCAAGTATGCCAATAAAGAACTGATGATGTCAACACCGAGGCAAACTCCTAATGCAGAGCTGGCAACCTTTCTAGGGACAATTGATTGGTATTTGAATACATTTGGGTACACTGCTAAAATAATAAATGATACTCCTTTCCAAGAAGCTACTGTAAATTGCAAATAGCTTCAGCTGATTTCTCTGAAGAAGCATTACTGGGAAGCAGCCGCGATTGTGCCAGCTGACCACAAAATTGACATGAGCCTGGGTGAATGCATTAAGGTCTCCTGCTGTAACCCAGTGCTATAGTCTCTGTGACTTTTTCTGCTGACTGCCACAGATAAATAGATGCCAGAAGTGGCATTTTTCATTCATAGACTAATTATTTCATTCAGGAAAGGTGGTTTTGCCTGGCATGTGAAATCCAGGAGTTGCCTTTCTGCTGCCAACTCCCAGCGGGTTTCCTGTACCAGTAGAAAAGTCCTATGTCAAGAAATGGCTGTCAGCAGCAGTCTAGAGGGGTCCTTTCCTAAAAGGTCTTACTAATCCGCTGTAATTGTGGGCATACGTACAGGAGCTAAGCCCCACTGAACATGACGGGACTTAAATCAGAGGCGGCCTGTGCAGGGCTGGGCTCTCTCCAAAGCGCTTTGTAACTTCATGTCTCAAATTAATTGCGTCTCTCCCCCCCCCCCCCCCCGAGTGCCGGCTTTACTCCAAATTCAGCTGCTTCTTGGTAGGGCACATACTTTGCATGCGGAGAGCCTTGGGTTCCGCTCTTGGTGTCTCTGCATAGGGCCAGTGGGGGGGGGCGCACTCGCTGAGACCCCACAGAGCCCACGTGGAGCAAGATAGGAAGCTCGATGGGCCAGAGGTCTCACTCGGGGCAGAAGCAGCTTCCTGCATGCTAACCTCAGCTCTGCCTGACAATTAGGTAAAGGTGCTGCTCCCACTGCAGGCTGATTCGGGAGAGTCCTCCTAGTGGGATGGGCTCACGGGGTGCGGGGGGGGGGGCTCTGTGCACCTCGGATTGTAATCAGCCCCGGCTTTGCTTCCCTGAAAGGTGACACTCTCTTTTTAAATGTCCTTGTGAAGGTGAGAGCCCTGCAGCGGCCCTGCAGAAGCCCTTTCAGCCCATGGGCCAGATTCCATGTGGGAAAGTTCTTGGCGTGCCGCATTCCAGTGGCGGGAGGGACTGAAGGCAAAAGCAGCCAAAAATACCAGCAGGTTTTCTGTGAAGCACTTACAGCCATGACTGAGCCTTCGGGCAGGCATTTCAGAAAGGGGAAGACAACTGCTGCAAATTCACTGTATTTTCAGTGGCTGGAGGGGAAAGGTGGGCCAGTGGAAGGAGAGCAGCCTCCGAGCAAATCCCAGAAATCCCAGAAGGCCAGACTGGAACTCCAGGGTGGCCAAATTCCTGGGTTGAAGGCTGGCTTGAGGCTCTGTGTCCTGCCCTACAGAATGCAAGGAAGTTCCATTCCTCTCTGTGTGCTTCACAGCTATTATCTTTGGGAGTTTTCCTTAACAATACCAAAACAGCTTCATGGATATGGAGGAGAATTATTTATACTCTCAGTTCACTTTACAATTGCATTGTCCAAAAAGGCTCTCCCTCCTGCTTTCACCAGGCTATTTCTTTTGATTCCTGTCCTGGGGTAAAAACACATTTAGGAAAAACAAAACAGAGTGATCTTGTAAAAGTCTGACGCTTGCCATGTTCCCAGATAGCAAACGCACAGGGCTACTTTAAGCATGGCCTTGTGAGTTGGAGCACTGTGTGAACATGCCAGGATATTAAATGTGGGAGGGAGACAGGTGCATGTACGTACTTCAGAAGAACTCTGCTGGAACAGAGGAAAGGTTTATTTCATCCAGCATTGTGTTCACACAGCAGCTAGCCAGCTGTCTATAGGAAACCCAGGAGCTGGGCCCGAGTGCAGCAGTACCCTCCCATCCATGTTCCCCAGCAACTGGTGCACTTGGCCAGAATGCCTCTGCTACTGAAGGTGGCACTTAGCTATCAGGACTAGTAGCTCTTAACAGCCTTCCTCTCCGTAAATTTGCCCTGTCCCTCTTGAAACCATCCCTATTGATGGCCACTGAGACATCTGGTAGAACTGAACTCCATTCTTACTATACGCTGCATGAAGCACTTCCTCTTCTGTCTCCTGGATCTCTTTTATGGGATGGCTTGAGGCATGCAGATATTCCAGCAATTTGCTGAGGACCTCTGCAACAGGTGTATAGCCTTCTAAAACGGTTTTCTAAGGTAAAAGGGGGTTAGGCTGGAGGAGGGCAACCTGCACTGCCCTGCCAAATTTAAAAGGTCCCATAGTTCAGATCTCTGGAAAGAGCCATTTTGCTTTTCTCTGGATGAGAGAAGTAGCGGGGGGGGGGGGGGGGGGAGAGAAAAAGCCCCTGGGCTTTGGCCTTGCCTGCTGCTGCTGATTGGTGGCTGTGATAGGTTTACATGTGGGAGAATGTGGCTCTCAACAGGAAACAGGTCCCACAGCCCAGGTTCTGGGTCCCCGAGATGGAATTTGAAAAGCCGGCGCATCTTCTGCATTTGAAATGGGAGGAGCACATTGAGCTTCATAAACAAAGCATTGCTGGATAGGTTCTTGAAGTTTTGGTCCAACTAAGGCTGTACCCTGCCCATGGTTTAACTGGGAGTAAGTCTTCTTGGGTTTAGGTGAGACTTCCTGTAGAAGGGAAGAAGCCAAGTCTGAACTGTGTGAGAAGCAGATTTTAATTATGCATTATTTTGTTATGTTACGGCTTTGTAAGTCAGAGCCAGCCCTTAAACCGTATCCAGATGGTAGATTTCAGTCTCAGTGCTGTTGTAATGTCGATGACATACTACAAGGGTGGGCAAAAGGCAGATTAGGATGTGCTGATAGAGTGCTAGGTCTGCTGTAGGTCAGCATAGTTTCTGAGTTACAAGAGTTGAACAAAAAAGCTTCCCACTCCTGTTGTTGCTGGGAACTGAAAAGCCCTGCTCTGCAGTAACTCGGATTTAGAGCCATCCTTGTGTGTTCGCTTCATTCCAGTGTTTGGCTCATACCAGGGAACTGCGGTTCGGTAACCAGATCTGCCTTCTGACTTACAGTTTTGCATTTGGCCCTGTCCACAAGCTACTATCCTGCACTTGATTCAGGTTGGTGGATCTGGGTTTTTATTTTATTTTTTTTTTATTTTTTGCAAAAGCAAAAACAAAAAACACAAAGCAAATCCCACAAGGCTCCCCCCCACCCCCAGCTACCAGTTTAAGAGGTCATTAGGTCGATTTACACTAGAGCACCTGCTGTCTGTTAGGAAGAGCACTCATCCTATTTGTGCAACTCACATTTATCACAGTTGGGGCACATGCTGATGAATGCAGTGTTGTTTCCACTGTGATGAAAATGTGGTCCTGTGTCATGTACAAACGCAACTTTGGAAGAAGCAGGAGGAGTTGCAAAGGAGATGCGTGCAGGGAAATGCCTGTTTTTAAAAAGCTGCGCCCAGGGAGCAGAACCTTTAAGAAGAGCAGCGGGGAGACAGCTCTCTGCCTCCTCGCGAGCAGTCCTTGGAGGAGGGGAGGGGAAGGCTAGGATGCTGCCTGCTGCCCCCCCCCCCAAGCTCCCATCAGGAGAAGCCATTTCCCTCCTCCACCTCCATCCCCAGAGCAAGCAAATGCAGCCCCTTCCTATGCTGACTCTCCCACAAGTAAACCCCACTGAAGTCAGTGTGGCTTACATCTGAGTAAGGCAACGGAAGACAGTGACGTACTTCTGAGCAGGCATGCATTTCAGGTAATCCTCCCTTTTGGCAATAGGACAACAGAGACAACAGGGAAGCCTTGAAGACACAGTAGACTTATTTTTTCAAAGGACAAAAAGCTGGGTTGCATTTTCTCTCCAGTTCACCGGGTAATTCAGCAGGGTGAGGAGAGCAGGAGAGTGACTGCAGGCTGAACAGGCTCTTGCTGCAGGGCTGTTCCTCACCCCCAACACACCCAAGCCCTTTCTCTCTCACTGGAGAACCTAAGTGGTCCCACAGGTTTAGCAGGCACTGAAGCATATTCCTTGCGAAGTGCACAACCCATAACAAGTGATATCCTGAAGAAATCTGGGTTATCATGGAAGAAAGAGTGGAAGGATGAGGGCTTGGGATGAGTGTCATGCGACATGCCGGTGTGTCGGACATTGCAATGCTTCCTTGATGTTCTTACTTTCTCGAAGAGTTTATCAGAAAAGTCAATCCTGTGGGGGGAAAGGCAGGGAGGAAGGAATGAAGACTGCCTTCCCCACCTCCCATCTTCCAGATGAATCGGACTGCAACCTCCATCATCTCCACACCACACCTATTGACTGTGGTGTCCGGGGATGGTGGAAGTGGTAGTCTCACTCACCTGGAAGGTACCGGGTTGGAAGAGGCTGCTCTGATGCAGGTCTCCCGGCTTTTGGGTGGGGAATACATCAGTCCGCAGCTGTCCGTGTTCCTTCTCTGCCTTGCACAGGCGCCGTTGTTGGTGGAAGGTACCCTTCATGTCTGGAACATGCTTGTTCGGGCTGAGTACATTCTTGCCAGTTAGGATCACTCCTCCGTTAGTTGATTGACACGTGGCACTTAGAAGCTCAGTAGTTGTACTCATCGTTTATGTTGTCCTGTGAGACATTCTTCCTGTACACTTATTTCAGGAATTTGGGATTGAATCCCACTTGAACATCAAAAGATTATCAGCCACATTCTCTGTTGAAGCAGCACCACTGAAAGTGGTGGAGGGAAGCCAAAGCCCCTGCGGAATTACAAGCGCTTGATCGAGACTAGATAGCATTTTTTAAATGACATTGTTGGAGGCTAAAATATACCTCTTCTCTCCCTCCTCCTCCTCCTCCCAACTTGACACTGTTGGTATTAGGTATGTGAGAGGAATCTGCAACAAATAGAAAAGGGCTTGAATTTCTATGAATCCAACCTGCAGGTTCTGCAGCAGACTGTTGTGTTTTTTTTTAATCATGTGGATTCCATGGACATGTGGACTTTTTGAAACACTTTTAACAGAAGATGGCATAAGAAGGTATGCATTAGCACTGATAGAATTAAATTCTGGGAAACAAAAAACAGATTCCACCCGTAAGCAGATTTGATGGTGCAAAGGTTTGCTGACAATCTGCAAACCACAGACTGAACATGTTTAGCCAAATCTGTATGTCCTTCCTTGATGTATTCTGAGTGGTGGAGTATTGCATGCCCTTGGAAGGCCATGGGCCCAGCATGGCTACCTGTCCCCATTGCTTCACCTCCAGTGCATTTTTTGCAGAAATTTAGCAGGTGATGCTCTTCCTGGCAGGAAGATTAGAGGTGGAGAAGTGCATGTCTGAATGTCACAAGGCTTGTAAGAGGCTCTGCAACACAGTTGCCCGGATGTCCTCAACACACATTTTTGGTAGTGGGACCAGCTCTGGGGGCAGCAGGTAGGGCTAGTTAGGCCCCCTGGGCTTGCCTTGGCAGTCGAGCAATGCAAGGCTTCACCTGCAGATCTGTTGCTCTTGCTGCACTGAAAGCAGAGCACTCTTGCAGGAGTCACACAGGTGAAGCCAGCCACAGGTCTTTTTGTGTTCACTTTTTACATTGATGATAAGCCCACTGCACTCATCTGCGGGGACAAAGTACCTCGCAAGTACGTGGAGCTTTTTCTTTTAAGGAACGCGGTGATCTGTTGTATTGCCAAAGATGTCAGCACTCCGAAACTGTACTCTTAACGCCTCTGTGAAGGATATTGGCTCATTTCCTTTTATGCAAGGTAGCCTATGTGATCTAATGGCTGGAGCTGAAGCAGCAGTGCAGGGGTTTGAGCAGAATCAGGTTGCCTGTCCTTTTTACTGCTTTGGAGTGGTTCCTTTTAATGGTTTGGCCATGGGGCAGAAGGCTCATTCCCCGCATGATGGCATCTGTTTGGATTACTGCCTGGTAGGCCACCATTAAAGGCCCAGGACCTTGCTTTCGGTGGGGCTTGGTGTGATGATCAGCACCCCGAACACACTCATGCTTCTTGCATCTCAGCCAGGTGAAGAACAAGGCCTTCAACCAGTGCTTAGAAGACTACGAGAGAGGCACCAAGTGGACCTCCTTGAGAAGGCCCTCTCCTAACCTGATTTGCACAAACTCTTGCTACAGCATGCGGTGACTTCCAAAAATTGACCACTATATGAGAACGTTGACCTTGTGTGGGATACCTTGCACGCCCTCATGGCTGGATTGCTTGAGGAGCAGCAGCCTGACATAAAGACATTGAGCAAAAGAAGCTCTCCGCACTATGATAACCTCCGTGCAAGAAAAGGGCTTCTCACTTGCCACATGCTGAGGCTAATGAAGAAAAGTCGGGCAGCTAGTTTTTTCAGAAGGGGTTGCTGTGCCTCCTATAACCACCATGAAGTACTTCAGAAATAGCTTGAAGAACTGCAGCAGGGACCTGAGAGATGAGTGACTTCCACAGTCTCTGGCATGTCAAGCATCTCCTTGGGACCTTCTCCTTGGAATGCTTGGAATGCTTGGAGAAGCTGCCAGGTGGGAACACCCATGTGAGCCTTGCAGACACAGAAAAAGGGACCTCTCCAGTAAAGAGATGTGAATTGTTAGAAAAGCTGCAGGCATTTATAGAACTGCAGTGCCACTGAAGAAGAGGAGAACCACAGTTTCTTTTGGTTATTTTTTTAAAATGACAAGTACCCATTAAGTTCTCCTAATCTTAATGTATAGCTTTGTTTATTTATTTTATTTAATTATTTAGGATATTTGTATGCCGTCCTTTGCAAAAGCCTCAGGACGGCTTACACAAATAAAATACAAATATCTAACATAACATAAATTAATTAATGACTCACTCTGGCTGCAATTAAAATATGATGATAACATTCAATATCAAAACTTATTAAAAAACTGATTAAATAAAAAGGTCTCCCCCACTTGTGAAGAATTGTTCTCCCCCGCTTGTGAAGAATTCTGCCCTGTTAATTTCTGCTATGTGGCAAGCCTGTTTGGGATAAGAGGATGGACATGAAATGAGCTAGAAAGCCTGGTACTGCATGATAGCGTAAGGAACTAAAAGATAGCACAGTTATTTTTGTTAATGGCATGCCCTTCTGGCTCAGAACTCATAACAATAATTTACATCTAGCTAACTGTTAAAAATACCCTTCTGCCCCTTACACACACGCGCACACACACACACACACACATTATTTTCTTGGCCTGTTCAGATAACAAAATTCTTCCATCATTCCTGGAATATACTTACTTGGACCAGACCAGTGGAAGGTCAAGCTAGATGCAGCCTATTGGTATTTGAGAATAGTTCTCTAAGATTGCAGGGGTGTTAAGGGAAGAGGGTTCTTTAGCATATGTGGGATCTTGGAAAGGCAGTATCTTAATGGGAAATCTACACCTTTGTGTTGTCCCCAGAAGGCACCTCTCCCCCACATGCTAACATTCGTTGTGCAGGAATTGTGGCAGAACACCTGTGATTCTCTGCCTGCTGTCAGCCTGGGAAAAGCGGCCGAGTGTGGCTGAGCCGTGCGTGGTGCTTGGCTGCGAATGATCTGGGGAGGCGGCCTCCCACTGGTGATCGTGTGTCTCTGGGGCAGGTGGCCTTGCAGCTATCACTGTAGCCTTCTCTTGATCCATCTCAGAGTGACTCACCCACATCCTGTCATCACCCATGACCATGGTGGAAGAGTAGCTTGAAGTACTGTCATGATGGGCATAGCAGTTCAGGCAGGTTCATGGGCCCAGGACGTCCAAATTTGTCCCAGTGAATGACTCTGGCTTTATTGATTTGTTTCCATGAAGAGAACGGGTCCCTGCCCAAAAGGCTTGGCAGCTACAATTCAGTACAGAAGGAGAGGGAGCTCCCATGTCTTCTCAAGCTTCGTTTCAGTTGCAGATGGGTACTCTGGGGACACAGTAGCCCAGTTCAGACTATTCTGGCTTAAGCAAGTCGAAGCACATACTCCAAGCATCCCCCCCTTTTGTGGGAGTGATGCAGCAACCCTAACCCAACCTCCCATGTGAACCGGGTGCTTTCAAGGAAGCGAGGGTTTAAACTGCCTCTTGCAGCTTCACCCAGCAGAGTGCTCCAGCCATGAAGGGGGGGCGGGGGGATACTCTCTCCCCATTCCATTCTACAGCCAGTCCTCTGGATCCGCTCCACCATATTTCATGAGCAATCATCCCCAGCTCTGCCATGGCATTCTGTTTAGGCTACCAAGTGTAGTGTACGCCAGTTGCATTACTCACTTTCATTCCTGGTGCACCATTCTTTCCATTGTTGACAGACCACTCTGACATCAACATCTGAGTGTACATGTTTCCACCTCCCATTACCTCACTGTATTTTGTCTTATCAATGTGTCTATTATATCTTTGAAGGCCCATTCTTTTGTTCTGAGACTCTATTTTCCCTTTCCAGATTTGGAGAACATCTTTTCTTTTGCTCTCATGTTCTGTGTGGTTTAGCGCCCTGGTACAAATCATCAGAAGAGATTTGCTCTAGAGGGTATGCCTTCTGCAGGTCAACCCGGAAGTAAATCAAATTGAGTTCAGTGGAACTCACCTCCTAGAAAATGATGTAGTCTAAATTAAACTGTTTTTTAAGCAAAAATTTTGAAAACCAAATTTTGTGTGGCTGAAGTAAGGACAAAACAAAAACAGCTTAATTCAGGGAAGGCGTGGGCAGAAGGTAGATCTGTGAGTGATTTGAAATAGATCTCCAAGGATTTCTGACTCTTAATACAGTTAAAAATATAAAAATCCCCTACAACAGCTGATCTTGTATTAACCTCTCTCAGTTTCAAGATTCCTCATCTGCAAAAGATATGAGTATAGTTCATTGCTTTGACCTGTATCTCTTCTGTCCAGTTCTAGAGTTTTGTGTTAGTTTTTAAATTTTATTTGCAAACACAAAGGGAGAGGAAACACTCCACCAACAAGAAGAATGTAACAACAACAAAACCCCCACATCCTCACAGTCACAATTCATAACACCATTTGTCTTTAAGCAAGAGAAAACATTCAACACTTCTGTATCAAACATGTACATTACTGTAAGCAGCCCATCCATCTAAATAAGCATGTAGATGAAAAAGCGACTGTGTGATAGGCAGTCAAGTGGAGCAGTTGCAGTAAGGCCCTCAGCCCATTGAAAGAGTCTTTATCCTTCCAGGTTTCAAGTAGGCGTCTCACTGAAGCTGGATGAGATCCAGGAGTCCAGTTTTGCTTATGTTCCTTTTGCAATCTGTAATAAGATGCAGGTTGCTATCTGTGTTAGGCAGGCTGTTGGACGGATGGCACTTGATTGGCTCCTTTTACTGGATCCTTTCACTGGATCACCATATTGAACTTGGCTCTGGGCTTAAAGAAATGTTCTAATAAAATAAATATATTACACATAGAAGAAGATCTGTGCTGGATTAAACTAGGGGTCCATCTAGTCCAGCTGCCCACAGGACTGCACAAGCAGGATCTGATTGCAGAGGTACCATCCCTTCCAAGTTCCCCAGCAACTGGTGTGCCTAGGCAGGTTACCTCTGGTACTGTTTTGCCCTTGTCCATGTTTGCTGGCCTTCTGGATTTTAATAAAAACAAAGATGTCGTAAGCCTGATGTCTGCATATTGTTATATTAAATGACTCATTCGCTTCAGCTGATGGGTCTGTTAAATGGTTTCTCAGCTGAGGTAATATTATAAAGATTATTAGCTTGGATGCAATTTCTGCTCTCATCCAGATCTCTGTTATATCTCACAGCCTCTGCTAATGTTTCCTTGAGCAAAGCTGTACTATGGTGAGTCAAGCCAGTGGCTCTTCTAGGCACATCCTTGAGTCAGGCTGGCTGAGGGTTTTTTGCAGCTTTGGGCAGAGACCCTCCTCAGCTCCACTGTCTGAGGGTCTGTCTGACCTGCAATAAAAATGAATAAAATGAGATGGAATAAAAATGAGACCTTGTACATAAAATCATTTGCACTGCCACCTGCAGCCTTCCAGATGTTTCATACTTCAGCTCCCATAAATCCTGACCATTGACCATGTTGTCTGCGGCTTATGGAAAGTTTAGCTTGAAAGCTGGGAAAGGCCGCAGGTCGCCTGCCCTTGCACTGTGGATGCTCCCGCTCTGTTTGCCAGTAGGGCGTAGTGCTGGTGGTGGGGAATCACTACTCTCTGTTAAGTTGATTGGGACTGCTGGTGTGTCGTCTGGCACCCTGGAGGAATAGGTGTGATCTATTAGCTGCTTACATTAGTGGCTCTTTAAGGGTTCTTATCAGCCTGCAGCTACATTCTTAAAAGCTCATGTGGTGACAAAGAGCTTGAAGGAACATGCTCAGTTCCAAGAGCTCCCTGAGATAAGGAGGCATTTAAAACTTTCCACGTGCACCATTCTGAATCTCTCATTGGACTACATAATAATCTCAAAAATGTTATCATCGACTCTGGCCAGTCTCCTTTAAAGATGGTGCCCTGAGGTGTGTGTGCGGAGCAATGACAAAGACAGCTGCACTTGGCCAGCACGCTATGGGGTTCAGTTGCAACTGGTTGAATGGGGATGGGTCAAGGGGTGCTTTTCAAGGCAACTGGCAGCCTTCCCAGGAGTGCTGCTTATGGGGAAGGCCCCATGCTTTCTGCCTGATCCTGGTTGCTGCCTCATTTACACTCAGCCCTCACCCACCATGTGGGATCATGTGAAAAGAAAGAATGCTAGAAAAGTGGTCTGCTGTTTGTTTTAAGGGGTGTCTCGAATTGGATTGTGTTGGTTTAGATGTACTGGGGCAGCCTGCTGTTGGGAAGGTCTGAAGCTCTAAGGAGCAGGGCATATGTGTGGGAACTGAGACTTAGTCCTCACTGGTCTGACTACAGGACTCATTTTAAAATCAGCTTCCCAGATTGAAATCCTAGGTGGGCTTGGCTGGAAAAGGATCCTAGAACCCGGAGAGATGTACATAGGATTGCAACTTTTACTGACTTTTCTCAGGTGGATCAGTAAGCAGTGATTGGATTCTACAGTTTTGATCCAATGATGTACCCATTGACTACTGTGGGAAATTGTTTTATCTGAAAGAGTAAGATGAATCATGCCGATAGGTTGAATAACTGGGTTTCAGGGATGTCTGGGGGTTCGGCTTACAAAAGCTCACACTAAAGCCAGAATGGGGGATGTTAGCAGAACATCAGAGCTTGGTCTTTTGATGACATGGGGATTTATTTGAGTATAATCGAGAGGTCTTCATGTTATGCCTGATAGAGCAAGCAGTATTGCAAAGCCAGTTTTATGAACAGGGGCTCTGAATGAACTGTATCTAGATGACATCCCTCTGCCTTCAAATTATCCATGTTTTGCTAAGCAAGAAGTGCATGAGACACGTTGAGGAACCGATATCAAAAGCAGAGAGAACCTGGATGCCAGAAGAACATAAGAGAAGGCATGCTGGATCAGACCAAAGGTCTACCTAGTCCAGCATTTTGCACACATGGTGGCAAACCAGCTGCCCACAGAATCTGCTTAAGCAAGATGGGTGCAAGGTCTCCACCTGCCCAAGCTCCTCAGCAAATGTGGGGAGACAGCAGGCAGCTCAGGGTACACAATCTGTAGCTCTTCAACCAACAGATGTGCCTTCTGGGGCCCTGCTTGTGTCCAGAAATGTGCCCGACTGCGAGCATCCCCCTTTTCCTCTCTTGAAGGTTGCAATGAAAGAAACAAAGCTCTCTGAGTCTGAGTCATGTAGAAAGTCAGATCACCAGTTTGCAAGCTTCTGCCCCTCCTGGGCGTGAGAGCTGAAGCGCCTCCCTTCTTGCGTGACCTGCTAACTTTTCAGGTCTCTATAAATAGGTGGAGCTCATCCATTGAGTTAAGCTAACCCCAGCGTGCCCCAGGACGCCAGCAGGCGTAAATGGTGCCACACAGAAACAGGACTGCTTAAACATTCCTGTGCCGAGGCAATGCTGTTGTGGTATTTTGACTGTTCGTTGTAATGTTTGTTCTGCAAGGACACTTAGCCACCCACAAGGCATGCAAATAGCTCAGGCTCTGACTCAGAGGGCAAGGAGGGCTTTGACTGAGGTCATGCTCTGAGTCTCCTGACTTTGACAGCTGTGGTCCACTGCCTCTCCTCTGGTTCCAAAGGAGAGCAGGGATGCATCTTAGGATTTCTATTTATTTCACTTGTTAACTTTATTTTTGCAGCCTGTTGGCATCCCAAGCTCAGTAGCAGCCAGTTCAGACTTTTCCAGGCACTGTTCTTTCTCAGTGGGGGCGATGCCATAGTCACCACCCTGCCAATGTCACACAGGAAGTATGGGAGATGACACTTTCGCCGCACTTCAGCCAGTTAATCAGACGCTTGGGATACGATTCTTGCCCCACCAAATGCAACCCTTGCTGATGCAATGCTGTGGTGAGGGTGGTTGCAATTGTGTCACAGGCATCATCTAACGGATGGCACCCCTCACACCATTGTGGGGTATACCAGAAGAGGCTGACTCTGCTGACCTGCTCCATTTTGAGCACTCCTTTTTCAAACTGTGTTTTGGGTTTCTCTCCCTGTTTCTTTCTCCCCTCCTGTCGTGGTTTGTTTGGATACTATGTCCCCCACACCTCAGCCCCTAAGTACTGATTTCTAAGAGTGCTGGAAAATCCTGCTGTTCCCCAACAGCAAGGCTAGGTTTGCCCCTGGTGCGACATTTGGTGTATGCCATGCGTTCTAAGTAATGGATTCTGATCTTCCTGAGAAAGTAATTTTGTCTGGAGCACTCTCAAGTGGAGCTGGAGAGGTCCATGCATTAGATGTAGACGGGCTGGTCTGTGGTGGCGCAGCTGGTTTGTTGCTGGTAAATGTGGGCAACCAAAATGATCAAGAGGCTGGAGGAAAGGTTATACTGGCTGGGATGGTTTAGTTCAGGAAAAGGGCACGTTAAGTGGCCGTGTCAGTCTTCCGCACTTGGCCACACCTTTGTTTCAAATTTAAGTGAGCTGGGTTCGAGGCTGATGCTTGCCTCCTTCCCCATTGAAGGAGTGCATCACTTTCCAACCCTGAAAGTAGTTTCAGTCACAAATGGATGGCGAAGGCCCCAGGACCTAGTGGTCCATGGTGGTGCCATTCTGGGTTCTCGCAGGTAGCCAGCTGGAAGTAACTGATTGCAGGAATGCTGCCCTCATGCGGTTTCTTTCTTTGGAACAGATACCAGGAAAATGATGTTAGCTGTCTTCTACTGCAGAGCTGTTCTCCCGCCCTCCCCCAGGACAATGCTCTGTTGAATGGGCCAGTTGTCATTTAGCTTCATCCCACACTTGACATGTTCTTTCTGCTGACGCTTACCAAGCAGAAGAAAAGGGCGTAGGCTTTAATGTAAATTACTTGTATTGTCTTGAGCAGGAGCTGCTGCCATACTAAGTTAAATGTGTACATATCAAGAGTGGCCAGCAAGCTTTGGAATGGACAGAAATGGTGTTATTAATATAGCTGCTCACAGGAGACCAAAGGCTTAGCTAGCTCAGTGTTCAGTTCACACAGCAGTTGGAAGTTCATAAGCAGTGCATCAGTGCAACAGCCTTGTTCCATGTGCTGTGTCACTGATATGTGGAGGTGTCCTGTATTCTACCTCTGATAGAAAGGTAATATGCAACCAGCATCACTAGTGGCCATTGACAGCCTTATCCTCTGTGAGCTTGCCTAATCCACTTTCAAAGCTGTCCAAGCTGGTGCCCATCACTGTGTCTTGTGAAAACACTTTCCACAATTTATTTGTGAGCTGTGCAGAAGACCATTTCCTTGTACTGGTCATGCATCTCCCATTGTGCAGTTTCACTGGGACAAAATGCTCTTTATTCTACTTTCTGTGCTTATCCTCTGAGAATGGGATACAAAGCATTGGGGTATTGGGGGGCAGGTATTACTAAGAGGGTTTGTCACAAAGCTTGGTCTGCTTTTCCAGAAACGGCTCTTAGAAAGAAGGAATGGCTTGTATGACTGGGCTGGATTTGCCAGAGGCCTTTATTAAGTTACCTTTCTGATTACCTTAGGAGGGAGGAGCCATGCTTCCTCAGCCATTGTGCCTGAAGCCACCCACTCCCAGCTAACCCTTCTATTAATGCCGATCTGTTGATACCGGGATCTGCTGTAATCTTCATAGTGAGCAGCTAGAGAAAAGTGGATCACTTCCATGGATTCCTCTTGATTTGAGGGCTGCTTTGCTACATCATGTTCAACAACTGGAGGAGTTGGGAATTACCCTGTGTGCAAAGATGCTTGTAGAAATGCAGTCTCTGGCCAGCATCATCCTAATCACCCTCTCATGTCCTGTTTTCTCTTTCCAGAATGGCTGCAGTCTGTCCAAGCAATGATGATCCTTTCCATCATCTTCAGCGTGTTGTCCCTGTTTCTGTTCTTCTGCCAGCTCTTCACTCTCACTAAGGGTGGACGGTTCTACCTTACTGGCATTTTCCAGATCCTTGCTGGTAAGTAGAGGGGCAGGGGAACTGTGTGCCCTGAAATGCTGCAAACGGAACTATCCCAAGGTTGAGCAACAGATAATGATGAAAACAGGCCCAGTCCAAAAATAGCAAAGAGCCTGCTGCTTTGATGGGGTGGGGTCAAGATGGAGTCCTTTTACCAGCTTCTTCAAAGGCCCAGAGAAGCATGATCTTATGTTTGTCCACTCAGAAGTAAGCCCCACTTCATTCAGTGAGGCTGACTTCCTGGTATGTCTATGTAGGGTTTCAGTGGCCATAGATCATTCACAGTCACCAGCCACCTTGGAAAGATATGCTTGAGGAATGTTGATTATGGTGCACCATCTAATGTTCTCCTCTGTTCTGACAGCCCATCTCCTGTGTATCACTTTTAGATTTCATATATTGTGGGGAGAAACCATTTTTCTTGCATTCTTCTGTGACAGCACAAAACCTAAAGAGAACTGTCACACGCTTCTGAAAAGTCGTTGTGTCAGTAGCATTGTTGGGCCCACCAGCATAACTGCTGGTGAACACCCCACACCCCAGTCCCTAAAGAGAGGAGAGTCTCTGTAAGAGCCTCTAGAGTCACCTGGACCTGGTTTTCTCGACGGGGCAGGAAGAGGGGGACCTGAGGGTGAGAAATTTATGCCTGACTCCCCTGTCATGGTCAGACCACTTCCTCGTGAGGTTTGAGCTCGAGAGCGGCCTCTCCCTCTGTAAGGGTGCGGACCCGATTGTGCTGGTCCGCCCCCGGAGCCGGATGGATCTGGATGGATTCCTGAAGGCCCTGGGGGAATTCCCGGTTGATAAGGCTGGTGCTCCTGTCCATGCCTTGGTCGAACTGTGGAATGGGGAGATGACCAGGGCTATTGACATGATCGCTCCTAAGTGTCCTCTCCCGCCTGGCAGAGCCCATTCATCCCCCTGGTATACATCTGAGCTATGGGTGAGGAAGCGAGTTGGGAGACATCTAGAGCGTAGGTGGAGGAAATCATGGGATGAATCTGACCGAACACACTTAAGAGCCCATTATCGGGCCTATGCTGTGGCGGTGAGGGCAGTGAAGAAGAAATTCTTCTCCGCGTCCATTGCCTCCTCACAATGCCATCCAGCGGAGCTTTTTCGGGTGGTACAAGGGCTAGTTCACCCAGGCTCTAAGAGAGACCTGGTACCACCCTCGATGGCCCGCTGTGACGACTTTGCCAAGCATTTTAGGGAGAAAATCGCTCAGATTCGTCACAAGCTGGACTCCACTAGTGACTCAGAGCCTTAAGGGGAGGAGCCAATGTTGCCGTCTGGTCCACAATTGATGGAAGAATTTCAGTTGCTGCGGCCTGACAATGTGGACAAAGTGCTTGGACAAGTATGTCCTACCACCTGCTTACTGGACCCTTGCCCATCTTGGCTACTCAAGACAGCCAAGGACGGGATAGGGACCTGGATCCTGGAGGTTGTCAACGCCTCTCTAAGGGATGGCTGGGTACCTGCCCCTTTAAAGGAGGCAGTAGTCTGGCCTGTCCTAAAGAAGGCTTCCCTGGATCCAGAGATGGCCACCAATTATAGACCAGTGGCCAACATCCTGTTTCTGGGCAAGGTGTTAGAGCGGGTGGTGGCGGGACAACTCCAAGCATTCTTGGAGGAAACTGATTATCTGGACCCATTTCAGTTCGGCTTCAGACCCAGGTATGGTGCTGAATCTGCCTTGGTCGCCCTGTACGATGACCTGTGCAGGGAGAAGGACAGGGGGAGTGCGTCCCTGTTGGTTCTCCTGGACCTCTCAGTGGCTTTCAATACCATCGACTATGTTATCCTTCTGGATAGGCTAGCGGGATTGGGAGTTGGGGGCACTGCTTTGCAGTGGTTCCGCTCCTATCTCAATGGCTGATTCCAGAAGGTGGTGCTGGGGGACTGTGGCTCTGCGCCATGGCAGCTATGCCATGGAGTTCCGCAGGGTTCCATCTTGTCCCCCTTGCTATTCAACATCTACATGAAACCACTGGGAGAGGTCATCAGGAGGTGTGGGTTACAGAATCATCAGTATGTTGATGATACCCAGCTCTACCTCTCGTTCTCAACCAATCCAGATGAGGAGGTGGCTGTGCTGAACTGGTGCCTGGCCGAGGTAATGTGCTGGATGAGGGCCAATAAACTGAAGCTCAATCCAGACAAGATGGAGGTCCTGTTGGTAGGTGGATCGGGCTTTGGGATGGGGGACTTTGACCTTGTCCTGAATGGGGTTGCACTCCCTCTTAAGGACAGGGTTCGCAGCTTGGGAGTGCTCCTCGATCCTGAGCTGTCTCTAGAAGCTCAGGTGACGGCGGTGGCGAGGAGTGCCTTCCTTCAGCTTTGGCTGATCCATCAGCTGCGTCCCTATCTGGAGAACGACTGCCTGGCAACAGTGACACTCACATTGGTCACTTCCCGATTAGACTTCTGCAACGCGTCTATGTGGGACTGCCCTTGAAGATGGTCCAGATACTTCAATTGGTGCAAAATAGAGCTGCCAGGCTGCTGACGGGGACTGGGCATTGTTCTCATATAACCCCAGTTCTCTGTCAGCTCCACTGGCTCCCCATTGAAGTCCAGGCCCAATTCAAGGTGCTGGTTATCACCTACAAAGCCCTGAACTGCTTAGGTCCTGGTTACCTAAAGGAGCGCCTGCGTCCATAAATGCCCGCCCGCCCCTTGAGATCTGTGGGAGAGGCCCTTCTCCAGGAGCCCTCCGTGAAGGAAATTAGGAGGGTGAGTACTCGGAGGAGGGCTTTCTCTGCGGTGGCACCCCGCCTATGGAATGTGCTCCCCAGAGAGGTCCGCCTGGCGCCGTCATTATTTGTTTTTCGGCGCCAGACCAAGACCTTTTTATTTAAATGCTATTTTAACTGTTAATGCTTTATTTGTTGGTTTTAAATTTGCCAGGCTGTGTCCACTATTTTATCTTATGTATTTTATTTATTTGATGAATTTTTTTGTATTTTATGCGGAATTTTAATGATTGTAAGCCTCCCCGAGGCTTATGTGATCGGGGTGGCATATAAGCTGCCTAAATAAATAAATAAATAAATAAATAAATAAATAAAAGAGTGAGGGCCATCTTGGCTTATGCTCAACTCAATTTACATTCTGGCAAAAAAAAAAGGGGGGGGGGGCTCACATCTTAAAAGTCCAAGCTACATTTCCTCCTAGCATTCCTGGGGCTTTGTGGATGCTACTCCATACCTCGCATATAGTCACTGGAATTACCGATGATTCAGGGGGTGCCCTGTAGCCTGCATAAAGATGGCTTCTGTTCATCTTTTCCACTTAAATATGCCTGGCAGCATCCATGGGAGCAAATGGAATCCTTGTTCCTTCTGGGCAGAGATTTTTGAAATCCAGAAGAGCACTTTCCAAGTGATCAGTCATTTTCCTTGGAGAAGCTCTTGCCCCCAAAGCAACCTTCTGTCCAGTGACTCAGCCTGGCATTGCCTAAGAGGAGCTGCATGTGGAAGGCTTTTTTTTTTTTTTTGGCTGAATAACTAGCAGTGTGAAATGAGCAGGAAGTTGAGTGCTCAGTGTGAGGGTCTCCTAGCAGGAAGAAAATGCAATTAGAGCTGAATGTAGTTTAGTTGTCTTGACAGTACATGTTGTTTGTGTATTATTATACCTTTGGGTAGGTCTGGATAAGATTAGGGATCCAGCATAAGAAGAGTGCGATATATACTTCCAAATGTTGGACATTTATTGATGTATGCTTTGTAAAATTCCATGACATCCACACAAAACCATGGTTTATAGTCACAGCACACACTGTATCATTCAACAACGGGGGTGACATGGAGGGAACGAACAGCGCCAGGGTCAGGGTGGTTAGATGCAGCCAGTCTGCGAATGCTAGGCTAGAATCAAGTTGGGTCCACCTGAAGAGAAGTGACCTGGAAATATTCCATAATTGACTTGTGGAAATCCATGTGGGAAAGCATGACAAAAGCATGGTGGAAACACAGATATCCGTCTCTTATAACATTGCAGTTGGTGAAACAGAATATTGAAACACACACAGAGGGAGGAAGCCTCCTGGCACTTCCCTTTGATGTCTAAATTCTTGCTGAACCATCCCCCTGCCCCTGAATGATATGCATCTCTGGGGTAATTTTCTGGTTGCTTCCATGCATGCATACCTGGAATGTGAGAAGATAACAGGGGCATTGGAAGGGGCAAACTGCTAGAGCTGAGGTGACTTAGTTATTCCATTCAAGCTGGAACAGAGCAAGGAATGTGCCCTTTAGGACAGGACTCCAGTTCTGCAGTGTCCTCCCCCAGCTAGAAATGCACATAAGAGTTGAGTTGCAACTTCAGTTTGGCCTCATAGTTGAAGCTTGGGTTTGTTTTGCTGCTGCAGTTGGTGTATTCCTGTGGGAACTGCAGCAGATAACTCTCCCGCTGAGAATTAGCTTTCCCACCCTGCCCTGTGAAGCATTTTCTCTTCTCCCCATTCCCCCCCTCCACCCGCTTCCTGTGTGGAGGCCTACTAAATGCTTTCTGCAATTTCGAGCAGAAATAAGATCGCCACAGTCTCTTCCCTTCTGCCCAGCTCTTTATACACACAAGCCAGGCTCTCTTGTCTAATGCCTGTAGGTGATTTGTGGTATGACCACCACACTTTTTCTCCATCCCACCCAGATGGAGAGACAATAGGTTTTGCACTCAGCCCGTGGGCCGTTGCTGCGGGTGCCCTCTCCATGGCCCAGAGGCTGGGAGCTTGTGAATTCAACGAATTCCCACTCCTGCACTTTCGGCGAACAAAGGGGGCAGTGTGGAGGGAAAGAGCAGCTCAAATATCACTGTGGTTAGGTGTAGGTGGTCCTGAGGCACACTGCAGGGTTTGGGAACAGAGACAACTCTGGTGGCACATTGAGCAGGTTGTGGAATGGCTGTGATCAACGAAAAGGCCTTGTTCTGGGCAGGGAATAGAAGAGCCATTGTGCACCGCTGGCGGGGCTGGTGCTGGGCCTTCGAGGGAGCTGGTATTGCTGATCTAGCAATGCAAAGAGGCCGAACGTGGGGGCGTGGCTGCAGAGAGCCCTGGCTTGGCCTGTGCGGGCTGTGATCCACAGGGTCTGGGGCACTGGGGGCGGCGGAATGGAGAAAGGAGAAGACGCACCTTGCTTTAATTTTTCACTCAAGGCAGGCTTGATCATTATGTTAAGCACACACATTTCAGAGCATGGCTCTGGCCTAATTGGAGTCCCCACTGAAATGTCATTATTGGAGTGTGCGCCCATGTGAGAGTAGGGCACTTATCCAGCTTCTTCGCTTGGGCATGGGAAACTCCTTCCAGTTCAACCAAGAAATTGGTGCCCCTTTCTTTAGTGGCAAGGAACTTTTCAAGTGAGTTACCAGCTCAGTGTGTTATCTGTACACAGGGGGAACAGAACCAGTGTTGCCCATACCAGTAGTGGGCAGACAGTAGATCACCGGACATCTCAGACTTCAATTCCCAGCATTCCTGACCATTGGCCAAGCTGGCAGGGTCTTCTGGGAGCTGGATTGTAAAACCTCTGGCGATCTACCTTCTAGCAATTCTAAGCTGTGAGGGTGGGATAGAGGGCTAGCCCTGAAGAATATATTGCCTTCTCCTCAGTTGACTTTCCTGAACTTTTCACCAGATCCTTGCCTTGCAAAATGCAAGCATGCAAGGGCTGTTGATGTCCTAAACATGGTTGGTAAGTTTCCAGAAAGTCTTGACAGAAGAACTGACTGGGAGTGAGGTATGGAAGGAATGTTGGTAACATTCTTCCCTCAGCTGAATCTTGCTCCTCTGTCACGGATTTCCTTGCTTACGCTCTCTGTCTCCTCCACTTCCCAGGCCTATGCGTGATGAGTGGTGCTGCCATCTTCACTGTGAGACATACAGACTGGCATCCCTCCACAGACAACACCTCCTTTGGCTTCACGTACATCCTGGCCTGGGTGGCCTTCCCACTGGCGATCATCAGTGGGGTGATCTACATCATCTTGAGGAAGCGCGAATGAAGTGTCGCGTGAGGCCGCTGAGACAAGAGCACTTGGGACAAGGGGCGCTGATGAGATAGAAAGTAGGAAAACATGGAAGTTAAATAAAAAACAAAACAAACTACACAACACACACATATACACACCCCAACAAGGCAAGAGAGGAAAAAGAAACCAAACTGAAAGAAGGGTTACTGTGTTCATTGAAGATGTATATAGTATCTATGGTTTAAAAAACCTATTTATAACACTTTTTACATATATGTACATAGTACTGTTTGCTTTTGTTTGTTGACCTGCCGCCATGTTTAAAGCCTAAAGAAAGTGCCTAAGAACTCTTTAACTCCTAACACTATAATTAGAGTGCCGTTTTTCCTCCTCCTGCTGTGGAAAGGAATGGATCCCTCCTCCAGAGCTTTCCACTTCCAGTCCCAAGCCAAATAGAGACCGTGACGGGGCCTTCTGAAGGGATGTGGTGTGCCACCACTGCACTGATACTGTCGGAGGCCCTGACATGCCCCTGTTAGCCAAATGACGGATGCAAATGCCATAGAGAAGGGAGAAGGATGCCTATCAAAATGTAGATGATGTGTAAGATAAGGATGGGGGCACCCGGCTTCCATCTCCCTTGGGATGGTGGAGCATATGACGTATGACCTCTGCCTCCTGAAGCCGAAGGTGTAATGTGTTGCCACCACCACGTAGAGTCCTCCTGTATGGTGGCCTGAATTTCTTGAAGGAAAGGTAGGTTGCAAATGCCACCACCCATCAATAATAGGTCTCTGTCAGAAAGGGGTACCTCCAGCTACTGTTTTGATAGGTTCGATCATGTCAGTGTTTCCAGGTTTTAAAATGCCCCAGACCAACACTGCAGCCAGGTTAGAAGGCAGAGAAGTGGGACAAGAAACAAAAAATAAAGCTAGCCATTTGGTCATCTTTCTGCTGTGGGTGGGAGAGGGCCAAAAATGACTTTTGGGGAAAAAATGTTACAAAAATACTTTTCTTGAGAATAAGCTAATATGCAGAAAAGAAATGAAACCTAAGCTCTAGATCCTCCCCTGCCCTGCATCCCTTTCCCCGACCCCTTTATAAAATCGAATACCAAAAATCTGTGAAATGGTGCTATCTATTTACCATTCCTTATATTGCTAAGCCATTTAACCTTTACTCACTGGAAAGTCAGATAACGATTTTGAGATAAAACAAGGATTAGGAATGATAAATAATTCTGTGTAATATATATATATGTATACAACCTATAACTGCTTTTGTACTTAGGAACGTTGCTACTATTATTTTTTTAATAAAGCATTTATAACCAAGGTATTCTTCCCCCTCGTGGGCAGGAGGGAAGCAAGCATAGGATTTCCCCAGCTCCTCTGTAACCCTTTTCTGTGCTTCCCAAAGTGTGTCTGGCAATGAACTGTACTGGCAGCTGTGTAAGCGCTGCCTTCTGATGCTAAGACTCCAGACATTATTATACGATTTCGCTTTGCTTTGCTGATTTTGTACCAACTGTGTGGACTAAGAAGCAACAAAATAAAAGTCAGAGTAACTCAAACGCTTTGGCCTTCCAGTGTACTCTTTCTGCAGCTATTGTGGGCAGAGCAGTCGCAGGGGAGCTGGGGGGGGGGGGCGGTCCTTCCACCACGTGCCTTCAGCAGCTGCCGGCAGTGATTTTATTTATTTATTTATTTATTTATTATTTTTCGATTTATATCCTGCCTTTTTCCTACAAAGGGCTCAAGGCAGCTTACATCTCCTCTAACATCTTAATCCCACAACAACAACCCTGTGAGGTAGGTTGGGCTGAGAGTCTGTGACTGGCCCAAAGTCACCCATTTGGCTCCATGGCTGAGCGGGGACTAGAACCCAGGTCACCTGAGTCCCAGTCCCATGCTCTTAACCACTACACCACACTGGCTCTCTTGTAGGAAAGTCTCTTGTAGGAAAGTCTCCCTTCAGCACTTCTTGCTTCAAGTGACAGCCTTCACTGTAGAGGCAAGGGTGGCTGCTGGCTTCGGCGTCTGCTGGAGCTGGGCCTTCGTGGGCAGTTGGATATGAAATGGTAGATGGAAGGAGGTGTGTTCCTGGAAGGCAGCACCACTTGGTAGCTGGAAGATGGAATTGCTCTATCTGCTGCCTCAGGTTCAGTTCAGGACCACTAAAAAGACTGGTGTGGAAAGCATGTCAGCCCACCCCAACTTTTCTTTCAGGCCTGCTATGGCACCTGGCAACAGGCAGGCCTTCCCATCCAGCCACCCCAGAGAGCTGCGTAGGCCTGGGAGGCCTTCAGGAACAAGCCCCACCACAAGTGTCAAAATAAGGTTTAGCTGCCAGTCCAATCAGAGCTGTTGGGCCTCAGAAGGGAGGGCATCATCTTATCCTGTATTTTAAGAAGTCCGGTGTCCATGGCTTACACCAGCCCTGACAGCTTCATCTGCCCACCCCCACTACACACACGCTCCCTCAGCCTTATGCTTCACACTCCCAGAGGTGGGCCAGCGTTAACCACAATGCTCCTGCTAAGGAAATGTGCATTGAACTTGACAAAGGCACTGCCACACTTCTTCCTAAGAGAGTCACTTGCTTCGGCACCTGGCACTTTGGACCCCGTTCCAAGCTCACAGCCAAGCTCATTTTCTGAAGGTGGGGAAAAAGTTAGGGGATTTTTATCTTGGGGGTAGGCATGGTATCCACTTCTTCCTCCCTTTCTTGAATTGGTAGCCTGAGAACCTGCTCGAAAAGCTCTTAATTCTGCTTTCTTACTAAGGGTGGGCAAAAACATTTCCACATGTATTTAGTTAAAGCTGCTCAGGTATAGGCTCCAACCTTTAGCTGGTCACTTGCACTTGAGTTGGGGGGGGGGGTGGACTGCTCATTCAGCATTAATGAAATGATCGCACTGGGAGCTGTAAAGAGGAGTTAATCCTCAGCAGACTCTGAGGCTGTATCCGTTATCTTGACAAACCTTTGCATAGGCAACAAGAACAGCCTAATGTTGTTAGATCATTGTAGAAGATTTTTGTGTGCAACTTCTGTTTTTCTTCACTGGCTGTTAACTCTTCAAAGCCTCTGTGGGAGAACTCTTTCAAAGCCAAATAGTTCCCTTTAGGATCAGTCTGATTAGAATGCCCCAGATTTCTGTGATGGGGGGTGTCTGAAAGGCTTCCCATACAACAGACTGCCTGGGACTCATGCATGATTGTCCTTACACCCCCCCCCCCCCCGCTGCCTTTGGTTAGAAGCCAGAGAGATCCCAGCAAACAAATGGACTCTCTAGCACCAGGTAGGCCTTGCCTAATCCTACAAGGTACTGTTGTTCCTAAGCAAAAATGCCTACTCAGAATCTCTTAATACAAATCAGTACTCTCTTAAATATTGAGACATTCTGAGTACCCAGCCATGTTTTAAATGTATCAAGTAGATTAGACTAGCTGGACCTCAGGGATTCCAGGGGCAGGGGGCTTTTGTTGTAAATTTTGGACCACACAAGCCTCTTCAGTTTCTCTCTCCAAACATATGTACACTTTTCAAATGACCATTGCATGTAGAGTTAGTTCCCATAAATCAGATGCAAGATTATGGCAGAAAACCCCACCCTAAGCTACAGATGCTCACTAGACTGTGGAGTGGGTTGAGGACGGTGCTTTTTATGGGGCTTCCATTAGTGACAGCACCCATGCTGTCTGTACTTGCAAATGGTGGTGAGGCTCCCTGTTGTTTTCTAGTGGGGGATCTGGGGAGCCTGGACTGAATCCCAGCTGGGCAGAGGGTGCTCTTTAGGCTGAGCAGCTAATCTAATGGTACACATTAGGACCCATGGGAGATCTATACCTCATTTGGAGATCTTTTGCTGGAAGTCTCAAAGTGTACCTGATCCCAGAAAGTCTTTTTTTTTAATTAATCATGACAGATCTAAGGACTTTCCATTGAATATATTATACTCCAGTTCTTCCTTTTCAAAAGGTGTTGACACTGAGATCTAAATTAGATCCATTTAACCACAGCTTTCCTGGGTGTGCTCCTTTGAGATTCAGGGGCCAGCTCATTCAAGTTGCTTTTTGTTTCTGCACAAAGTCAAACCGTCCCTTGTCCTTTCCATCCAAATAAATTTGAGGGACTAAACTATTCAATGGCCCCAAGACTGTTACTTTAAGAACAGAGGTAAGGCTATTTCCAGTTGGCTCAAGCTTTGCAAAGCCAGGAAATTGGAAGCCAAGATGCGTCCTGTGACCAATGAAGTTGTTGCATTATATCACAAATAGTGCTTGCTTCTGCAGCTCACCCTTCCTGGACTTGTAGGTCTTTTTGACCCAAACCACATGGGGAGGATGGAATGCCAGGATTGATGTCCCATGTTGTCTTAGGCCTGTATTAGTTGATCAAGCATCTGAACTTTATTGCTCGAAAAAGCCTGCCTGGATTGCTTGTAAACAACTCCAAGTGCCACCATGGCATCCTCTCTCCAGATCACTGCTGCCCTACCCTAAGAACCTCTCTGCAGCCTCTCTCTGAACCAAAGAGCAGGCAGGTGCTCTGGAGACCTGCACAAGCAGAACGTGTGGCTCCTGAGTGGATTTTCAGAGAGGCAGCAATAGCCACGTGTGCTGCTTTGAGGGACTTCTTCCTCAGAACCCGATATTATGGGGTTAGGGTTAGGAGAGCTGGTGCAGGTGATCTCCAGAGGTTGGGGCACCCCTGTGTTAGCTCTGGAGAAACACTGCCTACTCATTGGCTGGCTTTTTCTCTGTGAATTTCCACAGAGAAAGAGCTTAGCCCATATCCATGACACATTTTGCTGGAGTTCCTGAATACTTGACTGGTTTACAGATGCATGGGTGCATTAAAATGCGTTTGAGATTTCTAAACAGAAGAATATTTACACTTGAGCAAACGGGAATTCACACTTGGTGGTAAATGTCCGGAAATAGTTCTAGTTGCGTTATTGAAGAGGCTGAGAAAGCTAGGAAAAACCTGCTCTCTTGTGGTGAAACCTAGTATTACGCCTTGCTGTTCCGGTTTGGAGAAGAACATACCTCCCCCTCCCTCTTGCCACCTCCAAACAGCTGTTTCTAAAAGAGCGATTTCTTAGGAGTCATGACGACACTACAAAATTGTCTGAGCTTTCCAGACTTACTAATTACTACAGATGTTAGACGGGAAGGTGGCTCCCTAAAGTTGTTCAACTTTAATGAACGCAAGTCTAAAATTGTCCATTACTTTGTGGTCAGGCTGATCTATAACAAATCTTTCAGAGAGTAAAGCCTTGGCCACTCCCATCCAAAACTGGTCAGGGAAAACTTCCTTTTTTGTTTGTTTGGAGGACCAAAGCCAGATGCTTATATTGGAACTTGTATTGTGTACTGCATGCTAGCCTATGTATGTGTAGTTTTCTTAAACAGCAATGTGTGGTGCTTAGAAAGTGGTATCTTGAAGGGTTTGCTCCTCTTCTCTTAGGAAACAGAGCAATAGAATGGGAGAGCTCTACTGATCGCTACAACGAGGAGAAGTAACCTCTGCCGCCTACAGCATCGTAAGCATCCGTGATACATTGCCTACAGGAAGTGAGGAGAAATGAACCATGCCAGTGTTGTGTGCCGTACCCCCATTTGACTAGCAGAGGAGCCCTGGCATGTGGAGCAGGTTGCCTTAGCCGGCTGCTAAATCAAAGTCACAGTATTCCAGTGAGGATGCAAAGTCCACCAGCGTTTTGTGGCATTGCACTGCCATGATGGCAGTGAGGACCATGCGGACGGAGGGCCGCATTCTGAGGATGAGGGAGATGAGTGCATAGAGGACCCTGCAGCCCAGGCCTGACACTGATACCTCTGAAACGCAAGGAGTCTCTCTCCACTCGGCCCTTGTCTGTGAGGGCTAAGTTACAGTGAAATTGCTTCGCAAAAGGTCTGGGCAGTGGAAATTCACTGAAGGCATACACAGAGAAGAAATATACTGAAGAAGAATGCACAACTACTGGTAAAGATGCCTTAATGTAAATGCAATTAGTTTAACAATGCCTTCCAGCACTTTAAACCCTTGTGCAAATGATGTTAAGAGCAAATGTGATTTTCTTCCACTTAGTGCCTAGATGTAATTGTAAGTCTCTCTCTCTCTCTCTCTCTCTCTCTCTCTCTCTCTCTCTGTTAATTATTTCTTGACTTGGCCATGTGGTGGCAAGATTTAGCTGTGTGTAGCCACAAGGGCTCAGACTTGAAAGCAATTCAGTTGTGAATTACTTTTTGATTCAGAAGTTTTCCCAGTGGCTGTAAATTTAGTAAGAGCAGTAAGGGCTTTGTAGCCAAGAGGGGGTGCTCTTGACCACAGAAAGAAAACATGGAAGTGACAAAGACCCAGTAATTTGGAACGCATCGCTTTAAGGCTAGTTCCAAGCTTTCAAAAAACAAAGCAAAATCAAAATGCTCCCAACAATTTTCTAGTCTGCTTCACTCACTCACAGCCCCTGCCTCAAAAAGGCTGCCTCGTGCATAGCGGAACCATTCATCCCGTGGCTGGAATGTCCCATACTGACTGGCCATCGCTCTGCAGCCTTTCAGGCAGGTATGCCACTTCTTGGGCCTAACTGGAGATGGTGGGAATGGGCTTCTGGCACCACGAGCTCATTGTTCTGGAGGCCACTGAATGTCCTCAGGTATGATGGAGGATGCTGTCCAACAGCAGGGCTGAAGTATGACTCCACTGGTGGTCCAGCTAGTTGCACACAGATTGCGGGAGTGCCGTCTCGTCTTGTGTCTCAAGCAGCAAAATGCCCAACACATGCAGACACAAGGTACAAGCCCAAGCAGAGAGCTTCACCAAACTTTGGCAAAGGTAGATAGTGGAAAGTGGAGTCAGGTATTAGACAGAAGCATGCTTTCCTATGCGTTACTGAACTCCCCATGCTCTGGTTCCCAAGAAATGTTGCATTGCTGATCCAGTGCTGACCTACCTGATCCAAATACTGGGGGTGTTCTGGCCTGGGTGGCTTTAGGGCAATGCACACATCTTTGTTCTTCTCCAAGATATGGGATGGGACCCCCATTGCTGTCTACAGTTGTTTAAGCTGCGGTAGCAGCTCACCTAGGACAAGTTGTGGTGAGCCTGGATAGTCAGTGGGCTGTCTACTTGTTCAGCCTTACTGCTGCATCCCAGGGGCCAGGGCATGGTGGAGGCTCTGGGACTCCCAGGAGTCCCCGGCCCCAACAACATCTATTTGATCCTTGCGCAGCCTCTGATTGCAGTTCATCATTTTAGCCATGGGCCACATTCACATGACCCAGACTGCCGTGGCTGTAAATCAGCTGTCCTTCCTCTGAGTCCAGTGTGTGTTGATGACACATCAGTTACCCCCAGAGTAACGCTAAAGGGTTTTTGAGGCAAAAGACAAACAACGGCATATATAAAGAATGGCTTAATGAGCATTTCATGTCATCTCCGTGAAATTTCTGCTTCCCAGAGTTTTATGGGATTTGTAGTGCAAATATATACAAGTCCGCTCAGAAATAAAGCTTCTTCTTAGATATGTGGATATAAGATTGCAACCACAGTCCATGCTTTCTAAATATTATCTTCAATATGCAGTTTAGTTTATTAGAATTATCAGTTCTTAATCTATTATTAAACCTGAAGAATGTTTACTTAAAATAGCGCACTATTTTCTAATACATTCTTTATTGCCCGATTGATTTCTGATGCATTTGTAGGCCTCTTATCATGCACTTTGTGCAACAGTAATTACAATAGCAGATGCAAAGAAGCTTTTCTTTAGCTCATTTTACGCAGTCTGACAAAGAAAAAGGAGAAATCCCATTCTGCTACAGAAGTAGCGCTTCCTTGTTTTGGACAGGAAAGTGATCCCAAGCAGCTTGTTCAGTTTTTCGTTAGAAAAACTAAAAAAAGAAAGTCCCTCCTTTTACATCCCTTGCAGTAACTAAGCAGAAGAAAAGGTGGGACTTTAGCAGGGAAAGGAAACACACACGTGTGTAGGAAAAGAGGTAGAGCCTCAAATACATGTTCTGGAGTAGCAATGTGGTACCTGTGAATTTTGCAATGCATTTCAGTAACAATCTCTCTCAGGAGCAGCATAAATGACTAGCATATGTAAAATACAGATGCACAACATGAGGTACCTTTCCATGTACATCCAGGGGTGGCTGGTGTCCCTGAAGCTGCTGGGACAGAGTGCAGGATCAGCAGATACAGAACTAAGGGATACAGAACTAAGGGATCCAACAGGGATTAAGCAGTCTTGGAATCACCCAAAGCCAGCAACCCATACTACAGAAAGGGAAAACTAAGGCACAAGACTGCACATGCAAAAGAGGGAGGGGTTAATCATAAAGGTGGGAGAGGAGAGAAGTCAAGAAACTACCCACAATGGGGGCCGACATTGGCAGTGCTGACATCCTCAGCGTTACGCAGCAAGGCCATGATCGGCTTTAGAGCTAGCTGCTTGCACTGAACCTCTTACTCTGACCCTAATACCGAATGTTCACGTGTTGTTATTGCATATATACACATAAGTGATGGACAATAATAAAGCGAGAACATGCTTCACAATATGTTCCAGTGGGAGCCTTACATGTGACCCTGGAGCAAGGAATCTCTTCTGTGGTAGCAAACTCAGATGCAAGAGCAAGCTCCCCCTTTTAAAGCTTACAGCACATCCACAAGCAGACACTCAAGAAAGAGAAATAGGTTAAGCCACAGACTTGGTCAGACACAGTTCATAATAAGCATATCTAGCATGGAGAACGGTCAACAGTACTTTGGATTACTATCTGTTCTCGCTTGCATGGCGGTGCAGCAGAGGCGGATGCATCGCATACTCTGCGTGCAAAGGTATGTCATGCAGCCCCTAGGAAGGCTGACTTCAATTCCTATGACTCATAACATTTAACATTGGCAAAACACCTTTCTGCTTCTCCTGTGCCCCACTTACATGCCTCCATCTTCTGCAGGTACATCAACGGAAAGACATTTTATTAGCAACAAAGCAGGCAAAAGAAAAACTAACAAACCAGACATGAATCTTGCGGCACCTTAAAGGCTAATGCATTTATTTGGGCATCAACCTTCATGGACTATAGCCAGTTTCATCAGATGCATGGCATACCATGGCAGGCTTCCCCAACCGTGTGCCTTCCAGATACCTTTGAACTGCAGAACCCAGAATTCCCAGTCAATGGCCCTGCTGGATGGGAATTCTGGAAGTTGCGGTCCAAATGCCTCTGAGAACCAGCAGGTTGGGAAAAGTTGTATTATGGAATTTGCAAGGATTATATGCAGGGTTTATTGTAGTGGTGGTAGTTCTGGTGGGAAATGGAAACGGGTCAGAAAGAAATTAAATGGAAAACATATCGAATGAGGGAAATGAAGGAAAGTATCCTCCTTTTCTTTAAAAACTTCACAGCCCCACCT
The DNA here is from genome assembly GCF_004798865.1 of Varanus komodoensis. Classification (NCBI taxonomy): domain Eukaryota; kingdom Metazoa; phylum Chordata; class Lepidosauria; order Squamata; family Varanidae; genus Varanus; species Varanus komodoensis. The sequence continues at coordinate 8,143,571 of NW_025336479.1, read as the reverse complement.
TGAATACATTTTCATTCAGCACACACTGGACACATTTCCAGGACTCTAGAAGACCTGGCAACAATTCTGGACTGCAGTGCAGTGAAGACAAACACTCCTCTTCCCCCCGTCAGTATAGGCATAATAGCCACGATCAACTTGCAGTGCTGATGCAGCAAGTTCGTAGAACAACCACAATCCAGCCTTTTGCATGTCACAACAAGCGGGCTAGCAACAGTAGTCATCCATGCAAAAGCACTTCTTTGGCGCCCTATTGTTGCAGTGCTCGCTCTCTCTCTCTCTCTCTCTCTCTCTCTCTCTCTCTCTCTCTCTCTCTCTCTCACA
>NW_025336479.1:8118651-8143147 GCF_004798865.1 Varanus komodoensis | reverse complement strand
TCTCTCTCTCTCTCTCTCTCTCTCACACACACACACACACACACACACACACACACACACACACACACAGCTTTTTTCCACACAACAAACAAAAGAGGTAAGTTAAGTTGAGAGACCAAAGTCCAAAGTCCTGGTCCAAAGTCCCTCTTGCTTGCAACCTCTTTCTCTCCAACCACCTGGCGGTTTCCCAGCAGTGCTTTGCAGCCATTCCAAAATGTGGAAACGCCTCTCTTACGGCACAGTTACAGGCAGGAAGAGCACATTTTGGCCCCACCCCTTTTCCTTGGCCCCACCCACCTCTGTAATGTGGCCCACAAGGGCTTCTCTGAAATGATTGCTATGAGGAAGTCTGCCGAATCTTCGGTAGCAATTCTTCAGTGTTTTAGCAGTAAAGAGTCAAATAGAAGAGTTTGTGTTGAGTCCCTCCACCCTGACGCTTTGAGTCAGCCTTCCCCAGTCTGATGGTCTCCCATCCTCCTCCAACCAGCACAGATAGGGCAGCTGGAGATGGAGTTGTAGCCCAACATATCTGGAAGGTTGGGGAAGGCTGGCTCAAAGAATCAGGGTGGAGGGACTGGATATTTAAAGTTTCTGCAACTTATCTGGAGCACTGGGGAACCTTTGCTGTTGTTTTCTCATTGCTTTTGCTCAACTCACCTGGCAGCTCTCCTAAACCCTCTGCACACACCTTGCCAGTGTTTGTGCTGCTGCTGTGTCGCTGCACAATGTTTATTATGTTCAATTAGTAAGGCGGCAGAGTTTGCTAGCTACACATAATTAATTACTCAAACGTCAGAAGAGATGAAGTGCTACAAGTCAACAGCCCTTTTATTCCGCCTGAAACATTTTCTTGACTGCTTTGGTTAAAGCTTACTCAAGCTTTTATTAGGCAAATAAAATGAACTACAACGATGCACATTTTTATCACTATCTTTTAGCAAGATGTTTTCTCACGCTTGTTGTTTCATGTGGCATAACATTTTATTGTGGCACTTTCACTGATAGCGTTTATTGCCAGTGAAAATTGGCCATGATACAGGAACTACTGTGTCAGTGGTTTAAAAACAAACCAAAATAAGAACAATGCAGACGTTTTGCTTTCTGACTCCGTGTTGATCTAAATGGGATTGCTACATGCAGGATCAATAAAGTAAAGGAAATTGAGGAAAACCAGGGAGAGGACAAAGAAAGCAGGATATTTCAAATTGTGTGCTCTGTCACAATTTTAATGAAAGTTCCAGAAGAGCCCACCATGAAATGTGTGCTCTTCCCTCATTTCATGATTTCAGCACCGTGCACCAGAGTGCATAAGTGTTCCCCTAAAGCTATGGGAAACCCTTTATGTCTTTCTCCATCCCTTTAAGGATTTTCCAGGCGTTGACTGACTGGTGTGCTGCAACTGTCCAAGATTGGGTACTGGGGAGTCCACACTGCAAACGTAAAGGGGTAGGGAGAGAGCGAAGCCTGGCAACTGTGTTTCTGGAAGGGCAGTCGGGATTTCTAAAAGCATTCTAGCAGGGTGGCTGGTTCTGGTGCAAATTGCCTACATGTACAATATTTGTTGCATCGGGGCTCATGCCGTACTTTTCCTTCATGTTTAGATGAAACCACACACCAGTGTTACATCAACCCAGATCAAGTGTTGTCATCTTGGGAAGGGAAGATAAACTGTTTCTACCCCTTGATTCAACTGTGAACAAGGGTAGTGGTGTATCTTATTTTACAGAGGAGAGTCCTCTATTTGAAAGACGGTCAAAATATGGTCTTCTGTTTAAAGCAGTCCTCTATCACAGGCTGGGAGACATGTGGCTCCCCAGATGTTCCTGACTACAGCTCCCACCATTCCCAGCTGCCCTGATTGATGGTAAAGGACGATGGGAGTTGCAGTACAGTAACATCTGGAGGGCCACAGTTTCTGCTCCTCCTCTACCTGAAGAGTTGTCCTATCTAACTCTTGCTTAAGATAAAGTAGCATCAGAAGGTAGTGCTGGAGGAGCCTTGAATGTGCCCATCCCCAGTGAGCCCACTGGGATGAGATACACCCTATTTCTGGTTAAACTATAGGAATTATGTCCACACTGGAATCTAATTAGGTACACAGGCATATGTGAATTTTATACAAACCCAGGTCTTCTTCTGTTGTTGTGTTTTATGCTGGGCAAGTGGCCAGCTTGCTATCATGGCAAATGTTCAGGAAAAGGCCCATGATGGCTGCTTCCTGAGCCTGGCACTTACAAAACCCAACAGCTGAGCCAGTTACCTGGTACATCTGCCCCAATCCAGGTTTCATGCTCAGCACTGCCACCAACCTACAATTGCCAGGATTCATGGGTTGCATAGGTGGTTGAGCATGGGGAGAGCATTGACACTGGGTCTGATTTAAAAGCGGAGCGTGCTGGCCATATAGATAGCTATTTATTTCTGGCTCTAAAAGGAACAATTCAGGCAGCTTCCATGATTCATTAAATGCAACATAGTAACACTAATTAAAACTAGATAAAGTAGGAATCAGAGACAGCAACAAAGACAACCAAAAAAGAAAGTTTTACAAAGATCTAACAAGTGAAAAGCAGCCCAAAATCTTTAACACCTTCCAGAATAAGAATAATAAGAATAAAGAGGAGCCATATCTGTTGCCGAAATGTAGCTGGAAGTGACAAGTCAGGACTTGTCTACATAGATTTCCCTGACTCTGCTCCCTTTGCCTTTAGCTCCTATGCTCTCTTGCTGGCATCTAGAGCTTTCGTACACTTGGCTTCGTCACTGACCTGTGACTGGATCCAGATATAGTCGTACTGAAGAGTAAGCTCTGTGTAATCAATGTGACTTCTGCCAGTCTTCTCCAAGTGTCATTTATTTCAATGAATTTACCTTAAGTATGGCTAAGGCTAAATTCACTGCCTAGATAGCATGGTCAGCTTGTCAAGGCTGGTGACTCCAGTGTCCATGGGATGGTGCACCCACTTGATCGCCTTCTGCACCTTAGAAGAGCTGTCTGTGGTGCTGAACCTACGGTGGCCTTGGCTTCAGCACCACGGAGAGCTCCTTGAAGTTCCATTTGACTCCCGGAGTAGATAGACTGCCTCGCAGACATTGGAGGCACCAGGCTGCACATAATACACCTCACCTGAGCTGACAGCAAGATGAAACCCACTGACCCAACTCAGACACCCAGTGCAAGCCCTTATTTAGGTTGTTGTAAGGGAAGGCCAGTCTCCTGTAGAAACAGCTTCGTTATTACAGTCAGGGTAAGTCTATACAGAAGCAGTTTTACTGCAGTGAGAAAAACAAATATGAAAAGGCATAGATCAGATGTGCAGTGGGAAAAACAGAGGGCCAGAGGTCTACCACTCTGGCTCAGCAGACTGTCCATCCAACCACTGCCCGCAATACTGTTGACAAAGCAGAAGGAGCAGTCTCATAGAGAGCTGAGCTGCAGTGCTTTGGTTTTCGCATCCCACCAGCAGGAGGTCATGCAACCCTCTTGGCTTTGATCTCTGCTCCCTATTTTACATTCATCAATGTCACTTCCTATCTAGAAGCTGGATTTGCTCTTTTCTCCCCCTCCCTGGCACCAAACTCCTTATCTATAAAGACCTGATTTCAGTATTTCAGGAACGTGGGTAAGCGGAGGCAAGGGGAAAGAAAGAAAGAAAGAAAGAAAGAAAGAAAGAAAGAAAGAAAGAAAGGACAGACAGACAGACAGTCTTGCACCTAAAGATGGCTCAATTACAGTACACAGAGGAAAAAAGTATCTACGGATCACTTGGAATGCACAGGTCTTGCCTATCGTGCCCCATCGCTCTAGCAGCCTCTGCTTGAAACACGCTTATTTTCACAGCTTCATCCATCAAAGAACACTTTTAAGCTTCAGAAACAGCACTAAAAGAAAAAAAATTCAGGGGACTTAATAGGATTTTGGACCACCCCCAAATCCCAAAAAGACATAATTTCCCCCTCCCTAAACAAACACACACATACACGCTGCTGGGACACTTGTAGCTTAACCAATTTGCTTCCTCATCCAGGAAACTTCTGAAAAAGAGCTTTATAGAAATGGCTCTGTGGCTTTGGGGAGGGCCTACCTTAGATGTTGAAGCATCACAAAGACGCCCAGGTCTAGGTACTTTTCTAGGCCATACAGGTCTGCCATGCCCCATTTCTTTCCTCTCTGCCCATGGAAGACCCACCAGGTCGATTAGTGCTGGCCATGAAGCAATGCGATCCAAAAGCTGAGCCCTGGGATCCCTTGTGAACTTGCAGAAGGTGCAGCTCCAGGACTGCATGGGGCAGCAGCCTAACCAGGCCCTTCAGCACTGACTGAAAGAGCAGACTGTCTGCTGTGAAAAGACAGCCTGCTAAGTGTGTGTTTTGCTGGCAAGGGGCTTGATAGCTGGTCCCAGTCAGGCTGGGAAAGAGTCTTGTCAGACAGAGGCGCTGCCAGTCAGTGTATGAATCACTGACCTAGATGGGTCCAAAGGTCAGTCCCAGTAGAAAGGTAATTTCTTGTATGCCTAAGAGGTGCAACACAACATAGGTTAGTTGACAGGTAAGATATGTTTTCTTAGGAGAAGTAATTATAGGTAATCATGACTTGCGATGTGCACAGTTCTGCAGCACACATTTGGGTGATCGTCATTGTCTCATTAAATTGCTAGTGGCTAAAACACAACATGCAGTGGTACCATATCAGCGAACATTTGCCAGGCAGTAAGCCTAATTCACTGGGCATATGAATTTCATCGGGTGTCAGGGAAACCCCTTTTAAAAAGCACTCCCAAATTGCATTATTATTTTTATGATATTAAATTCGTTGGGAGTCTGTCCTGGTAATGCTGGCATTGATTTTGCAGCCTAGTTTTTTTCCTTGGTCTTGTGTCCTGCCTCTCTGCATGGTCCCTTTCTCTAGTTTAGGACTCGTGACTGCTTTTGCTCCCCATCCTTCTAGCCCTCTCTGAACAGAAAAGAGCCCATCCCCTCCCCTCAGCATTCAAGGAGGCCTTTGAAGTAAATTAAACTAAATTAGTGTCTGTGATACAGATGAATTTCAGAGCCTCCTGCTGTGGCCCAGTCGGCCCTTTGAGGGAGGAATCTGCAACCTCGCTCCCTTGCCTTTGTCACGGCCACTAATGCACCGCGAAGCACCTGGGGGGTGATTTGGATGTGATCCCATCTGCCCTGGCACAACAACAACCCCCATCACCTATTCCCCTGCCCAAGAGAGGGGAGCATTTAATGGACCAGAGCATGAGCCGGGATAATGAATTACTTTCCCTCTGCTTTCCTGCGTCTAATCTTTTTTTGTTTGCCCTTCCTCCCCTTTAATGAGAGACCCCCTTGAGTGCTGCCACGACCTGTGCCTCCAGCGCGGGTGTCTCCACCACACAGGGCAAGCCTGGAGCGGCACCTGACCCTTCGCCGTATGGAAGCAGGTGGGCCGGGCTGGGGATTTCATCCAGTTAAGCTCGGCCGTTGATCACGGAGGCCTCGTAGGTTACCTCTCCCCGGAAGGCCTTCCTGCTCGTTGGGCTTTTGTGTGTGGCTAAATCACCTAGGATTTAAGCAAGGGACCTGGATGGGGCCTCAAGAGAAGTGTGGGCTTGGGGAAGCATTTATCTGAAAATGACTTCTGCAGAACAGGTTGGCGCACATCACTGTCCGCAGGGGTAACCTAGAGCCTAGCTAATATGCCCAGTTATGGCGCTAAGGGTGAGGTTAGTGCTTTCCTGGCTCACCTCGGGGGAAAGGCTGGAGGCTGTGACCTTCCCGGCTGCAGACCGCAGGGAAGCAACCCAAGTGGGTTGAAGGGGATTCCAGATGGCAGCCTTACGGGCATTGCTGTTCCACAGTGCAATCCCCCCAAATATGCCACTGGGCTACATTTGCTGTATACTTACATGGGATTGCTAGACTGAGGACACAGCATGCAGAGAGGTCCAAATCTCTCTTTTCCGGTTCTGTCCAAAAGAAAAGACCAAAAGCATCTAAAGTACGAGGGGCAACCAAAAAGCCCCAAGAATTTATTTATAGAATATTGTGTGAGAAGGATGAAGAGGTGCTTCTCCCGATTAGAGATGCTCGGGGAGGTGTGGGTCTGAGTGAGGCTGGTTTAGGGCACTGGTGGTGGCTGGCCTCTGCTGGAAATGCTGGGCTACACAGTAGAGCATGGAGAAACCAGTGTCCAGAGGAGCCTCATCCATCTTGTGGGACTGTGAATTATCAATTAATTAAAGACAGAGTATAACTGGCACTACTCCGAGAAGGCACTGGAGACTCTGGGAAGCAACCTCAGCAGTAGAAAGGGGACTTCAAACCCACATGGAGCACTTTCCCCATCAAGCTGTTTTCTCTGAAACAAAATATGCAAGACAAAACTAGGAGCTGCCATTCTTCCTGCATGGCACAGAAATGATGAGACTGTTGGGTTGCTTTGCTGTTCAATGGCTTTTCAAGGACTGGGGTTCCAGAAAGAAAAAAAGTAGCAATTCTCAAAATGGCATATGATTTAGGAAAGAAGGTGTTGCTACCATATTTACACTAATGTAAACCATAAAGAAGCCCTTTCCTTTGAAGGGACTTCACTCCTTGGGAAGTAAAAGGCAGTTTTGGGCTGTAGATGATGGTAGACAGCCAAAATGTAGGCAATTTGCAGGATCGCACTGCTCATTTTCTCAGCACCACCCCATCCTTTCTCTGCTTCTCTGCCTCTCTTTTACACATCAGTAGCTTGCTTATTATTTTCAAGACTAGAATCAAGGCTGTTTGGAGAAGGTAGTCTAGCTTTTCTTGCCCTTTGGACAATGCCTAGGAAGGAAAGAGGAGGGAATACATTAAAGAAGGAGTGCTTTAATTCAATAAGAGAACTTACTGGCCATCCAAAAGAAGACATTGAAGCTTCAGCACTCCTCACACTCAACAATTGAATGGGATAAGATTGCAAACAGAAGAAAACACAAAACAAAATTAAAATAACGTCCTTATTATCTTAAATGTGGCTATGGAATGCCAAAAATAGACATAGAGGTACACAACTCCATCTGAAAAGGGTTCAGGATATACTAACCCCCTTGGCTGAATACTTCAGCTATGGGGCTACCTCTAAACATACCCTTTTAAGGATAATGGATTGGATCTAGAAACTGAATTCTGCTTGCAGAAGCTTACCACTGGCAGAATGGGAATTCTGCATTCTCTCTCCACTGCAACACATGCCTACTCATCTGGTCTGTTACATGAGTGGCAGCCTCCTACATGCAAAACAAGGGTTCTAGATTCCTGTACCCTACTCTGGAACCCACCACCCAAAGTTACTTCATGGTAACTACGCAACGTTTGATCAGAGGCACTTTTGGCCAACTGTGATTCTGAATTAACACAAAAAAGGAGACTGCTTCTAGATCCAGTACACCAAACTATCCCAAAAATAGAAACAGAAAGCCATACATTATCCTCCTCAGAAGATTTGATTAGGTACTGTATGGCTTCCATTTGCTCTGCAGTCAGGATACTAATAACTATCATTACCTTTCACTTGCCTGAGTCCATTTCAAATGCTTCATTTACACTCAGTTTGCAACCAAAGTCACATCTCCTCTAGGACCATATACAGTTGGGATGATATCAGGTCAGATTAAGACAATTGAATCTCACCAGCCCTTTGAGGGCATGATAAGAAAACTTGTTAGAGTCAACAGACCCTCCAGAGATTTAATACTACAATCCTCATAAACCCTGACCACTGGCCATGCTGGCTGAGGCTGATAGGAGTTGTAGTCTAAAATATCTGGCATGTGCTAGGTTGCTTGCTTCTGGGACAGAGTGTTAGACCTGGAAGAGCTGGGCCATGAAGCTCCCTGGATGCTATGAGAGGGCTTAGGGTCTCCTTCACCCTAAGCCCTCTCATAGTACATAGTACATAGGACAAGGAAGGAGTGGGATAAACCCCTGCCTTGTGCTCCTTGGAAGAAAGAGGGGATCTAAGTGCCATCTCAGTCCATAATTACTGACTCACCCAGCAGTCTTCTATGCACACTGGATAGCAATAAGGGCTTAACAGAAGCATTTGAGAGCAATTCCAAGAACACCTGCAGTCAGAGTTCCCAGCATACTTCACAGTCATACACATCCAACGTTGCTAAGAAGCCCAGTAAGACAGATGGGCAAAGTTACCTAGGTGCATTGGTCAAAGTTACCATGGACCAGCTGGCACTCATGGACTCATCACTGAAGTCCTAACACGGCACGGTTGCTGGACTTAGCAGAGCAGACATTTCCAGATGAACAAATTATAGATAGAATTCTTCATTTAGAATTCTTCTACACAGATTCTATACAGAATCTACAGATTCTAAGTAGAGTTCACTGGTGCATCTCTGGTTCTACATGTGGAAGACCTACTTTGGAATGAAGTATGGTCTTGTCCAAACATGTTGCAGTCCCACGTTGCTTCCAGAGACTTCTAAAATACAGCAGGATTCACTGAGCATACAGAGAGACCTTGTATATCAATGCAGCATGATGACATCTTTGCGCAAGGTAGGCACAAGTTTTCTACCCAAAACAGTGTGATGTAAAAGCAGAACCAAAAAGGAAACTTTGGCAAATTTTGGAATCCACCAAATTTTCAAACATCAACCTTCTAAAAACTCATATCCTACTTTTTTTAAGGAGGAACTCAAGGTAACTTACACTAACAAAATATCAAACAATATGAAAAGAGCATTCATTGGCCACCTCGTAATAAAACATAACAAAAATAAGAAGCTATGTGTTGAGAATATGTCGCTCCCATTTTCTCTTTTTCCAACAGATCAGCATGGAAGGCTCCTAAAACAGTCATTTATTCAAGCTAGACTGGTTTGCACAATACAGAATGAGTAATAAGCAATATCAAACCAAGCAGAATCCCTTTGGTTTATGGAAGTAGCTTCTGCCTGTGTTAGAATTTGATTTCGAATGGAAGGCTCCTCCCTCCCTCAAAAGGCTTGGTTTGCCTCTTGCGGAGGTTCATCTTGCCTGAGGACCAAACAGTTGGTATTATTTGATTGAGCCACTTTTTGGATTAACAATGGATCACAGGGTCGATGAACTCACAGCCCTCCTCTCCTGTGGAACATGGGAAGCAGCACCAAAAAGACCCTTTTTATATCTTCCACACCTCCTTCATACCTCAACTGGCCAAGAAAACCAGAACAAGGCCTCAGAAGATGCAAGTAGCATGCAGAAAGAACATAAAAATGTGAACTTTAGTCTACTCACATTGCATGCTATTTGGAACTTTAAAGATTAAAATTGGCTCCAGGTTCCTTGAAAACTAGAACCTGGAAACAAGCTGGCAACTGTACAGATTTTTCTAAACTGGCATAATATATTTGGAATGCTTCACTCCAATCAACACCCTGGAAACAGCATTTCACATCAGTGGCAGTTTCCAAATTATACTTTTTGCAGTAATTCAACTTCTGAATTCTGCTGGCAGAACATAACGCAGACATTCTAACTTCAACTATGCCCCAAATACTTGTTCCTCACCATTCTCAGGAATTTCGGTAGAATTATTTAGGGCATGCGAACCAACTGGTAGGAGCCCTGAATGGCCCACCTGGGCCCCAGCATTCCACTGAGCTCCCAGGATGCTGAGGAGCCCCATCCCAGCCTCCTGGTCGACACCTCCAGTCATTCTTTAGGCCTCCCCTGTGTGGAAGCTGCTGGACCATGCGAGGACTGTGATGGCAATGATGTTGATGCTTCCCTGATTTTGTAAAGCTTTATTTTATTGCTTTTCTGATGACTTTTAGTGTAGCTTATGACATCAAGCAGTGTATGTGTCCTTTAAATAAATACATAAATAAACAGAAACAATAACATGTTTATACTGTTCTCTTGCTAAAACACCATCCTTGCCAAATGGAAAGCTGACCACATCTCAGAAATATCAGAATGTGGTGTTTCCTCTGTGCATGAAACAGATTTTTACTCTTAATTTCTTAAAGATATTTTAAGGCACAGTCCTATGCAAGTTTGGGTACAGCTGGCTGGGGCATGCTGGAAAATACAGTCCTTTTTCTGTCTAACCTTGTATAGAATTGCACTCTAAGTGTTTTACTATTTCATGCATACAACAAACCCTTAAGCAGAAGTAGAAATAAATCGAGAATGTAATGACACTATTAAGATTTGAAAAGAATGAATAAAGGTAAAACAAAACAAAAAACAATAAAAGGGAGAAAAGCAGAGAAAGAAAGTTAGGTAGGAAGGGAAGTGGTGCTGCTTTTTGTTGTTGCTTGTTTTTGTTTTTTAAAGGAAGAAGGAAAAGCCAAAGGCCTAAACATTCCAACCACTCTATCTTCTGGGGGATAATACTTTTAATTTTTGCTACACAAAGGCTATGTCCGGAACCAGAAGGGGTTTGCCTCATTCATCATGCTTCCTTGCCACACAATGCCAGGCCTGACAGCCATAACACTTGAAAATGAGAGGAGTGGACATAATTAATGCTCATGAATTGCAAACACTCCTTTATTAAAGGGCTTCTGCTTGCCCTGGACCATCTGCTTGGTATCACCAGGCCTAGAGCATCCTCGGGCTATAATAATTTGTGGCTTTAATAATTTTACCTCTTAATTAAAGCTCAGTTTGCAGCATAGTGAACAAAGGCCTGTGGGCCTTGTCCAGGTTCAATATAAAACAAGACCAACCTTGACGGATGGATGAATAATACAACTGGATATTCTCAGATAAGATTAAGTGGTGGCGGGGGGACCATGGGTGGATTACTTCCAGTTATAGTTGAGCCTTGGCTTGTTCCATGTTAACCCATGGAAGGGGTCGTTCCTTCTGGTCAATGTTAACTTTTCAGTAGTGCTGGAAAGGAATGCCAACGTGCTACGGACACAAGAGATGCTGCTGAATATCCCTGAGTGCTTCCAGATGGAAGACTCCGAATACCATGCAGGATCGTGACAGGCTGTCCATTCTATGCCACCTTTTTGGGTAGAGCAAATTGCTGTGTGCCAGCAGGACGGGGCAGGAGGAGAACATGGCAGGGTGTTCCCACATGGCAGCCACATTGGCTGTCCCTTCCCTTGCCATCAGGCTCCATCAGGTGGGGTTGACCATGCCTTAGCATTGCTCGCAGCCCATTTGCAATGTACCGGTTACATTCTCTGTTTTCTGCAGGTTGTCATATACCTGGCCACAGATATGGCTGGAGGTATTCTTCAAAATCACAATGCCGCATGCTTACGAGGCAATGCATTGGGAGGACTTTGGGAGAGGGGCACATATGGCTTTTGTCCAAGTTCTTCCTCGCCAAAAGCAAAGTGGTAATCTGCCCCTTTGATGGCAACCAGAGAAGGGCCCTCCCATGCAATAGCCCCAGGCCCACTTTTCCTGTCCAACAGGCATGGAATTGGGGTGAGAGATATGCAACTCTTGGGCAAGTTCAAGCACCCACTCATCCTCCAAGCACCTGCTGTGTCAGCAGCCCAAGGTCCTCCGTGGGTGTAGCCATTGTTCCTCTGCCCATGTCCACAGCAGGCACAAGGACAGACCTGGAGATTCCAGGTCCTCCTTCCTGGTTCTATTGTACATGGAAAATGGAGGGACAGGCACATGCGGGTAACTTTATCCCCTTAACTGGGGGTATGGGAAGGTCACTTTCTTTCAGGAACGGATGCTGCTGGAAAGGGTATTTTAAATAAGGTTACGCAACAGCATCTGAGGAGGATTCAGGCAGTAGCAAATGGCCCTTGATAGGAGAAGAGATGTCACAAACAGCCCCTTGTCCAAATGGTCCTTGTAACTGGGAGGGCGGGGGTGTAGCTCAGAGGGCCTGCAGTGATGGGTCTGAAGCACGCCCAGAGGCTTGGATCCCGAGCTCCCTTCTGTGCACAGAAGCCCTTGTGATCCAGAGGAGAGTCCTGCTGGCAGAAGCAGAGAGGCTCCATTGGTTGGCTCCACTCCCTTGCACTCCCCCCGCCCCCACATGCACTTTTCCACTGAATTGCTCAACCCTCCCAAGCAGATCTTCACGGAGCACAAGGGGCTGCGAAGGAAAGGGAGCAGCCAGCGGGACAGTCCCGGGGGGACAGCAGGAATGCCCCGTAAGTAGAACTCTGTTGGAGGGATGCTCCCGCTGGCGGGTGGAAATGTTGGATCTGAGCCATTGTCCCGCAAGGCAGGCTAGCCTTTGAGGAGCTGTTACAACGGGCAAGGGGGCAAGATAACAAGCATTTGAAGGGAACTCCCTGAGAAGGAGGGCAGAAGAGACACGCATCTTTTCTGTCATGCATCTTTGCCAGGGAAATGAAAGCCTCTTGCACTTGCATAAGTGCAATTGGTCAAAAGACCTCTTGGAAAGCCTGACAAGGTATTGGTATGGGTCCTATATCCAGCTGTGATCCTACGCAGTAAAGCTCTCTTTAAGAGAGACTCTGTGTTGCTCATAGAATACTCAGACGAAATATTAACACTCTCTCTCTCTCTCTCTCTCTCTCTCTCTCTCTCCAGGTGTGTAGGGGTTTCAATGGAGAGATCGCAGCTGCTGAGTCCAATGCCCTTGGTGATGTTAAACCAAAGCCAGCCCACACTGTGACGCAGTGACTGAGCCTCGATACGGACCAGGACCAGATGCAAAAAACCGGACTAATGAATAAGCTGCCATATTTGCACCCAATACCCTCTTCCCTGACTCTCTTTTTTCGAATCCATGAATGATCTTTCAGAAGCTGCAACATATTTAAATGAGGGGTGACCATGTGCAAAACAGGGGAGAGATCAACTCCCACAACATTGTTGCTAGGCATAAGCCCAAAGGCCAAGTCCCATTAAGAAAACTAGTTATGAATTAGACCCCATAATTTACATCTCGGGGGACCTCGTAGGGACAGAACATTTCATCCTGAAAATGTTATTTTAATTATTAATGTGTTAATTGAATGAAAGCGGGCCAGATTCTGCGGGAAGGTCATCAAACAAAGCAAACATCAGCAATTGCTTTTAAAATGATGTTCTGCTTATTGAAATGTAGAAGATACTTACTAATAGAAGGTCCAGTTGCTTCGAACTTTCTAAGTGATGGGGTGCTTGTATAGGAATTGTCAAAATGACTTAGATAAATAATTATAAATAATGGCTAAAAAAAGGTATGCTTGCAGTCTGACTGAATGTGTTGCAACATATATAATACATACATGTGTTGTGTGTGTGTGTGTGTGTGTGTGTGTGTGTGTGCGTACATGCACGCGCATGTGAATGAGTGAAGGATTTTTAGGGCAGATTTTAATAGTGTAATTGCAGCACAATCCTATGCCTATTTAGACAGAAAAAGGCCAGCAACAAGGCCTGTAGGTGCCTTTTCTCTCCAAACAAGCATGGAATTGTGCCTTTAATCATGCCTACATCAATGTCTCACCTTTCCTTTCTGGATGGGGTGGGCTGGAAGTGGCCCTCCAGTAGTTTTGAACTGCAACTCCAGCTTGCCTGACCCCGGGCCATGCTGGCTGGGCTTCTTTGAGCTGAAGCCCCAAATATCTGGCGATCTGCCTCCTGCCCACCCCAGCTGTAGGCAATGCAGGGGAGCTTATCCAGGCGCCTTCCCATCCAGAGTAAGACCTGCTGAATTGGTCTTAACAGTGTTCCCAAAAGAAATCACTCTTGGCACATTACCTGTTTTATCTAAGTTTTAACTAGGCCAGCTGTAATGCTTCAAAAAGGGCAGTGGCTTCAAACTGAAAACTAACCCCGGTTCACAAGTTCCTCCCCACAGCTGTGCCAATTGAGTCCCAGATCCCTGTGGTAAAAGTGCCCAGTCTTGACCCCACACCTTTCCCAGCACCACTACAGGCTCAGAGCAGGGGCTCTGTGAGGACCCACACAGCTGCTGCACGCACACACTACCACACCCGGGCCATGAGAAATTCATTCTTATGGCTCTTAGCACTGCTGGATGCTGCTGCTATCAGGTGCAGCGTGCGCTGTCCGGCAAGCCTGGAGCTTGCCGTGCACGATCACAGCAGCACCAGTTGGGAAGGGAAAGGAAAGTGGGGAAAGGAAGGTAGCAGCAGGGTTCAGAGCTGGGACTGGGCCGGGGAAGCCTCTCGGCTTTGCCACGCTCCCACAGCCATGAGGAGTGCAGCTGAGCTTATGGCAGGCTTCTGCCTGTTCTACCACTAGAGGGAAGCTTTAAGCTACACACCTTGATCCTCTGCAAAGCTTATGCTTCCTGCGTGGTCTTTCACTGGAAAGATCTGCTTCTGGGTTCTCTTCTAATTGAGCCTCTCCTGATTGCATTGGAAAGCCATGGAATAGCTGAGAAAGTGATTACAACCATCATTAAGCCAAAAATAGAACCTTTCAGGGGTAGTAGAGGAAGCCCTTTAATTTCACTGAAGTCAAAAGAAGAATGAGACTAGGGATTACTTACACATAAGGGTATCACTGGATTTCACATCAAGCAGATGGCCCAATTACGGTCCAATAATTTACAATGGGTTCCAGGTCAAACCCTTGGCCCATCCATCCAGGCTAGTATGGTCCACTCTGACTGGCAGCAGCTCTCCAGGACTTCAGGTAGGATTCCTCCTGAGCCCTACTGGAGATGCCAGGAAGTGAACCAGGAGCTCCTGCATGTAGAGCAGGTACCCCACGCTCCTCCCCTGAGCTGCGGTCCCTCCCCCACATCCAGAAGGAGCATGCGCTATGCTTGCCAGCACTCACTCCTGGCTCTGTGGCCCTTCCAGAGAGCAGCACGGCTACTAGACCTCTGTCCGCGTCACCACCCCTCCAGCACAGGCTAGGGAAAAAGAGGAGATTGACAAGAGGCTGTATTTCCCAAGGCAGGAAAACTGCTTACACCAGTCTAGCGATGCACATTAGCTGATCAATATGTACAGCTTAGAAAACAGCAAGCATTGTGGAGTGTGTAGAACTATGGAATGGCTCCCCGAAAGAGTGTGAATGTATTTCCAAACCTACCCCATACCCTGCAGGCACCTTTTTCACTGTGTTACATCTTGCTTGCTCCCAGCAACAGCCTGAGGCACACAGGTCTGAGGCAGTGTGTGATTTGCCTGAGATGTTTTGACTGCTTCTCTGCAGGAGTCCTGAGCAGCACCTCTGCATTACAGACAGAGATCGGAGGCCAGCAGTGGCTTGTTCAGCGCTACCAGTCAGTTCCATGACTCAGCTTAAAAAATGAGTGTGGGTTTCCGAGATCTCAGTGAAAGGCTCTGCTGATGCTTGGTACTGCTCTGAACTCTTAGTCTGTGGATGCACCAGGAGGGCTGAGTAGCATTACTGTGCCAGGACAAGGACAGTAGCTTCATTTAGGACCCTGGGGAGGTTTCCGGCTGAGGCTCACCTTCTGCAACTGCCCTGTCTTGGGCATGGGATGGTGCCCTGCAGTTGGCAGGCTGATACACACTGAGGGCACAGCCCTATGCCCGGCGGTCTCAATGCATGCAAACCTCCAGCCTCAGTGGCTTATGCACATCCTACCTCTGGACTGCGGTGAAGTATGGGCTGCCTCCATTGCTGCTGTAGCTCCTGCCGGATAGATCACCCAGATGCCAGTGTTCAGCATCTCGATAAAGCACCTGGGACGGGGAGAAAAGGAGATGACGGAACTCACAGGGATTGACATAAGTCTATAAGCCCTGTAGGGACTGCAGGTGGCCCAGTGGTTTAAACCGCTGTGCTGCTGGACTGGTTGATCGAAAGGTCGCCGGTTTGAATCTGCACAACGGGGTGAGTTCCCGTTGCTCCGTCCCAGCTCCTGCCAACCTTGCAGTTCGAAAGTTTGCAAATGCAAGTAGATAAAAAGGTACCACTTCGGTGGGCAGGTAACAGTGTTCCGTGCACTTCGGTGTTTAGTCATGCTGGCCACATGACCACGGAGACTGTCTGTGGACAAACGCTGGCTCCCTCGGCTAGGAAACGGAGATGACCACTGCCCCCTCAAGTCAGGCATGACTGGACTTAATGTCAAGGGGAAACCTTTACCTTTATAAGCCCTGGTATCTTTCCCTTCCTGTCCTTCCTGCCCCCACTTTCCCCCCTTCAAAGCCCAGTTGCAATCATGACATGGGGACTGTTGGCAAGGTTCTTCCTGAGCAAGGATTCAGGCCATAAATCAGAAGAACTTGGATCTGGGACTCTGAATATTCCTATGACCTCCCAGAAGATGTTAAGAGGCCATCAGACTGCAACCTTAATTGAAAAGTCTCTTTGAACCCAATGGACTTACTTCTGAGCAGATATGCATTGGATTTAGCCGCAAACTAGTAAGTCTTAAGAGTGCTGAGAATACCCTTGGAACAGATCCTGTCCCCCACACCAGAAGCAACCCTGAAAAAGCACAGCGCTACACTCGATAAAAATAGCTTGAGGAGGCGGCACTGGCAAACAAGAGTTCACCTAGCACAGAACTCACAGGGGAGATCCACATGGATGCTATTTTACCACCTTCCTGAGAGAACTCTGAGCTGTAGCCTAAGTTTAAAGAAGCTGAGCAGTGAGGTGAGAGGAGCTGTGTCTGGAATGTATTTTTGCCTATCTGGTTCATTAAAATATTTATACTCCACCTTCCCATGAAAATACTCAAGGAAGCAGCTGACAATGAGTAAAATGCACAATGTAAAACCACAAAACAAAAGAGAGATCAGGAGACAACCATTAATATATATAAACACATCTCAAAAGCCAGAGAATTTAAAAGCATCAGCAGTTTAACAAACCAAGTGCCTGTTGGAAGAGAACATTCTTTGTAATCTGGCAGAAGGTCAGGAAGGCCTCTGTCAGAAGTAATTTCCAAGGTCTGGGCACCACTATGAAAAATATGCATATGTAGGAGGCAGGTGTTCAGATGTGCAAGTTCCTATGGTATCAAAAAGCATACATAAACCATATGCTCTATTAGTTTGTACTTTCTCTCCTGTGTCCGGTAAGCACATGACTTTGTCCTGGCCTGGTTACTGATCCTTCCAAATGCCCCATCTCTGCTTGAGACAGCAACAAAGAAAAGGCTTGTTGAGTTCAGACTTAAGGGCTTCTGAGATACCAATAGCCAGAAAGATCAGCCTTCCACAACTTGGTGCCCCTCTGATAATAATACCCATTATCCCTGAACACTGAAAATACTGAGTGCAGCTGATGACAGGTGAATCCAAACTCATCTGGAACTGAATTATGCTGTCACTTTGGGGGAAATGGTCCACCAGATAAATAATCTTGTTTTGGCCTTCTTTCCTGTAACAATTGCAGCTTTCCCTACCTGTAAAAGTTTAAGCTGTTGTAGGGGAAAAGGGACAAGGACTTTCTACCAGCAATTCAGTTACTAAAGTGACATTCTACAAATAAGGTGAGAGCTCTAGTTTGGAGTAGGCAATCTGTTTCACTCCAGGGGTTTTGGACCATGTATTGATCATAATTTCATTTTTATCATGTTTTAATCTGCCCAATGGCTAAAGTTCTGTGGGCAGATTACAGTTGAAAGGTTTAGATATTATGTAAACACTTGAAACTCTAAAGTATACTATAAGACTTTAAAAGAATAAGGTACAAAATGGAACAGCACAGGAATCCAGAAAGCAACCATAGCATTGGCCAGTCTTAGTTAATAACCTAGCCACTCTGCTTTGGACTAACTGGAGCTTCTGCATCATTTTAAAAGGATGTCCCATGACCCATGCCTAGTATTAATTCAACTGAGATTACCAGGACATGGATAATTGTGGCCAAGCTGCTGCTGACCATGTTAGATCGAGGAGCTACCCCAACTATGAACCTGGCCCTTTGAGAGGTCAGGTCAGAATGCTCACTTCCAAACAGGTTGAATATCCCAGAACTGGGCAGAAGAACCATCTGCTCATGGTACCTCCATCTTGCCTGGATTGATCGTTAGTCTGCTGGCCCTCATGCAGTCCATTCCCTGCTTGGCCACTGATTCAGAACATCTTCTGACTCATTTGGATTAGAGGAAAACAAGAGTTGCAGCTGGCAGTCAATAGCACATTAGTGGCACTTCGGTCCACACCCCCTGAAATCATTCCCCAGGGATTTCATGTAGATGTTAAAGAGCATATGGTACAAAACCGAGTCCTTTAGAATCCCATGGAATAATTGTCATAAAAAAGGAGTAACGCTCCAACAGTACCTTCTGGAAATGACCATCCAGGTGGGGCTGGAACTACTGCAAAACAGTGCCCACAATTCCCAACCCAGACAATTGATCCAGGAATCTTCCATGGTTGGTGCTATCTACCATACATCCCTTAGTAGACTACAGTTCCTATCAGATCTTCTAGCAGAGCCAATGCTGGGAATTGTGATCTGACACATCTGGAGGGCACCGGTTTGCCTATTCCCAGTGAAGCAACTGCAGAGAGAAAGAACTCAAATTCAGCCAAGAGGAGGCGAAATGAGTTTGTCACTTTAGTTGCTCATCTACAGCCCACTGTCATGGCCATTTCCCCACATGCATTTCCATCTACAGCTGCAGCTGGATCCAGATACAGTCTTACTTAAAGTAGACCCATTGTCATAATCCATTGATTTCAATGAGTTTAAGCATGACTGATGCAACCAAGGGGCAAACTGCTACTTTAAAATTCAATGTTGATAGGATCCTCCTTCATAATCCTCATCCATACTTCCTCAAAAAGGGGTAAATATAAATGTTAGATGTATGCTCATGCTTGATTTTTCTATGAAAGGCACAGTCTTCTTGATTCTGTTGAAGAAATAATTGCAGCTAAATTAAATTTATAGCTTGGAAGGGAAGGAACTGTTTTTGCAACTACTCTGACAGGCTGCAACAATGCAGCAATCTAATATACTCTGCAAAACCAAAGCAGAAAAGAAACACGTTTACTAGTTCCTAAGCAAGTAACTAAGGTTCCTAAGCAAGTGGCAGAAGGGGGGGAGTATCCCCCCAGTTTCTATCCTTGGTGGTAGGTGTGCTCCCCACTAAGGGATATGATGATAGGTTCCAGTTGTATCACTGGCTCCACTTCCCCAAATCTAGTTTAGGGCGAATTCATTCCATACACTCAGAGTGCAATTGTTGGAGAAGGGCATGGATGACAGCAGGGGTGTGCAACATTTTCAGCCCCAAGAGTCATGTTTGGTACTGGATGGGAGGCTGGGGGGGGGGGGGCACATGTGTGCATGCAGGCCCAAACCATCACATATGCCTCCCTCCCACCAGCACACACTTCCCCACCCACAGTAGCAAGGGAAACCTTTTAATTCCAGCCTCTCCTGCTACTGCTACGAGGGAAACATCAGAAATCTGTGAAAAGGTTTCCCTCTCCACCGTTTCTGTGCAGTCTCTGAGACACAGTCCCTGTTACTCAGCAAGCCTCACAGGACATGACTGAGAACCACCTGGCCATGGGCTGTGAGTTGTGCAACCTTGGAGCGCAGTTTGCAAGAACTGTGAACTTGTACTGAAAAATGGTTTTGGTTTTAAACAGCTGAATGAAACATTCATCCATATATGAATGAAAATCTCACCAGTACCAATGGACAGACTTCTTGAGTGTCCTCTGAATCATGGGCTGAAATTTGGTTTAAAAATGCATTTTGCCAATGGGGAAAATAAAATTTCATGCTGAATGAAAGCCTATGCAGGTCATTTGATTTTGGGAATGAAATTTACCCGAAGCATAGAATAGTGGTTTTGCATAGCCTGGTTCCCCTTGACAGTTTGCAATAATTTAGGATATGTTCCATTTACTTGTTAGCAGGCAAAATGCCATGGAAAGTCTGTGGTTTTAAATGCATCTGAAAGTCCCTGCTTGGTATGTTTATTCTCCTTTATTAATGGCATTTTCTCCAGACTTCTGTTTCTCTACTCTACAGTTTACATTCCTCCCCCTCTTTATTATTATGATTTCTGAACAGAAAAAAGCTTTCCTGGTGTTAATGTATGCTGGAATTGCATTAGGAGGAGACGGCATAACCTCAGTTTCCTCTCACTCATGTCAAATCTCATATGAAAACCAGGTGCTCAAAGGGAAAAATAATACCCAAATAAATAAATCTGAGGACTAGAGGGACATTTGAAAACCACATGAAGGGAAACACAGTTCAGAATCCGAGGGAGGAGAAACAGGCATTAGGCTTCAAGTCACCCTTAATTCAGAGTTTACAGAATCACCTGTGTGGCACAATGGCACTTCATTGCTCCTAGCAGGTTAGTAAGGATAATGCTAAAATAAAAGCACTTCAGGATTACAGGCAATTCAGGCTAATATCAAGTCTTTTTCAGTGCCAAGCTGTTGGCTTCATTTCTCCCTTTCATTACACACACACAGCCAAATTCCAGTTAATTTCTCCTCCTTCCTGCAAGTTCAGTATGATGTGATTCACCTACCCATGATTCTGAGGGCAAGGAATGAGCAGTGGTAGCCATTCCTGGGCTTATTGTCTGTGCAAAGGGAAGAGATGAGAAGCTCCTGCTTTTAATTTGCAGCAAACCCTGCTTTGAGCACCAGCCATAATTGTACAAATGGAAAACTATGGCTTGCCACAAATAACAAGCTCTAAATCTTCTCCTGCACATGAGGAGGGGGCGAAGATGTGCCCAAGCCTCATCAAGGCACATTCTCATGACCAGGAGCCATTGTAATTCTGCTGCTGAATGGAAACTTACTGTCTCTATGGTCACATAATTGCCAAGCAGTAAGCAGCAAACATTCTGGTAGCTTGAAGAGCTCCAGAAGCCGGCAGAGGCTGGCTGGAGAAATGCAGCAGCAGGACCTACATCAAGGGCAGGCCGTGCCCAGGGACCGTGCCCAGCAAGGCTCCCTGAAAGAGCCCCTGGAGTTGCGCCTGCTCTTTGCCATGGCAACTTGCTAGGCCGCCCCTCACTCTGGCCCCCACCATGGTGGTGGTGGCTCTGCCTCTCAGGCGAGCAAGTGGCAGCAACAATGAGAAAGAGGAGAATGAGCTGTAACGGCTGGTGGCAATGGCACAGAGAAGGGGGCCTTGGAGGGAGGAACGCATGGCGGCCAAGGGACTTCAAGAACTTGGAGGTGGTTCTGCACCTCAGAGCCAAGGCTGGTGGGTCCTACTGAAAGGCACACACACCAAGGGCAGCATTCAGCTGAAAGGCCAAGTTAACAGGAAGGAAAGGGAAAGGCTGCCATTGGGCAGTTTATTTATCATGATGGGAGGAAAAACTGCATTTCTACGGCTGTTCTGCAGATACAAGCAACGTGTCTATTCTGAGTTTCGGTGGAGTTGAGGTTCAGAGGGAGCCTATTTATCTTTTGAGGACAGCTTGGCAATGGAGGTGTTCAGGGAGGGGAAGGAAACCTTTGTGCCACCTCCAACCCCAAACACTGGTTTTGAAGCCCACATTTGATAATTCCTCAGGCAAAGACCATTTCTATTTCAGACCATTTCGCCACTGTTCAATTCATATTTTATTTCGTCTTTCCCTTCAGCAGAACTTCTGGTGAGGTTTATAGAAGTAAGTGAAAAGCTGCACATGGACATGTACAGCTGCACATGTCCACTCAGAGGCCTGTTCTGCTGCATTAGGAAGGGTCTCAAGGCTTTCAGAATGACAATGCAGCCGTGTGCACACTTACACAGAAATAAAGCTCACAGTATCCCGGGAGCTTTCTCTAAGGTGCATGTGTGGAGGGTCACAGCCTGAGGGACATACAAGGCACCCGATGCCACAGCATTCCTTAGTCTCTGAGATGACATGTAGCCACAGATGCCTCTATTACAGGTTAGGTTCATAGTGTTATATGCAGAGCAACTATTATTATCAATGAGGGAATGGACTTGCTTACTAGAAGCACAAACCAGACTTAAATTGTTTCCTTGAAGGGAAGGGAAGGGAAGGGAAGGGAAGGGAAGGGAAGGGAAGGGAAGGGAAGGGAAGGGAAGGGAAGGGAAGGGTGACAGAAGGACAAAAAGACATTACTTTAAATGTGTACCTAACAGCCACACTCATTTTCATGGCACCCCAGCTTTGGAATCAGCATTCCAAAGAGGTTCGCCTGGTGCCTTTGCTCTACTCTACTCTTTTCAGTGCTAGGCAAAACTCCTTTTTATTTGCCCAATATTTTAATTGTTAAAATAATATTTTATAAGAATTTGTATCTTTTTATCTATATGGCATTTAATGTATTTTATTGCTACTATATCCCTGGATTAACTTAAGTTGTGGCTGCTGTGAGTTTTTTTTGCTGTGTCCTATTGTGGTTATTTTATTGATATATTATGTATGCTTTATTTGATTTTATTGTATATGTTGTTTGTTATGACTTTGTAAACTGCTCAGAGAGCCATTTTGGCTAATAGGGAGTGTAGAAATCAAATAAACACATAAATCAATTTGTTTGGTCCTTAATTGTTCTTTTAAATACTGTAAGGCATCCTGAGTTCTTGTATAATAGGACAGAATACAAAAGTTTTTAATAAATAAATAAATAAAACTCTATATAAAACAAAGCCGCTGCCTCCCTGCCAAAAATCTTCACCTTACGTAGAAGCTCCTCTACCTTCCACAGTAGGGGCGCAGTCGGATTGTGCTTACACTAGAGTAAAATAAATGTGGTAGGCATACATTTAAAGCAATGTCTGCTTTGGCCCAGAGGGGCAAATATGATCAGATGACATGCAAGCAGTTAGTCATTGCATGAGATGCTTAAAAATTTCATCATCATCATTTTATTCCATAAAATATTATATAAAGTGTGAGTATGGTGGGGGAGTGAGGATCTGGAACGGGACCTGGGTGAGGCAGATAGTGGGGCTTACAGTGTTTGTCCTTCCTCCAGCTCTGCTCTCAAACAGAGGCCTGTGCCTACCCTTTCTATTTATTTATTTGGGATACTTGTATTCCGCCCCATTTGCATCAGCCTCGGGGCGGCTTCCAGCAAATAAATAACAATACAAAAATATAAAAATTGGACACATCCAGGCAATAAATAAAACCAATAAATAATTTAACAATTAATTAAAATAACGTTTATATAAAAAGGTCTATGGGCAGGGAAGGTCCATGAGGACCCATGGAAGCTTTTCTCCCAATGCAAAGGGCAGGGGTGGGCACCTGATCCGTCTCAGGGTCACAGGGGAAGTACATGGCAGCATGCCCGGAACAACCCCACCCTGTTCCCCATCCTCGTTTTTCCTGTGCCCTCTTCATAGGCAAGCTTGAGGATTTCATTTGGTTTGCACTTTCAAACAAACCTACCTGAGTCAGACTCCCTGGACACACAGATTGGAACCCAATGATCATTTGGGGATTGCCAAATTGTACAATAAAGTTCTTGGCCCAAATGACAAAAACAAAATGCATATTTTACTTTAAATGTACTCAAAAATACACATTTTCATGCTTTTAAAAAATTCATCCAAATTTTTCCATGGGATAGGCTGGTCTTATGATTTAATACATGCAAAAATGATACAGACTGGAAATCAAACCATTTGTTCATTCCTAGCTTTTAGTATTTCCTTTTTCTACTCTGAGGTTATTTTTTGGACATACCAATGAATTCTAAGCAGTTTTTGTTTGTTCTTTTTATTTTAAATAAATAAAAGCATGGCTTTTGAATCCTTAATGAGTTTTACTGGCTGTTGGCCTTTTAACGTTTTAGGAACTGCTTACTATGCACTATAGTCAGCACTAAGGAACAAATGCATTTTTGTATTGTTTGAGCTGAAGAGAAACATACTTCCTTAAGTACAGGAAGAATAAAAAAAAAAAACTGAGCTGCAGTTCATGGAAACTATGCTGTAACTTGGGTGCTGGTTCAGAGTTCTTTGCAGGAGTTTGCTACTGTTTATTTTAAAACTTAATTTGTTCTTCTAGTCCTTGGCTATCTACTGTACAGATGTGTAGACCTTCCCAGAAAACAAGCCTCCATTCAGAAACTAATCGTATGCACCTCCATAGCCTTTCATCATTTCATTTATGCTTCTGAAGGTTTCCACCAATATTGAGAGTAAAATATCGTGCTTTATGTAAGCGTGTGTGTTTGTATCCCTGCTTCTGCAGCTCCCTGGTGGCATGTGTTGTGCCATTCTCATATAAGGGATCATTTTTTACTTTTTCTACTAGAGGAATCATAGGAACACCGTACCCACTGCCTCTGAATGGTTTGGACCTTTGTTCCCAACGTCTTCAGCCAACATGGCCAATGGTTAGGAATTCTGGGGGCTGTGGTACAAAAACATTGAGGTCAGCAAGTGAGGGAAATCTGTGCTGAGAATCTGTGTTCTCTCTTGTTTCTCCAGGACTTCAGACTATGTTGCTGTTGTTGCTAGTCGAGAAGTCGTGTCTGACCCATCGCAACCCCATGGACAACATTCCTCCAGGCCTTCCTGTCCTCCACCATTCCCCGGAGTCCACCTAAGCTCACACTGACTGCTTCAGTGACTCCATCCAGCCACCTCATCCTCTGCTGTCCCCTTCTTCTTTTGCCATCTATTGTTCCCAGCATTAGGCTCTTCTCCAGGGAGTCCT
>NW_025336479.1:8074218-8118551 GCF_004798865.1 Varanus komodoensis | reverse complement strand
AGGGAGTCCTTCCTTCTCATTAGGTGGCCAAAGTATTTGAGTTTCATCTTCAGGATCTGGCCTTCTAAAGAGCAGTCAGGGTTGATCTCCTCTAGGACTGACCGGTTTGATCACCTTACGGTCCAAGGGACTCGCAGGAGTCTTCTCCAGCACCACAATTCAAAGGCCTCAATTCTTTGACAATCAGCCTTCCCTATGGTCCAGCTTTCACAGCCACACATTGCAACTGGGAAAACCATGGCCTTGACTATATGCACTTTTGTTGGCAGGGTGATGTCTCTGCTTTTTAGTATGCTGTCTAGATTTGCCATAGCTTTCCTCCCCAGAAGCAAGCATCTTTTAATTTCTTGGCTGCAGTCCCCATCTGCGGTGATCTTGGAGCCTAGGAAAAGAAAATCTGTCATTACCTCCATTTCTTCCCCATCTAGTTGCCAGGAAGTGATAGGACCAGATGCCATGATCTTAATTTTCTTCAAGCCAACTTTTGCACTCTCCTCCTTCACCCACATCAAGAGGCTCTTTAGGTCCTCTTCACTTATTTTATTTATTTATTTATTTTTCGATTTATACCCTGCCTTTTTCCTACAAAGGGTTCAAGGCAGCTTACATCATTCGCCTCCTCCATCTGATCCCCACAATAACAACCCTGTGAGGTAGGTTGGGCTGTGTCTGTGACTGGCCCAAAGTCACCCAGTTGGCTCCATGGCTGAGCAGGGACTAGAACCCAGATCATCTGAGTCCCAGTCCCATGCTCTTAACCACTACACCACACTGGCTCTCTTTCTGCCATGAGAGTGGTATCATCTGCATTGTTGATATTTCTCCAGCAATCTTAATTCCAACTGGTGATTCTTCTAGCCCTGCCTTTCTCATGATGTGCTCTGCATATAAGTTAAATAGGCAGGGTGACAGTATACAGCCTTGCCGAACTCCTTTCTCAATTTTGAACCAATCAGTGGTTCCATGTCCAGTTCACACTGTTGCTTCTTGACCCGCATATAGGTTTCTCAAGCGAGAAATAAGATGGTCTGGTACTCCCATCTCTTTAAGAACTTGCCACAATTTGTTGTGATTCACGCAATCAAAGGCTTTAGCATAGTCAATGAAGCAGAAGTAGATGTTTTTCTGGAACTCCCTAGCTTTCTTCATGATCCAGTGTATGTTGGCAATTTGATCTTGAGTTCATCTTTGAAATCCTGCCTGTACTTCTGGTAGTTCTTGGTCCACATACTGCTGGAGCCTAGCTTGTAGGATTTTGAGCATAACTTTGCTAGCATGTGAAATGAGTGCAATGGTGCGGTAGTTTGAACATTCTTTGGCATTGCCCTTCTTTGGGATCGGAATGTAAACTGACCTTTTCCAATCCTGTGGCCACTGTTGAGTTTTCCAAATTTGCTGGCATATTGAGTGTAGCACTTTTACTGCATCATCTTTTAAGATTTTGAATAACTCAGCTGGAATACTGTCACCTCCACTAGCTTTGTTGTTGCTCAGACTTCCTAAGGCCCATTTGACTTCACATTCCAGGATGTCTGGCTCAGGTCAGTGACCACCTCATCGTGGTTATCAGGGATGTTAAGCCCTTTCTTGTATAGTTCTTCTGTGTAATCTTGCCACCTCTTCTTAATCTCTTCTGTCTTTGTTAGGTCCCTGCCATTTTGGTCCTTTATCACACCCATCTTTGCATGAAATGTTCCCTTCATATCTCCAATTTTCTTGAAGAGATCTCTGGTCCTCCCTATTCTATTGTTTTCTTCTATTTCTTTGCACTGTTCATTTAAGAAGGCATTCTTATCTCTTCTAGCTATTCTCTGGAATGCTGCATTCAATTGGGTGTATCTTTCTCCCTTGCCTTTCACTTCCCTTCTTTCCTCAGCTATTTGTAAAGCTTCCTCAGACAGCCATTTTGCTTTCTTGCATTTCTTTTTCTTTGGGATGGTTTTAGTTGCTATCTCTTGTACAATGTTGCGAACATCCATCCATAGTTCTTCAGGCACTCTCTCTATCAGATCTAATTCCTTAAATCTATTTGTCACCTCTACTGTGTATTCATCAGGGATATGATTTAGGTCATACCTGAGTGGCCTAGTACTTTTCCCTACTTTCTTCAACTTAAGTCTAAATTTTGCAACAAGAAGCTCATGATCTGAGCCACAGTCAGCTCCTGGTCTTGTTTTTACTGACTGTATAGAGCTTCTCCATCTTTGGCTGCAGAGCACATAGTCAATCTGATTTCTGTGTTGACCGTCTGGTGATGTCCATGTGTAGAGTCATCTCTTGGGTTGTTGGAAAAGAGTGTTTGCTATGACCATCGTATTCTCTTGACAAAATTCTACCAGCCTGTGCCCTGCTTCATTTTGTACTCCAAGGCCAAACTTGCCTGTTATTCCGGTTATCTTCTGGTTTCCTACTTTAGCATTCCAATCCCCCATGATAATAAGGACATCATTTTTTGGGTTTAATTCTAGAAGGTATTGTAGGCCCTCATAGAACCGGTCAACTTCAGCCTCTTCAGCACCAATGGTTGGGGCATAGTCTTGGACTACTGTGATGTTGAATGGTTTGCCTTGGATTCGAACTGAGATCATTCTGTCATTTTGGAGATTGTACGCCAGTACTGTTTTTCCTACTCTGTTATTGACTATGAAGGCTACTCCATTTCTTCTGAGGGATTCTTGCCCGCAGTAGTATACGTGATGGTCATCTGAATTAAATTCACCCATTCCTGTCCATTTTAGTTCACTGATTCCTGAGATGTCGATGTTCAGTCTTGTCATCTCTTGTTTGGCCACGTCCAGCTTGTCTTGATTCATGGATCCTACATTCCAGGTTCCTATGGAGCATAGATCTTTACAGCATTGGACTTTCCTTTCACCACCGGATACATCTGCAACTGACTGTCCTTTCGGCTTTGACCCAGTCGCTTCATTCTTTCTGGCGCTACTAGTGTTTCTTATTTTATTAGATGTCATTTACCATTCAGCAAAACTATCAATAAAGTCTGCTCAGTGCATTTTATTTATTTATTTCATTTTTATATTGCCCAATAACAGAAGGCTGTCTGGGTGGTTCCCAATGTAGAAAACATATAACAAAAACTAACCAATATATACTAATCAACAATAAAGCAAACCAATCCCAAACAAAAACAAACTAATCCCAAATCCTAAACCAAAAAATTAATTGTAAATAACACAGGGACAAAGAAGCTCACAGCAACTGCAACCAGATTGGTCCAGAGGTACCAAGTTTTGTGTTTTGTTTAGGCAGATTCAGAGCAAGAAAAACAGATTTAACCCACCTTTATCTGTTCCATCAATTCTGGAGGCAAAGTTGTTCAGTACAAAAAACAGAAAATACTTTTTGTACAAAATTATTCATAGTGTGCAGAAAATGAACATGGATACATTTTTCTACCTCTCTCATAATACTGGAAGCAAAATCATCCCAAGGAACTGACTGGTGGGAGAATCAGAACCGATGAAAGGATGGACTTCTTCACATAGCACCTAGTTAAACAATGGAATACCACAGGGCTGCCAGAAAATATCCAGGGTTGGGCACCAATTTGGATATTTGAATTGGACTAATTCAGGGAGAAGGCTGTCAATGCCCACTAATCCTGTTGAGTGCATGCCAACTTTGATAGCAGAAGCAGCAAACATATACACAGCAGTTGTTGGGGAACCTGACCAAGAGGGTGCTATTAAACTTATGGGTTTATACTTGTGGGTTTCCTAACAGGCTGATGGTTAACCCCTGGACTTGATGGACCTTGGTTCTGATCCTGCAGGGTTCTCTTTGTTTCTTGTTGAAATTGGCTTTTCAGACATTTGTTCTCCCAAAGGGGCTCCCAGCAATGAACGGGGGAGAGGCCCTGCTGCCAGGCTGGTGAACTGTCAGGACAAGGCACACCAAGAAAGGGACTGGAGGGGAAGGCGGGATGAGGAGATCAGTTTGCCAAGCCCAGAGCAAGGTGGGGCGCTCTGGGCGGGCCTCTCAGTGTGCTGGGCCAGGGCCGCCCTCCCTTGCTGGCGCCCTGCTTGGGTGAGGCTCCCCCGCAGCGCCCACTCCTTTGGCCAACGGACGGGGCCTGAGCATTCCTTCCCGCAACTTTTGCAGTCCCAGGAGGCAAGTGTTCTTCCTGGGGGGGGGGGGGCCTCCTGCAACTGCTGCTTCTCAGCTGAGCAAGTCTCCTGCTTCGCTTGATGTTATTCCTGGGAAGCGCTAGCATGTAGATGCATGCACAGAGGAAGGTCTTTATTGAACCAAGCACTGAATGGCTGCAGTATATTTATGTGCCATCCTTGCTCAGTCCCCTCATAGATTGCATCAATGCCCAAACACTTGAAACAGAGTGAGTGGTCTCATGATCATCACAGAAAGTGGCCAGGGTGATGTGAAAAATAAAGGAGACTCAGTTCCACAGAAAATGAAATGGAATGAAAGCAGTAGTTTGCATGTTTGCATGAGGTCCAGTCTTTCTGCATATATGCTTGTGTTTTTACAGGACCCTAAGGACAACCCTAGGGATGCATGGACAGGGGAGAAGGTATTTGATTAAAGGGGAAAAAAACTTGGATTGAATGATTTGGCAGGGGGGCAACAGGAGGTGAAACACAGGTGAGTGGGCAGTGGGAGGAGAAGATCAGGTGCAGCAGAGAACGTCAGGGTCCCTGGACCTTTATTTCAGCAAGTGTCCAAGGTCAGCAGAGTGGTGGGCCGCATGGCATCCCAGGGGTTTGGGGATCTAGCCCTAGAGGGCTGCCCCATAACACTGCCTCTTCATGCAACAAAGAGGAAGGAGAGAAGGAGCCACTGGCTTATTGCAATTTCGTGGCAGGCAGCCCAGAGAAATCAAGTAAGGAATGAAGTAATGCTGGGTGCTGTATCATCTAAAGCATTTGCTTTCAAGGTTTTCACTTGTTTTCTTGCTCCTGATTTTATCCATGATAGAAGGCCCAGCACAGCCTGCAAGATGATCTGGCCTCTGGAGACTGCCAAAGATTGGTTAGCTATGACTTGCCTAAGCCTTCCCAAATAATATCTAAATCACTTTCTAACTGATGCTTATTGTTGTTGTAATTGCATCATAACAGAGAGGCTAAGCTGAATCAGATAACATCTGCTTGGAACATTGGGTCCAGACAGTGGGAAAAGGCTGCTGAGATGGGAGGGATGCTGAGCAGGATAAAACCCAGAAATAGCCAATGGCTCCCAGTCTTGAGGAAATTATCCACAATTCTGTGCAGACAAGAGCAGAGGCCTGCATTCAACAATGCCCAACTGGATGCTGCTTCCACCTGGTATATTAGCAGGGCTCCAGCCTTTCATTTCCAGGCAATCCAGTGTCAATTTTCCCCAGAGGAAAATTTCAGTAGAGGCTGAAAGGCCTCCTCTAGTCTGACAAAAAGGCTTTTGTGATGTTACAAACTTGCTGCACAAAATGGCAGTCCACCAAGAGCAGGTGGACAATCAAAACATTTAGAAAAACTCTTAGGTGACTGGTGCTGCCACCTGCTCATGCCACATGATTTCATTCCCAATTTCCTCAGGAAGTGGAAAAAATAAGGTAGCGCTGTTTCTCACCTAATGAAGGCACAGTAAGGGAGTTCTGCTGCACCATCTGGAACCTTGGAATGGGCCACTCACTCATCGGAAAGATGTCTGAATCCAAACTGCTCTTCAAGAGTCAAGTGTTAGAGGGCAGCTCCCCTACTTGTACTGCCCTTTCAACAGGAGGCTAACGCAAACTGTTTCTGGAAGAGGAACCTAGGGGCTCCCTAGCATCACATGAATGAGCTCCCACTTCTGCTGCAGCGATTCTCCTTCCCATCCTTCTTCCAGAAGCCCCTGGTGGGGCACCCCAAAGTCCTGGAAGTTCTCCCAACCATGCTGAGCAGATGGGGGCTCAGGAGGCTGCTGGACACCGTACGATGCAACGGTAATCGCGAGAGATCAGGGCTTCAGTTGACAACTTGAGTGGAGCTCATCATCATCATCATCATCATTTTGCGGGATGAACGGTACAGCCTGGAAGTCTGGATTCCTTCTCACATCTTTCCTCTGAGCAGATATTACATGTGCTTTTCCAAAGAACTCAGAGACGATCCAGCTATGGTAAAAGCAACCATGCGCATGCGTGGGCACATGGAGTTAGGATCTATGGTAAGATCTTGTGCCTTTTGGCTACTCAAGTATCCTAAATTCAAAATATTTAGAAATTTATTAGACTATGAATCCATTAGAAATTTTCTTAGGCTGTGCTCCTGTGTAAAATCAACTTCATGTATAGGTGTATCTATGAAATGATAAATATTTGTGCTGGAATGCATTGCATATGCATTTTACAGACTTCAGCTTAATGATATTTAATTACTTCAATTACTTGTTTATTTAATATATTGCTACCCTGCCTCAATTTCATCAAGGTAGCTTACACACAGTATAAAATACAATTAAAATATCAATAAACCAATAATAGCAGCCCAGTGCTTTAAAAAGTCCCTACCAAATTCAAGCTTAAACCCACAGAAAAGGCTGTAGATAAAAGAAAACACTAAGAGGAAAAAAGCATTCTAAGCACAACAGAAGAAAAAGCTGCAGAAAAAGAAATTAGAAGGCCTACACAAATAAAAACATGATACTCTGATGCCTAGAACACAAGACTTGATGCTAGGGGTAAATGTACAGCAGGGGACGGGAGAGTCAGCGTTCCAAAAGACAGGGTGCCACCACCGAAAAGCCTGCTCTCCAATCACCAACCTCCAATGTCAGCAGAGGGGGCATCCATAGAAAGACCTCCCCAAATTTCCTAAGAACGCTGGGGCTCCAAGGGGGAGCAAGTTATATTCAAGTTAAGTTGCACCTGGAAACATATCAAGAGCAGCAGCCCTTTACAACAGCTGAGATGCTCCAAATAACCTGCAGCCATTAGCAACTGAGCTTTCTGAGGTGGCTCCTCAAACCTTGCACTGCAGTGCTTCAGCCTAGATGCTCCCCCAGCAGGGATGGCCTTGGCCAGGCTCCTTCTAGCCAGGATTGGTCGTCATGGGTATGCCAGCCTCAGCTGATGGAAAGTTCTTTGGGCCAACACAACCTGTGGGTCCAAAGTGGATCTACAGCACCCTCCCCCAACTGCAAATTTGATCCTGAAGAGAGAGTGCAATTCCCAGTGCACCTGCTATTTCTCAAATGTGGTTGTTCTGCTATTTCTGAAATGTAAGTGTAAGCAGCATGGTAACTGCAGGCACCAGTGTGCTCCCAGATGCCTTTCTTGTTGCCCACTAAGGTTGCCCTACTCCTCCCAGTCTTTTTTGAAGTAAGTTTTCACATTTTTGTACAGGCAGCAGGGGGTGCTGTGAAATAGGTTTCTGCTGGTGCTGCATGATGCAGGTTCAGAGGAGTCATTTCATGCATCAAGGTCCAGACCCCTTGAACGCTGTCCTTTGGGCTCACTACATGTCCTTTGCTACGCCTGCCCAGCTGCCATTCTGTGGGGATGCTGGGACATCCCACACTGCTCAGCACGCCTCTGGCTCGAAAGAGTTGCCTCCTCCGCCCTGTAGCTAAAAGTTCTCAAGGTGACACGGAGCAGAAGCAAAGATGAAATCCCCAGAACATATTACAAGCAGAAAGGGCACCATCAGGGGAAAGGCAGACTCAGTTTACACTGTGTTCTTCATTAGTGCCCTAGTACTCAGATGGCACCGGCTATTAAGAAAAATCAAATCACTCCTTCCAGTCAATTTCCCTGGTCCCCCTCCTTTCTCCTAAGCACCACACAAAATGCGTTGTAGGCATTTATCATTCTTTCCTTGCATTTAGCCGTGTAGTTGTGGCTCCCTCCTTCCTAATCCATGCTAGGAGAGGCTTCTACTCATCGAACTATTTTCAGCATCTCTGTCCCTGGGGATGTCATGTCAGGTAACTAGGTGAACTCTGCAAAGGGCCCTGTAATTTACGGCTGAGATCAGCTCCACACCTTGGCTAAGCTTCAACAAAAGCTTCTGCTGGAACTATAATGCCAAAATTGTCCTCCACTCCAGCTGCTTGCAATATCCACTTCCAAGCACATTAACATCATCACAAAGCAGCCTGTTTTATCAAGCTCCATAAGAGCGACTTCAAAACAATTACAAGGGAATTGGGGAAGGAGGGGGAATTACTAAAACACACCACACTCATCTTTAATAGCTTGTTATATACAAAACTGATGTATATAGCTATCATATAGTACACTTGATCCACTACATAAATGTTTTCTTTAGCATAGTTCTAATGTTGTTAATTTATCTGGTGCTGTCACACTGGGGCTGTTAGCTTTGAACAAATGGCTGGTATTAATCACCAGAGAACCATTATGCAGCACCACCATGGTACTAAATCAACACAAGAGTGGCACTTGGCATTTGAGGAATATTTGTGAAGAAATTAATGTTTGCCCGGACGAGGTTCCTGTGGGTGATACCTTGGGGAGGAAAGGCAGGTTGAGCCTCGCAGTACTCCGGCTGCGTAAAGACTGGGCTCTGGCAAGAAGCCCCCGGCAGCTTCTGCTGCAGAATGTTCCGTGCAAGTGTGTGTGCATGGAGTGTGTGTTCCTGTACAGACACACACCTTGAACATATTTACACGCATCACATATACATGCTGCCATGCTTCAAAAAGAGTCAATCAGATGTTTTCTTTGTACTGAAAGGCTTTTTCAAAAGTTACTCATACGGTTATTCTATTATTCAGTTATATTAGCATTTAATCACTGAAGTTGTAATTCAGTAATTGTAATGAGCGTGATGTCAATAATCCTGTTTATGAACATAGTGGAGTATCCAGTTTGACCATTACTGACTTCAAGCTTAATGCCAATCTTGCAAATCCTGCCGGGGCCTCAGACAGGAGGTCCCTTGGGCAGCATAGCTGCCTTTCTGGGTCTACAAAGAACTAGGGGCATTGCCAGACCCCGGTACACCGAGAGTCGGCTGCATTCAGCTTGGTGGGCCGCAGGTTGGGGAAGGCTAGGTTAGCAAAATGCTCAGCACATTTTAAGGCAAGCCTTCCTCAGAGGGCAGCTGTGAAGTACCAGTGAATACATATATACATTTTCAAATGGCCAGTAAACAGAACTTTGCAACTCTGGTACTGTTTAGACTATAGGCTGTCATAATGCTAAACTGGTTATCCAATTTAAGAACAGGAAAAAGTGTGCCAAAATTTTGAAGGAAGGAGGTTGCTCCCAGGCCAATGCATGTTGCTCTCTCTGCCCTTGTTACATCTTGTCATTTCCTTGCCACAACTCTTTCCATTTCCTTCATCTTCCTCACCTTTCACACACCATTTTTGTATGGATCGATCACACAGAACTGAGCAGCCTTTTTCCTGGAGGCAGTGTGGATGTGTCTCCATTTCACCTAGTGAAGACTGCCTTTCTACCGCATCTCTGGGACTGACCTGAAGCCCTTCTTCAGAGGTTCTAATCCTGCAAGAAGGTGCCCAGTGGATGCCCAGATCTGACACCTGCATGACTTACCAAAGGCATTCAGGCTTCTAGGGGGCAGCAGCTACGTCTGTATAACTTAATCCACCTAGCATTTGGTAGTAACCTTTACCATTGAGATGTCCCAGGGCAGGCCACCTTGTCTCTCTTGTCAAGGTGTGTCCCCATACCGATAGGACTGGGAAACCTGTCCCTTCCCCAACCGCACAAAATGGGACCCCTGTTCTGCAGTTTCCTTGCTACTTCTGTAATGGGAAATGACAAATAAAGAAAGTTGTGAAGATGCAAACTGGAATGCTTGCACACAGAATCAGAGTTGAGCAATTTGCATACAATTGTCCCCAATTTGCTGCTCCTCTAATTATTATTTCACGTCAGTGTTTCAGCATGCCAGTTCTCTCCCAGTTGAATGCTTGCTTCGTGGAGGTAACCTAATCCTGCCTGGCAGGGAAACTACAAAGATACCTGGCAGGCACACAACAAAAACTATTTCATCCCTTTGCTATCTACCCCATTGCTAGGATGCAAAGGAAGTGGGGGAGGAATCGTGCCCATTTCTTCTCCTTTTAAGTCTCAGCAAAACGGTAGCTGTTCCAAAGCATGAGGCTGGTGCATGAATGCCATATAAAAGATGAAGGGGCTGGGTTGGGCTGGGGTAAAATTGGTGATGTATTTTAAAGGGATGGTCGTAAGTCCCAACTTAAAAGCATTAGGATAAATTCTCTGCAAGTAATGTGTTCTTAATTATTCATTTTCCTTGGCACCAGTTAAAGACTCAAGTAACGGCTTCTGTCTCTTCATATTTAGCATATTATTGTTTGAAAAAGGCCAGGAGAAGGCCAGAGTGGTGCAAAAGTGATATTCACTCTTTTTAAAATATATATGTGCATTACCAAGAGCCAAACGAAAGGAGAACATAATCACCAGCAGCTGACAGACAATGACATTTTTATAGACCTCCTGGCAAACGCCCAGCGCCAGAGAAGCTGACAGGTACTTGGCTGTGCACCCCAGGCTTTTAGCTGGATTCTGCTACAGGCGAACTGCTGAGAGGTCCCAGTTACAGGGAAGCAGAGGGGTGGATGGGTTGGTCTCCCTCTTGTTCCCAAAATGCCTGTTGTGGCAGCCTTATGTTTCGTTTTCATCATTTTGCTGCTCTTCGCTCTGGGAAAACTCACATAAAAGGCTGAAGTAAGCCCGGCTGCAGGCAAGCTTCTTTAAAGCACTGATGTGTGACATTTATTTGTTTGAGCTGCTCAAAGCTGGCTGATGACATAAAATAAATGTGGGCACTGCTGAGGACATAACAGAACCCAGCAAGGTTCAACTTATATGGCCCATCTAGCCCAGTATGATCAGGTGGTGAAAGGAGCTAGGACTCAGTGGTGCGGATTATTATTGTGGCTCTTGTGCCAGCTACAGGAAGCTGGAGATTTAAATGAGATGCTAAACAGGATGCATGGACTCCAGTATTTCCGACTTCTGAAATTTAGTATTTCTTTGAAATCTGATGTATTATTGGCTTTTGTTGCTTTTTTCACATCATGGTGGAGACTTCTAAAGATTGGCTGGGAACTCTGGAAAGGGCTCCCTCCTTCCCCTCTTAATGACTTAACATCGATTTCATCCATCTTCTATTCTAATGCTACAAATAATAGTGAGCAAATCTTTCTTAAACAGGCAATGCACGCTGGAAAAGAACTTGCTTCTGATTGCATGTGTTTAGGATGGTATCTTCAGAAGTGGTTCACACAACTTTACCATTAGTACAGATGAGTCAATATTTCTTCGAGGTCTTTGTTGTTGTTAGCAAAGTCACATCCGACCCATTGCCACCCCATGGACAACACTCCCCTGTCCTCCACCATCCCCCGAAGTCCACTCAAGCTCACACCAACTGCTTCAGTGACTCCATCTAGCCACCTCATCCTCTGCCATCCCCTTCTTCTTTTGCCATCTATTGTTCCCAGCATCAGGGTCTTTTCCAGTGAGTCCTTCCTTCTCATTAGGTGGCCAAAGTATTTGAGTTCATCCTCCGTATCTGGCCCTCTAAAGAGCAGTCAGGGTTGATCATCTCTAAGTATGATTGGTTTGATCTCCATGCAGTCCAAGGGACTCGCAGGAGTCGCACCTCAATTCTATCTACATATTGTCCAAGCAAGGCCATGATCACTGAGCTACCGAGTGACCAGGCAGGCAAGTTCTTACTGTCCTTATTTGGACAGTATGGACCACAAGGGAGCTTGGCTTGGCTAGGTCTGCAAAACCTCCCTGTGTTGGTCCACATTCCTGTTGCTTTCACTCACCTATTTTTCCTTCTTTCACCTCTCATGCCAGCACAATGCATCACTACAGCAAGCCAATCAAGTTGCTTTTTGTCTCTTGGCTCCTCCCCCACCACAGCATACTTTGAGCTGGTGAGCGAGAGGGGTCCTGAGTTCCCACCTGCAAAGTGTCCCCCGGTTCCCTAGATCACAGCAACAGTTGAACTGGAGCACAAGCATACATGAGTGGGATGCTGTAATGTGGTGTCCTGCAACAGCAGCGGGTTGGACCTGATGGCCTTCATGGCCCTTTCCAACTTTACTATTCTATGATTCCCTGATCCTATGTGGCTGGACCACTTGTGTCCTTCCAGGATGCAGTCAGCGTGCAGATTCTATCAGGCCCAGCTAGGAATGTCAGAGACATCCAGAATGGATTCACATGATTTCAGATTGCTAGGAATTCAAACTGTGGATTCTGTAGGGGACTAATATTTCCTGAATTGCATGGATTCCATGGACTTGTGGAACACTGGTTTTTGTTTGTTTTTACCTTTTGAATTGTATACAATGCACTGTAAAATATGCTAATTCATATGCCATTTAAAAAGAACACACAACATTTTTGATGTTTCTGATCATTCTTCAACCATCGCTATGTAGCACAGTCTTTGTGCGTACTCTGCTTGTATATTGCATGCAGATCTTAGAAGATAACCAAAACGTTACATGCCCACAAAAATGTACTTTCTTGAATTGGGAAAAATGATGTTACAAATGAGGAGATCACAGAAGATAAAGATGCCCGACAACCCATAAAACATATAGAATGGGTTAAATCAGATCCTTACAGCCCCAACGGGCATAGCAAATAAGGCATGATGGGATCACAGTCTGGCATCATAAAGAAAGTCACAAATTGCCCACTCCTGCTTTGCATAATATTGAAGGTGTGTGTCAAGACAGAAGACTGCTATGAAGAAGACACTGCCATTTCCTTAGGCAGTTGGCAGTGCGGGCGAGGGCCACCCGGACTATTTTGGCTACTTCCTGTTCACTGTAAGATGTCACTGGGAAACTTGGAGGTTTCCTTGCTTAAGTGAAATATCCAAGGGATTATGAAGAAGTCAGAAGCACTTGGATGACATCCATGAAATCTGACAGGGAGATTTTATGTATGTTTGAACTGCAAATGGGATTTAGAGGTGGGCATGGTGCTTCTTGTTGGATGAGCATCGCCATTGCACACACTTTTCAGTGATGGTGAGTGACATGGAAAGAACTATATGAGAGCCACAGAAATGTCTCAAGTGGCTAGGAATCGTGTCCCCGTGAAAGACTCAGCAAAATAGATGCATTCAGTTCAAAGCCTATTGCGCATGCATGGCTTTTCTACATGGACATAATTCTGTATGAAGTCAGAAACGGAGTGCCTTGACCTTCGTGTTTGCAAGCATATGATGGCATTTATTGGGATGGGAGGTAGACATCAATAGGTTAGATCTCTGCTTCTCTCACTGCACCCCCAGAAAAGGTTGACCGGCAGATTGGCCACTCACCCTAAGGTTGCAAGAGGCTAGAAGCATCAAGCAAGCATGACCTGATAGGAGCAAATCCAAGCCCTTGGCACTTTATGTGGCGAGTCCACATTTCTCTGCATGTCTTCATGTTTCAGTGGCATGGAAGCATGTGGCAGATTGTGCCCAGCTGCTGACACTTCCCCTGGTAGCTGTGTGCTCCAGAAAGGTGGCTGTTCCTAAAATTTTGTTTTTCCTCGCAATGGGAAATCAAGAGAAAAGGTGGGGGGAGGAAAGCGCTTCTTGAATGATTTTTAAACCCACGGAACAGGTCAAGTACTTACATTAAAGTTTCATTGACACTAAATTTATTTTATTTTTAGCACATTCCTTTGCCTGTAAAAGTCGATTAAGCTCCATATCTCCTTTCAGAGCAGCTTAGAACAGCAGGCCACAGCACACTCTGGTCTTCCTTGCCTTTGCTGCAAGTACCTTCTTAG
The DNA here is from genome assembly GCF_004798865.1 of Varanus komodoensis. NCBI lineage: Eukaryota > Metazoa > Chordata > Lepidosauria > Squamata > Varanidae > Varanus > Varanus komodoensis. The sequence continues at coordinate 8,104,777 of NW_025336479.1, read as the reverse complement.
GAAAGAAGAGGGGATGCTGGCACAAGGCAGTAAATCTCTCTTGTCTCTTTTGCTTCTTCCCTTTAGGGCAGAGGGCTGGTTTCAGATAACATCTCCAAATGGCTGAAAGCAATTTGCAGTGTACATTAATTGCAGTCTTCTGCCCGAACGCCTCCGAGCACTTAATAACTTTGTAATTAAAGTGCAATTAACAAATTAACTTGTATACATCAAAGGGAATGATGCTGTTGTTGTTAATGAGGAGTTAATTAGCCTGTGTCATTGAAAGACCCTTGGGGGCATCTTCAAGAGTGGGAACACTTTCTACACATGTATGAGGTTAATGGTGTCAGCAGCAAGTGAATGAATCAATTGTCCTTTGACACTTTGCCTTGCTCGTGTGCAGAGATGGGCCAGGTAGTGAGCTGTCCGAGTTATCTCACTGTCAGGAAATAGTGGCTTCTCATTCAGATATTTGAACAGCTGATCTGCCTCCAAACTGAGGACTCCAGCCTCTCATTCTGAATTCAGCAAAACACCAAAAATTGAAAACTAATTGAAAAATGGGGAGGATTTTCATTTTTTTAAAAAAACAAAAGAAAATAACAAACAAACTATATGTTATTTGCTTTAAGAAAATAACAAACAAACTATATTTATTAGTACTGCTGTCTTAAAAACAAGCAAGCAAACCAGTCAGCCAACAACAAACTACTCAAGTTTTTGTATGGCCCTTCAGCTCTTATTTGCTTTCATACACAAAGTTGTGGTTAAAGCTGTGTACCTACATATATACATATCTAAATGTAAAGCTGTGTACCCATAGAACACCTAACTTTTATTGTAAACATTAATGTTTACTTTGGTCTCATTGTATTTCACAAATACAAACATGTTCTTAATTGCCACCCTGCTATACACCCTGAAAACTTACCTAACAGAATAAAATATACAAATTAACTGTTTGTGTATAAGTTATCTGCTACTGAGTTCCAGAATGGTGTGTTTTCTAAATACGAGCTCTGACCTGCCTCTTTGCAGACTAGAATTTGGTTTTGGTTTAGATTTTCTTTACTTTTGAAGCATATAGTATTACCAGTTTTGCCCAACATCAATCAATCACATTGATTGCTTTCCAGATAGGCTACATTCAGACAAAGTTTTTAAAAAGTTATTACTAAATGGTGTGTGTGTGTGTGTGTGTGTTTGTATTTATATATATGAGTATATTTAATCAAGCAAAATGTAGCTTTAAAAGTGTTGGAAACTGCTGCTTGCCTTTCTTTCATTCTTTGCTTGTTGAAAGTCTATCCAATGGCAATACACAGGAAAAGGGGGATTTTGTGTTTTTAAAGAAAGAAATGGAACAAAATGGTTTTAAGACTACACACAGTGTTTAATTTCCTGTTTCCTGCTAAGGTAACAATGCAATTAAGATGCATTTTAAACTATTGCCAATATTCTTGTACTTCACATTTTCCATTTGTCATCAAATTCAGGGGAATGCCCTAGTCAATATCTGTGCCACACATCAATTTCCTCAAGGTTACAGTTCAGGGGTGATCATTTCTCTCCTGCCTTCAAGGTCTCTTCATCCCTTATTCCCTACTCCTTGCAGTCAGCCTCAATTTTGTTAACCAGCATGGGTATCCGAGATTGAATCACCGAAGCTTTTCACTAGCAGTTACAATGCCTTTCAGTATGAAAATAATGTGTTATTTGTGAACATTGCCAATAATGTATAGGCAATGGAAGAGAATTATTTTCAAATCAAACGTATGTTCTAGTCAGAACAGGTTTCTCGGGTGCTTTAGAGGCCCAGGAAGTAGGAAGAAAAAGTATCACTTATCAGAATAGTCCCAGAGGGAGACGCGCACACATTTTTCTGTCTAGGTTCTAGAAATCCCAGTTATACTACACAAATCAGTTCTGCATTCTAAGCTGAACAGCTAATCTGTTTTTTATATGCTTCAACAGAGCTCAGTGCCCACTGGTCTCTTTATGATGATGGAGCATCATCTGAAATCCAGAGAAGCTCAGCTGTTCAGCCTACGCTCCGCTCCACTCTTGTTCTCATCAAGCCCAGGTGAGGCAGTGCTTGCTCTTAATCAGGGCCTGGACTTGGTAATGGACTGGATGCAGGCCAATTGGCTGAAGCTCAATGCAGACAAGAAAGAGGCACCATTGGTGGGCAGTCTGTCCACTGGGGAACCTGCCCTGGATGGGGTTGGGCTCCCCCTAAGGGACAAGGTTCACAGCCTTGGAGTGCTCCTGGATCCCAAGTTGCCTCTTGTCGCTCAGGTGGGCTTGGTAGCCAGGAGTGGTTCCTACCAGCTTCAGCTGGTTATTAGCTGCACCCCTACTTGGATGAGTGGAGCCTTGCTATGGTCATCCCTGCACTGGTAACCTCATACCAGGAATACTGCAGTGAGATCTATGTGAGGCATCCCTTGAAAACAGTCTGGACATTGAAACTTGTTTAAAATCTGGCAGCACGCCTGCTGGGGAGGACTGGCACTTGTGAGCACATCACTCCAGTCCTGTGCAGGCTACATTGGCCATGGATTGCCGTCCGTCCGGGCCCAGTTCAAGGTGCTTACCATAATATGCAATGCCCTAAATGGCTTGGGGCCGGGCTATCTGAGGGAAGGCCGTTCTCCATATATGCCCACCCGATCGTGAGGTCATCATTTGAGGCCCTTCTCTGAATTCCTCCCCCTGATGTAAAAGAGGAGATGGCAGGGCGAAGGGCCTTTTCCAACGCAGTGCCCCAATTATGGAATTCTTGCTCATCTGAGATCCAATGGGCATCATCTCTTTATTCTTTTAGTTGCCCGTTTAAAAGGTTTATCATTGGCAACTATTCTGGCAGGAGAGTTACTTGGCTTTAAATGGTTTAAATGTTGTTATGTTGTTATTTTGCTGCTGCCACATTTGATTTTAGTGCCAGATAATTTTTATCTTATTTAATTGTGTATTATTTTACATTCTCTTCATTTAAGGTTGCTTTAAATGCCTTAACATAGTGAATGTTCAATTTTATGTCCCCTTTCTCATCTCATTTTATCTCATTTTACTTCATTTAATCTTATTTTAACCTTTTTATTTGTTTTGTTTTATTACTCATCAACTTCATTCTTATTGTTGGATTTTATATTTTATTGTGAACTGTTAAATGTATTATGAATTATACTGTTTTTATTGTGCAACATGCTGGGAGCCACCCAAAGTGGCCTATGGCTAATAAGGCCACATACAAGTCAAATAAATAAAGAAATAAATCCAACACATGGTTCTGCCGCTGAAGCACCAGGTTCTCTTCTTCTGCAGAACTGAAACAGGTCATCACCAAAACTCAAAGTTGCCAAAATTTCTCATTTTACCTTACAAATTTTACTTGCAAAATTTGCCATGCAAGGCTTTAAAGTACAATTTCCCCTCAAAGCCCATGCATTTTACAATTGATCTTCTGCTATCCCTTTTAGACAAATTTCAAAGGCAAAAGCTTATAAGGTGAGTATCAACCATAAAAAATCAATTATTATTTACCAAGTTCTGTCAAAATGATACTATGATATGCCAGCTATTAACTGCTGGCCATCATCTACCAAATATTGACAGAATTCAGTAGCATTATCAAATATCAATATCATTTTATTTTATTGAGAAAGGTAGGGTAAATCGGATGGCTATACTTCAGGGTAAAATATCAAGAAGAAACTTTCACATTTGCGGAGAAGCAAATTAGTTTCAGATATAGTAGAAAAACAGCCCTTCAAATGAAGCAAGGGAGGTCCCCGGCCCCCAATTGGACACCAAATAATAGTGGACATTTTGTACAGATGACTAAGGTTGCTGGCTGCGTGATGCCAGGAAGATGGTGGCCAGTCCAGGCACTTGGCCTCTTGCACCACCACTGCTCTGATACCCTTGATGAGCCTGGTGGAATAAGTTCACTGAAAGCACTACCTGGAGTTCAGTCCCTGAGAATTGTCAGCTGATCCCACAAACCAGTCCTTGCTCACCTGTAAAGCCTTGGACAAGGCATGGAGCTTGCTCCTCAATCCAAGCAACTTGTCTTAAGTGTGAGCTCTCTGCTTGCACACCTGCTCTCCTTTCTGGACAGGCTTGGATCTTATCCTGGTTTCTGGCACTTTCCACTCAGCGCTGCTGCCTTGACTACAACCTGACGCGATGGTGCTTCTGGCTCTGTCTGGTGTGCATTTGCACATCATCAAGAAAGGATAATGTAACATACAGATTTGCCTAGAATTCACATGTGCTAATTTATCGTATGGATGCAAATTTAGAAATAATTACTATAATTTAACTAGAAAGACAGTAAAAGGTAAAGGTTTCCCCTTGACATTAAAGTCCAGTCATGCCTGACTCTAGGGGGCGGTGCTCATCTCCGTTTCCTAGCCGAGGGAGCCAGCTTTTGTCTGCGGACAGTCTCTGTGGTCATGTGGCCGGCATGACTAAACACCGAAGTGCATGGAACGCTGTTACCTGCCCACCGAAGTGGTACCTTTTTATCTACTTGCATTTGCATGCTTTCAAACTGCAAGGTTGGCAGGAGCTGGGACAGAGCAATGGGAACTCACCCCGTTGTGCAGACTCAAACCAGTGACCTTTCGATCAACCAGCCCAGTAGCACAGCAGTTTAAACCACTGCGCCACCTGCAAATCCCAGAAAGACAGTACAACTCCCCATACAACTCCCCATAATATGGAAGACTGCAGACACTTTGATGTTGAGGTGTTAGTTCTTGAAATGAACCTTCAAAGTCTCTGCCTGCTCATGGCTATTTCCCCTTGAACTGGATTTAGACCAGACAGCCTTCAAATAGAAAAGGAGGAGAGAATGTATGGCCCCCCAGATGTTGTCAATCTCAGTATGCTTCACCACTGGTCATATTGGCTAGGCTTTGTAGTGCAACATCTGGAGAGGCAGATATTTTTCCCATACCTGAAATAGAAATTTCCTTGAAATAAAGGACCATCTCCTGACAGCCTGGCCTGTTCTCTGTAAAACAGGACATTTGGACATCCAGAGTCCTCTGACCTTTGTTTACTTACTCAGTAAAGTGTGCTCCTCTCTGGTATCAGCTGCACACCTGCTTCTGGCCTCTTGAATCTTGGTCCGGTCAGCCTGTCCTGGGCCTGGTTCCTGTCCCGATGTGCCTTCAACAGATGGGATCTTGGAGCAGGCTGACCAAGTCTGAGCAGCTCTGACCTTGGCATAGGTAGTGGAGAGCATGGGGATCAGCTTCATAACTTTGCAGAAGAATAGAAGGGATTTTGGTAGTCCCCATCCAACTGACATTTGGTGGTCTGTGACCTTACTAGTTAGCATCCCAGTTACATGACAGAAGGAATTTTTCAGAGTAGCTCAACTCTTGTTTCTGTCTGGGAATTTGGGTCTCCACCTTCTGGAGCCAAAAAGGCTGACTGGTCACCTGGGTTCATCTTCTGCTGCCATAGGGAAGGTGCAGGCGTCCTTGGCCTATCAAGGCGCCCCAGAGAGCCTGCACTGCAAGGGGGGCCAAGGAGTCTTCTCTTCTGATGCCACAGGTGCTTTGGGTCTTACCAGCAGTAAGGAACCCTGCAAGGATCTCCCAAGACAAGTTCTGCATCTGATGAGTCATCCCAGAGTCAGACATGACACAGCAAGAGTGTTAAACTACAATATGCTGGGGAGGGGGGCAGTATTTTTTGCCCCAACCCTTTTTTGCCTTTGGCGCTATTTCCCTTGCCCCAAACTAGAATTCAGTGGCCGAAAGCTTCCCCAAAATTGAATTCAGTCCTGCTTGAGTTACAACAGCAAATCACTTTTAAAGACAAACCATGTATTTTGGATTATTCATGCGCACTAAATAATCCACAGTACTTACTTACAAAGCACCATTTCCTTTCATTTCCTTATTATGTATTCAAAAGAATACATTATTTTTCTGCTTGATAATCTAACAGTGGATGGCAGCAAACGGATATAAATGATTTTGGAAAATAGGTTTCAAATGCATCAAAGGAGTTGTCAAAACCCATTGTTCCAAAATCGGATCAGTTCTTCAAAATCATAGACCTGCTCTATTAGTTCAAAGGGCAAAGGCTGAATCTGAAACAATTATCTGAGTGCTTTTGAAATTTGCAAATCAAGTATTCATTCCCTTTGATGAATATTGACGTTAAAACAGTCGCCTTCTGAGAAACTTCCTTGTCATTTAATTTACTCTGTCAACTTCAACTAATACTGGATCAGGCATTTTGTCACCACTGGAGCCCCATGTGACAAATTGCCAACCGACCATGGCTTATCCTTCGTAATCCTCCAAGTTCCAGGATTGGTCAGCTAAATATTTACTGACACTGAGTCAAGAATTACCAGTGTAAAATCCCCCAAAGTAAATTAGTGTCTGACAAAAAATAAAGTGGCAATTATCTTTGTGGTGTAAAGTCCTAAAATTGCAGTAGATTATTTTGATTTTAATTCTGCACAATTAAACACATTTTTAAAGTCATGCATTTTGAAAATTGATTCAGATATCCAGTTTATTCACTTTACACGCTTGTAGTTTGAAACTATCAGCTTACGAAGCTGACTTTCCTGACAATTCCCATCTTATGCTTTAGCAGCTGAGTACTGGAAAACTTGTGTTTCAGTATCAAAAGCACCAATCAAGTGAATAAAATACATTGGTAAAGTGGCAAACTAGCACAACATGCCCATGTGGTATTTCTTTATTTATTTTCTTGAATACCTGTCACTGGGAAGCGTAAGCAGGATGGTACTCCAGAGCTCATGTCCTGCTTATCCAGTGGGACACTATGAAGTGGAATGCCAGACTACACAGAATGCTGGACTTCGGTCTGATCCAGCATAGCTTTTCTTTGTTCCCTTGCAATGACCTCTTTATCACCCTAGGATGAAAATGTATCACCTGTCCATGCAAGGGGATCCAACAGTCGTTAACCGTTAGCTGCTTGACAGAGCCAGTGGACCATGTCACCTACGGACAGAGGAATCCCATAGGGAAAACCCTGCTCAGTCATGAATTTCACTGGGCGGCCTTAAACCCAGCTTAACTTACACTGTAGGTATAGAAGCAGGCTTTCATAACCTCCATAGAGCAGGGATAGGCAGCCCATAGTCCCCAGCTTTCCCTGCACCATCCCCTGTTGTTTCCCATTGCCCTGAAAGCTCCCAGGCTAAATTTAACCCAGTTAGCAGTTAGCTGCTGAAGTTTGGTGACAAGCCATCAACCGCTTTTCCCTTTGGGGCAGAGGCACCCCATGGGGTGCAGAAGTGTCCACAGCTGCCTTAGCGATGAAGGGGATCCCAAAATGATAGACAAATACTAGCAAAGAAAGCTGTCTCAGCCCGCATCCACCTGGTCCCTCAAGGTCTGTGTGAAATAAATCCGGGCCCATTTTTGTGGACTGGGTGCTTCTCTGCTGGTGACCACCCAGGCTCTTGCCTGAGAGCTTCATTCATGGCTGGCAGAGAACAGCAGCTATTGACCTGGTTCAAATTCAGATGAATGGCCTCGTGGTCAAAGGCCGCTTATCTCATTATCGGTCACCTCAGACATCTGGTCCCTGGAGGCTATGAATGCATTGATAATAACAGCAAACAGTTTATTTTGTAGCTGGTGGACCCCTTTCCTCCAAACATATGGTGATTAGGACCTAAGACATTCTGCCAACTTGTTTAGTCATTCATCCAGTGCTGCAGGTGATTGGAAGCAATGAGAAGCTGTGAATGACCTGGGTCAGCTGCTGAGTATTTCATTTGCCCTGTATCTCTGGACTCTATCTATAACCTGCCCCCACCCCCATCATTTAGCATCCATTTCTCAACTCTATTTCCATAAGTGATTTTTCAATGCAAATATGCATCATAGCACTGCTCTAGGCCTTCCTCGTCCTTTGTTTCTCATCGCTGCCCTTCCACATCCAATGAGATTACGCTCCATAACTGCTTCACTGCGGAGTATGCAAGCCTTTGTTCTTTGCAGTTTCACCCCGAAGGCTTTGCCAGCTTAAGCATCTACTGTAAATTGCACACCCACACTTCCTCCCTCTTCGGGGTGGGGGTGGGGGTGGGGGTGGGAGCCGGGTGGGCATTACAGAGAGAGGCTTCCACAGCAGCAAAATGAGCTCGGCTATGAAGAAGTCCTCTCCGGCCCCTACAGTGCCAACCTAGCTAAAGGCATTGTTCCATTACAATTTCTGAATACAATGTAAAAAGATCTATAGCACAGAGAGCTTCAGCTAAGGGGCAGTATAGAAATGCAATAAATGCAATACAATAATAATAATTTCAGTTTATTCCTCTTTTTCTTCTCTAATGGTGCAGTTTTGTTGGTTTTATATTGACAATTAAAAATATTAAGAAAGGGCAGCATTTCATAAAACAAACAAACAGTGGTTAGAAACACAGAAATTTGAGGGGAAAGCAAAGATTCCTTTTCACTAAGGGGTAGGAAGATACCTTTCAGGACAGCTTGGCCGCTTCCACATATATCCTTTCCCCTGGAACAGACGTATTTTCTCCAGAACAAGCAGAGTTTTTATGGAGGACCCATGTGACTATACTGCATACCACCTCGGGATGTGCAAAACTTGCTAAAATTCTCTGAATTCTACCTTGAAGCTCATTCTATCTCAAGTTCACACAAGATTTCAAGCTTTGTTTTTTCTTTTGCATGAAAATCCATGCATATTTTGTGTGCATTTTTCCAAATATGTGTATCCATTGTGTGAATCTTTCAATGTACATATTCTTCTCCCATCACTTGCAGCATATTTATACATATTTATCAAATTATGCATTTTATGTGCATTTTTCAAATGGATGCATGTTATCAAATGCATATGGTTTTGGTCCATAAAACACACTGCAAGCTTGGAAATCTTCTGACTCTGACGGAAGATTGTGCCTAAGTCCATGTTCAGGCCAGAAGATGTGAACTAAAATCTGGATATATCCTATCAAAATTCAAACCGAAACACATTTCTCATATATCCCTAATCCCAGCATTTTGATGTTGTCCTTTCTCCTTATTTAGGTGGGATTTACTGCAGCGGGAGGCTGTTCTTTCCCCTTTACTGTTTTATGTGAAATGCAACTGGAACAGGATCGGAAGAGCCATCTTGCAGCTGAAGTGCTGCCTGCATGCCTGCCTTTGTTTTAGGCCATGGGTTCTCAAACTACGGCCCGCCAGCTGGATTCGGCCCACCATGCTCGTTTATCGGGCCCACCTCAGAGCTTTTGGACTTGCTTGGACGATCTCCAAGCGAGTCCAAAATCTCTGAGCCAGCACAGGCATACTCAGTGGGGAGATGGCCGCGATCCTGCTTGGGGGCGGGGTGGGTAGATAGCTGCGATCGCACTCACCTTCCCTGCACGAGCGCACCCACGATCGTGCCCGTCTTCCGTGCACAATCATGCGGGGGGGGGGGAATGGCCTGCACGATCATGCCCATTTTCCCCCGCTCCCCAGCGTGATCGCAGACACTGTAGCTATGTCCCACGAGCGAGCGGAGCAAACATTTTTTAATTTTTTAAAAAAATCTAATTAATTTTACATTAATTTAAATTTTAATTAATTTTAATGTACAGTGTGCATAGGAATTTGTTCATATTTTTTTCAAACTATAGCCTGGCCCCACAACAGTCTGAGGGACAGTGAACTGGCCCCCTGTTTAAAAAGTTTGAGGAACCCTGTTTTAGGCAATTGTGCAGCAATATGTATTTATTTGCTTGTGTAATTGGAACAGGAGCATATCTACAGTATGTGGCAGACCACCTGTAGAAAAGGGGTAAGGAAGAGCAAAATCCACATAATGTGCGGGAAACAGTGACCACCCAGAAAGCCCTAAATTGGGCTACAGGCTGCAGTATTGAAATTTAACCAACAAACAAACTCTTGCTAACTCTGCTCTTCTGCCTATTGCTTGCTCTCCAAACAAAGACCAAGATATTTCTGTTCATTGTGACCCAGTTTGGTTTTTGAGAATTTGGCATCGTATGCATGAAATTCCACCTAGACAAGTGGGCAGTGCCTTTGGTCACTTTGAAAATGCAGAAATAAGCCCTCAAAGGTGTTCAGGTTAGCAGAAATGATGATGGAATGGTCATTCCCACTTAGGAAGCACAGATAAAACTTCATTATAGGGTCCCAATAAACAAGGATGTGAGGGCCAGTTGTTGATTACTTGCAGCCTCCAAAGGGAGAGTGGAATCTTTCAAGGGAAGAAAAACAAAAATGGGGAGAGGAGGGAATTGGAGCCACTGTATAGCAAGTGTAGGCTGTAAGAGGGTATCCCACTCTTCTGAATATCATGGAAAGTCTGTGAACTTGAAGGCCGTGTGGGCCAAACTGGTAGCATGGACTTATAAGTGGGAGATATCAAGCAGATTCAGGGAATCTTAAGGACTGAAAAACTACCCCCAATCCCCCCCCCACACACACACAAATAAACCCAACCCAACCAACCTAAAAAAGCTGAGGATTTAGCATGCTCAGTGGCAGTGCCATGCTGATGTGCATGTGCCATTCGTGGAGCCGGCTGGAACCGGGGGTCAGACTAGATGGCCTGGGAGACCCTTCTGAATCACTCTGTTTCTATGCTTTCTATGTTTCTCTCTGTGTGTAGAGCTACAATAAATTGGAGGCGAGAACGGAATGGAGTATCCTGGGAGAGGGCTGCTGACTAGCTAGCTGCCACCTTGAATGGGAGCATTTTATTCTTCAATATTTGCTGCAGATCCTGCTCATAAGTAGCTAAACTATGGCTTGGTTGTGAGACTTGTGACAAGTGACCTATTGCTGAAGTTGTGATATTTATTTGTTTTGTCTTCCAATTTTGGATGAAGCTGAATGATAATAATATTTATAGGCAAGCTAAAGGACTGGACCATTTGGAAATAATTTAATACCTCTCACTTTCTCTTTGCCCTAATCCTTCTGCAAATATTTAAATGAAATGTAGCTCAAACGGTCCTTCCATAAACCGCATGAGGACCTGTCTTTACAGAGGGCTCAAAGAATAAACAAAGCACTGCTCCCTTGGTCAAAATGTTCTCCCTCCCTCTTTATAAGTTCAAATTCCATCTATTCTGAAATTGATCCTGTTCTGGGACTGCCAGTTTCATGTCCCCAGTTCATCAGTTTAAATTGCATCTTGGTGTAAATTGATCATATTATAGCCCCTGCTTCCACCTGGCTTCTCGGTCTTGTCTTTAAAATGGATCTGGCCCTAAATCACTCTAATTCCCACCCTCAGATGCCTCCTCGCTAATTCTTCCATTTCAATTGCATTGCAACTTTTCAAAGTCCTCTTTCTCCTTTGCTCTGCTCCCTTCCTGTCTTCTATTTTCAAAGAGATCCTTTTCCTTCATCCAAAGCTGAGCCTGCTTCAGAAACCTGCTATATGAGTCATGCTCCAAACAGCTAAGCAACCTTTGAGGTCCTTGTGCAGCTGAGGTCCATGCAGGGAGAGCCAGTGTGTGCAGCCTTCCTCAATATGTTGGACTACAATTCCCATCACCCTTCCAAGGGACCAGGGTGTTATGAACACTCCTTTCCGTTGGAAGAGAAAAATATTCCAGGCATGCACAGAGTTCTTTTTAAAACTTTATTGCAATGAAGGGAACAGAAAGGAATGGTTTCCTTCCCATTCTTCCGTTCACCTGAGCACATGTTCACACCCCTCTTTTGAACCCTGCTCCCGGCCGCTTGTTCCCTCCTCCTTTCCCCTAATTGGCTAATAGGGTACTGAGAGTTACATTCTTTCTGCCCGCCTACTCCGTGCTGCCCCAACACCAGCCCTTCTTCCCAATCCAGCCCTGCCCCCGGTGGGCTACAACAGGCTCATTTTGTTCTGCCCAGCTTGTCAATAAACAATCAGGAAGTATCTGACCCTCCTGCCTACCTGCCTGTTTCCCCATACCTTGTGCTATCTGATTTCGGCCCCTCCCCTCCTTTGGGCTAAGTAATTTTCTTTGTTACCTTTTAAAATCTCTTTACTCCCTTGTTTCAAATCATCCTTTCACACCTATCAAGGGTGACTGAGAACAGTGGGAGTCTCTGTTCAAGGCACCTGGGGGGCAGACTCCAAGATGCAGAAGGCTGAACTGGACTATCAGGCCCGGATTGGGAGGCCCAGTTCAAATACCCACTCAGCCCTGAAGCTTGATGCATGGGCTTGGGTCGGGCACTACCTCTCAGCCTAGGCTCCCTCACAGGCTTGTGGTTGGAAAACAGGCAAGGAACCAAGGATGTGACTTTCCTTCGGAGGAAAGGCAGCATATAAATAGATGGATGTGGATGGTCCCCCTGGCCTTGGCGAAGTGGTTGCAGGTGGCAGGGACAGTGAAAAGAAGGGCTTCTCTTGGAAAGTGGGCTGCTCCCCCATCCAGGCAAGCGCCAGGGCACTGGAGGGCCCTGCTGGAATTCACCAGGTGCTCCGCATGCATCCTTCCAGATACTCAAGCTCCATTCCACACTAGCTCATCACCTCATCTGAATTCTTACCTCTAGAGAGGAAAGTCCAACGTTCGTTCATGGTTCTTTTGAATTAGCAGTTATATGCCACTGTATTTGCTAAAATGACACCTAAAACAATAAAAAATAGTATTAAAATGGATGATGCCCCTAAATTTCATAAGTAGTTGGCTTGTTAGTTAAAATTCATGTGTTCATAATGTTCAAGTCAGTGACAAGTTTGGATCATTGATTTACACGTTCCTTATTAATTTTGGAATAAATTGTGAGCTTTGAAGCATGCATAGTTTTCATCTAAACAATGGCATTTCTGCCCATATGATGATTCGGTTGGTTTAACCCTTTTCTTTCAATAGAAACACGATGGTGACAGTTTAACTCTTTGAGGGAAGGGCAAGTACATTTCGAAGGTCTAAGGGACATTTTTGTCCCCCACAGCACCTGTGGACAGCAGTCCTCCCACGGGGGCCAAAATGGGGCGGGGGGACACAACAAACCACCAATGGCATCCTGAGCTACTATGGAGGGCACAAGGTAAGGGGAAGGAGGTCCTAAGCATCATCGAGGCTGCCCCTTGTTGATGGCCACCCCTTTTGCTATTGTGGCCAGCAGCTTTGATGGCCACCCCTTTTGCTATTGTGGCCAGCAGGGCACAGGAATCCACATCTCACCTGAAGGCTTTGCTGTACAAGCAGTTGCTAACTAACCGAACAACAGCTCCAAGCCACAAACTCCTCCCTATGCAGATGAGTCTTTCTTGGGAGGATGTACTGGGAGATACTCTTCACCTGCAATTCAACACTCTGCCATCCAGGCAGGCCCAGGCCCAGAGCTCAGTGCCATCAACACGGAGGACAGTTCTGCCCTGGGTGAGGTCCGTGCTGAAATGCTGTCATCTCTGACTTCTTTTCTAGAGGTCACCAGCGAGCCAGCCGGGACAGAAGTGACTTTTCGGCCACCAGCAATCTGAACTGGTTTTGAAAATGGTGACCTGGGGGTCTAAAGGGTTGTGCCCCATGACCCAGAGGGGAATCCAGCTTTTCTCCATGACAAAACAATGTTCTACCCTCATCAGAGAAGGAAGCTTTGTCTCTTTAACAAGTCCTATTTCCACTGGAATTCAGATCAGGCATTTGCACAGGGACCCTGGCACGCCCTCCACCTCCTTTTGTCCGGATCTCACCTTCTGCTCCAATATCAGAGCATTGCTGGGGGCACGGGGAACATCCCCTCTTATTGCCGAGGTAGGTTCTCAAATAATAGAAGCAGCCAAGCCACATTTATTAAGAAAAATGACCCAGTCCTGAGACACAATTCCTGAACCTCAGCACACACCACATGGAGTTCAGAGAATGACATATTCATAGGGGGGAAAGGAGATTGTGCCTTAAAGGCACTGCAGTCCAGTCCAGTCCAGCAGAACCAGCATGTAATGGGCTGGGGGGGGGGGCACGAGAGCGAGAGAGAAGGGTTTCTGCCAAAAAATAGTATTAGTCTGATCGTTTAAACAAAAAGCAGGTGCACATTCAGTTTTCTCTTAATAAATATCTTTATTTTATTTATTTGAAATATTTCTTGGCAAACTTTCAGGACAGAAGCCCTTTCATAGTTGCAAACAACAATGAAACATACAAAACCAGCACAATACTAGAAGTGATAAAAGCACAATAACATAGTAAACCTATAAACACAATAAAACCAGCAAGAAAATCAAGAACAGCAATCAAATCAGGAAATGGCCAGAGCCAAATTATATGCTATCAAGAGCTTTCAAAAGGCCTGCAGTCATGGGGCCCTGATAGGAACTTATTCAGAGGCCACTGCAAAGAAGGTCTTCTCATGTGACTACCCACCAAACTGCTCTCACAAGTAAGGAGCTCAGAAGGGCCTCTTTTATCTTAAAATGTGGGTGGCCGAGATGGGTGAAGGTGGTCCTTCAAGTAACTTGGTAATAGATACTGACATGTTTCTGTTTCCCCCTAAAGCAAATGAGAATGCCACTCTCCCTCCAAAACAATAGAAACTAAAATAGCATGCTCGCATGCTGCAGTGATACTCTGATGACCACTCAGCCGCTCTTGGAGTAAGTAGTGGAAGTACAGTAAAACCTTGGATTGTGAATATAATTCGTTCCGGAAACATGCTTGTAATCCAAAGCACTTGTATATCAAAACGAATCTCCCCATAAGGTTCAATGTAAATAAGGTTAATCCGTTCTGCAACTTTTTGTTTTAATCACAAAATGTTGAAGCTGGTGCACTTGGGGGTGGGGGGAGGTGGGTGCAATTGCGGGTGAGCTCGGGGGGAGACAATGCTGGACTCATGGTGAGAGAGAGAAGAACCGGCGCTCAGTTGTGACATGACACTCGGCAGACAAAGCACGTGTAATACTCGTACTGCAAGACATTGCTCATTTATCAAGTTGAAATTTAGAAAAACTTTTTGCTCGTCTTGCAAAACACTCGCAGACCAAGTTACTCACAATCCAAGGTTTTACTGCAGTGGTTATTTCCTAGCTATAAGAACTGTTTGCTGTGTGCAGCTTCTTGGGTGTTTTTGGTTGCACTCCTTTGCTTTGCCACGAGCCCCTGTTGCCTGCTGTCTGCTAACCACTGGCATGTAGCCCCTGAGAGATTTTCTGAAAATGCACTTGGCTCTTTGGCCGAAGGAGCTTTCCCACCCGCAGGTGAGCACTAGATTGGCCTTTCTGGTGATCTTACTGGATGCCAGGATCCTTAACTAAGGGGAAATATTCTACCCAACTTTCTAGAAGTACGTCCTTGCGAAGTCAGTAGGCTTTAGTTTTGCATAGGCATCTAGAGCTGTAGTGTAAATCTTTGGGTCAGCCCAATTATCTTTGTTTCGTTTCATGCACTTACTCATCCAGAAACTTTTAAAGACCTGGTGGCTGACTGAATAAGTGGGAAGGAGGAGGAAACCTGTGAATATCTGAGGCATGATTAAGGGAATTCAGCTCAATAACACAACAGTGCTCTTAAATGTTTTAATCCCCACAAGATGTTATTTAATTAATTCTCCAGTGTTGCTCTCCTTTTGCAAGTTATTTGATTCACTACAGCTCCACAGTAGGACATTTCCTGAATGTACAGTTATTGGTTAGAAAAATAATACCTTCTACCACATCTGGTTCAAATATTTTTTATTTTCCCCACTCCACCCTATCCCTCCCATATTTTTCATTTATGTTGTAAGAACTTTATTGAGCTTTAAAAAGAGAGTGGGGGGAGAACATGGCTACCTAAATCAGATTTCAATTGTTTACTATAAATTTAGAGCACGATCCAACTAAAATTAAGCACTTTTGATTAAACAAAAGCATTCACTGGTGTTCCTGGCAGAGTGAACTCCTTATCACTGGAGCTATGCAGTTTGGCATTGGCTGGATCTTTGTGCCCATAACGTTGTCCTATGCCACCATGTCACTCCAAAGGAGAGCTCCTCATCCTGTGATATAGAATCGTTAGATCAGTGGGTTATCTGGGGTTAAACCTGCCTGCTTTTGCCCCATTCAGCAAGGGAGATTCTCCTTACTGATACTTTCTTGATGGGTTAAGTCCACACACATTGAAATCGATCCGATTTGGATGCATACTTGCATTATAGTTCTACAAATCTGTAGGTAGTGGGTGAGCCATGATGAAATCTTACCATTGTGGATCTGTTGTGTCGTCTGGACCCAGTTCTGGGGGTTCTGCATGGCAGGATTGGTCTTCTGAGCCTACGGGGAGAATCAGTGGTCTGTTCCAAGGGTCCCATGCTGCACTGTGGCTTTCCCGGTCACTCAAAAGCCACTGTTTAACAATGATGAAACTAAAACCAGTTGGGCCTGCTACAGATCCCACTGTCAATACCTCAGCCCCACCCCCTTGCCCTTTCTGGAGCTGCTACATGCCTTGACAAAGAGGGAAGCCTTAATCTGGCAGTGAAAAGATAGTAAAGACAGTGCTGGCCAGACCTTAGTGGGGAGATCATTCCATAACTCCCCGTTTCTCTCCAAGCAAAGGCCATCATGCAAAGTGACTAAAAATGTTTCCGTACCTCGACTGAAATACAAACAGATGATCAGTCTCATCCAAGAGTTCCTAAAGCTTGTTAGTCACCACCCACTCAAGAACGTTGCCCAGAAAGGGAACATTCACCATCAGTTTAAAGTGATTTGGGTCTTATGGGGGCCCAGGTAAGGTTTCTGCAGGAATGATCTCACCACTTCCTCTTTAGGGCAGCATGGGACCGTTCCCTCTTGCCAAGAGGCATTGATCCCCTTTATGGCCCAGCCACTGTTCCTTTGCTGCTAGCTGCTATAGGCCAAGAGGGGCAAGGATCTGGCCTGGACATGGCTGCACAAACCTGTCCAAGCACCTTGTCAGCATTCTCAAACTGAGTGCCAAGTTGGGTTCGACTGCTGCAAAATTCGAATTCATGTCCTGGAAAAGGCAAGAGCTCATAACCTGGAACTGGTGGGCCAATACATTAGCATGGGTTGCTGATGGGTATAAGGTATTAGTGGGAGCTGTCAGCTTGGTGGATGTTGCCATTATTTGGAGAAATGTCGGGAGGAGCTGGAAGGGAGGCATGTGCAGGGAGGTGGCCCTTTAAGCTTCCTTTGTTTCTGTCATTGGGCAGGCATGAAGCTGCAGGGGAGACAGCTCCTCCTGTCCTCCAAAAAATCAGGGCAAAAGAGAAGGGCCACCCCTGCTTGCTCCTTGCAGCCCCCACAGAGTGAAGTCGGTGAAAGTAGCAGTCCCCCATTGCTTCCACCTGAAAGCAAGCAAGTATCACCCCCCACCCTCCGCCATGCACTTTCCAACCAGTTAGCTATGCACAGGTGTGTAGGCCTAAAAGAGAAGAGAGAGTTAAAAGGGAGGAGGGGATGGGGGGAGAGAATTGACAGCTTGTCTTGACACTTTTCCCTCCAAATGGAAAAGGATGAAAGGTGCTGTGGCTTGTTCTTTCAAGCCAGTGAGACTAACACTCCCTTTTCCTTCCAGCCAAAAGTAAGCATGTAAGTGCCTCCCTTGTCGACTTTCCCATGGGTTAGCCCCATTGAAATCAATGTGGATTAGGTATAAGTAAGGCCACCAAGGATGTGCTTTCCTCAGCACTGATGTGTATTCAGCTGGCTGTTTCTTAAGCGAGAGGGCAAAGAAGATGATCAGAATGCATAAAAATGCACCCCAAAGTACATTTTTTGCAGAAGGGAGGGAAGGGAGAATTTGCAGGTCATGGCAAAGTCCTGAGAAGGGAGCTTGAGGGAAGCCGAACAGCAGCAAAATGACCTGAGTTGCTCCCCTGTTTTGCAAAGTGGGAGCCTGAATGGGACGTTCTGTCCCTTCCTAGGGCAGTGCTGGGCACCTCTAGAGAGCACACCTTTAATGGGGTGTGAAGAACAAGGAGGAGATCGGTCAGAATGCAAATTGCAAATTCCAGGACAGAAGGCAAAGGGCAGCAGTGAAGACAGGAAAGCAGCAGAGCCCTGTGCCCAGGCGTTGCTCAGGTGACACAGGACTGCAAGGAAAGCTAGGCATAGATCCAGCCAGGGTCTCTTCCTGTTGGGCCATATGGAAGCCTATTCTCTGAATCATTTTATGTAAGGGAGCGAACTCTGAGAAACTAGCTAAAGCAGACTGTGCTGTTATGTGCTCTCAGTCGCTCCAAGCCTGTTCTTTATAGAGGTCTGGTTCTCCAGGGGACGTGGTAACTAGTGGATTAGCCCTGATTTACAGCATTACTCTGCATGTTCTCAGCTATGCATATTTATTTCAAGACTTTTTTGGTTATTAAATGCCCATTATGCACCCTAATCCCTATAAAGTGAGGCCCTCTTAGAAGTGTGGTGCACATACAACATCTTTACAAAATAGTCAGTGGATTCATGGGTACAGGCCACTAAAAATAAATTACCTCGTTTTTCCCTTTGGTCGAAGCAGCCTATCTTCAGCATGCTTGAAGGCAGCACAGCTCTGATTTACAGTTGGGTTTCCCAGAGATCAAATAAAAGCCAAATGGGGAATGATGGAAATTCCTCTAGGGAATAACCAAGCCTAGGTAATCGGCTTTCACACTTCCCTTTCCAACGGGGCTGATAGAAGTCATGCTCACTGATGCCTGGTGAAATGGCTGAAATGCTCGACAACAGCATTCCTTTTTGTATAGAATAAGCTTTCAAATACTTCCTTCCCTCTGCAAGGTTTCATTACATGGTCTCCATTTTGCAACTGTACCAGCCAAGCTGCCTGCAGTTTCTGTAGCCTGCTTTAAATCTGGCTTGGAATGGATGAATGGGAGAGTTTTACACTGACTGGCTTAACGGAGGCATGGTGCACTTTTTGCCTGAATAGCCAAGCTGGTCCAATGGACGCTGCTGTCACTGTCTGTTGCTCACCATCTTCACTGGGAGGCAGTTTTGTGATTCAGCTGCTGTCCATAGACAGAGGGGCAGATTACGGTAGAAATGATGGATTCATTTTTTTCCAGTTGAAATACTTTTTTGGAACAAAATTTCCATAGCAGACCCAAGATGCATGATGAAATGCCCAGACTTGCATCACATACTGCCTGTGTGCATAAAGGTTTAAGATGGGGCATTAAAGATTTAACAGTAGCTTTACTAGGGAAATCCAATGGTCCAGCTAGTACACTATTTTTTTCATGGTTTCATTGTATAGACATTGTAAGTGTGAGCCAGTTTCAGAGTTTTAGCTTAAAAAGTGGGATACATATCAAAGAAGCAAAATATCCTGGGCCCTGAAAAGAGGTCATTGATACTACAGAACTACAGAAAGTTATACATATAATAATAGTATATTGTGCTTATTGCTGTGTGCAGGAATTTCATTAATGTAAAGTAAGGACAATTGTCATGGGACAACTCTAAGGTTCCTAGAGAAGTGGTCATTCTAAAAAGATTTGCTTATGCATATTGACTTTAATATTGTTGCACAATACATCCAAAATGACACCTGGCTCATGATCACATCCTAATACAGCTTCTTCCTGTTACTTTCTTTCAGAACTTCTTTTGATATTGCTTCTTATAATGGGCACAGTCCACTCAGAACATCTCCTACGCAAGTTATTTTGCAATGAACCTGAAAGCGCAACTCCAGGCATTTCCATGCTGACAGCTTTTGTGAAGGGAAGTCGCCATGTGATTCAGTCAGCCAATGGGTGAGCACTTCTGTATGTCTAGTGAGCGTCTGAACCAATCACAAGGCAGCAGTTCCCACAATGAAGCTGCTCTCTGTAGCTCTTTATTGGGCAAAGTGTTCTGAACTGCTCTCTTGTTTTGGAGGAAATATCCGGCTAGCCTTCCCCAGTGTGTTGCCATCCAGCTTCCATCATCTCCAGCCAGCATGGCCAGTGATGAAGCTATCCTAACACAATGCTGAAGGACGCTACTCTCAGCCATTCCCCAGTTTGGCTTCCCTCCACCACCAATGCCCCACAGGCATGGAACACCCTTTCTGGAAAGGGCTCATGGAAGAGGTCTCTGATGGGTTTGTTCCATATACCTGCATGCAGCATTTCTATGATGCAGCTGCACCACTGACATTCCCGGTCACACCGAGATGTTTCCAGGCTTCCCTTTCTCTTTTAAGAGACTTTCTAATATTCTGCTTTCCCCTTTAATCATTGCAGCATGAAGCACTGATAGCTTTAATAGGTGGCAGTTACAACAGGGTTGGGATCTCACACCGCCTCTATATTTGCCCCACTTAGAGCGAAGGCACATGAAAGGTTTCCTTTATTTCATCACCTGGTTACCATTAGAAGATTGGGCGGCGGGGGGGGGGGCTTTCTACCTTATTGCAAAACAGAGAAGGAAGGTAAAAGATTGTATTGAGACAAAAGCTTGTAAAACACAAAAAATGGAGGTGGTGGATGGAGAAGCAAATGCAAACACACAAGAAACAAGCTACAGCTTTGGTAGAAACCCAGTCGTGACCCATCAGCAGCCACAATGAATGCCTATTGCTCAGGCATGTGCTGTTCCATTCAGTCAAGAACAATGGAAGGACTAAAGTTCAGGAGAATTTCCCCAGGCATAATTTAGGTAGCTAGCTATTAGCACAGTTATTATGGCCATGGGGGGGGGGGAGTCCCACCCCCTCTGTTTTGCATTATATATTAATGCTCCTTGTATGGTGAGGGTAGAAGGAAATCCCATGGCAGGGGGGATGTGAGCTGAGTAGCTCCCCACCCCCGGCTCTGAGAAAAGGGACAGCTTTTCAGTTCTGGCTGAAAAATGGCAGCCTTAAACATTACAATTGAGGGTTAGGGGGTTGACCCAGTGAATCCGATGTATGTGATATTTGATGTTTTTATTAGTGTTAGTTTAAAACTTTTAATAATATGTGTGTGTGTGTGTGTGTGTGTGTGTGTGTGTGTGTGTGTGTGTATATATATATATATATATATATAAACATTACAATTGAGGGCCTTGAGGACAAGCATACCACATCTCCAGAACCCCGGACAAACCCATCCCTCACTCCTGTGAAGACATCACATGGCTTTTGAACTTTGCTGAACAGAGCAGAACAACTTTCCCCCTTACCAGTTTTCCAGAGCACACTTACATGATTTATGGGTGAAGGAACAACAACATAGAATAAAGGAAGTGTTCGTGTTTTAAGTACACGCGCATACTATATATGTGGGTTCTTCAAAAAGTTTCCGTACTTTTTAAACTCTATTTATTATTTCAAAAACAAATTACATCAATTTTCTACATAGTCACCTTCCTTTACAACACATTTTTCCCAGTGTTGTACCAACTTTTTAATGCCATCAGCAAAAAAATATATAAAATATATTTATAAAATATAAAAGTGTGAAAACTTTTTGAAGACCCCTCATATATATATATAGGCATGGTTAAATCTAAGAAATTAATTACTGGAATATTTGATGCCATATGATTTCGGAAAGGCAGCTTCAGCCCAGCTTCAGGTGTAAAGAGATTTGTTTGTGGTTCTGATGTTCATCTCAATGCCGACAGGGCAATAACTCAGCTCTGTAAACCAGCATATTCTCACAGACTTCTTAGCATTAATTCGCTCCCTTCATCACAGCAGATATTTTTAAAAAATATGAATGCCTTCTCTTTAGAAAAGTGAAGAATTCCCATAGATGTGGGTGAATTATGAGTTCATCTCTGATGAAACTCGATAAATAAGACATGGAGATTTAAACTCATAAAATAAGTCTTGTAACTCATTTAGATCCCTAATATTAAATATTTACTCTGTCCTTTATATATGCCTTTTCCCTGTCCTCTTTAATTGTGTAGGGTGTGTGTGTGTCTTGAGGCCTGCTCTCTTATATATTGTCACACACGTTTGTTTCTGAAGTGTTGTTCTACTAAAACTATTGCTTTTTCTTTAACTTTCAACAAACAGGTAGTCCCCAGATTAAGAACGATTTCTGTGCCAGAGAACGTCCTTAAGCTGAATTTGTATGTAAGTTGGATCACAAATATTTGTCTTAGTATATGTATATATTTTACCTTTCTATGCATATAAACACTTAAAAAACACTTTTATATTCACTAAAACATCTTAAACACAATGCAGCATCATAATAATGATAATAATGCAGTAATAATAAAGTAACTTCAGGTACTGAAGAGAGAAAGAATCTGTATGTATGTGGGCATGCGTATACAATATTGTATAAAAACAAATGAAAGAAATAGTTCTTAAAACTGTTTAGAACATTCTTGAGGTAACATTGAGCCTAACGTTAACTGAGGATGGAGATGGACTTGGTGCTGGAGAGTCAGGGTTTGAATTTGCTGCTGGAGGGGGGCAGGGGTTAATCACTGGACTCTGGACAGGACATCCATGTCTGGAAGATGTGGAATGAAAAGCCATGGATACCCTCTCTCCCAGGAACTATACAGCCACTGAGAGATGTGTTGCAAAATGCATCGTGTAGTTCCCTAGAGACAGCCATGAATAACTTTAGCAGAAGCCATGAATATCTCTAAGGAACATGGCCATCACTAATTGTGTTGTGTAGTTCCCTAAAGATACTCAGGTTTTTTTCTAGAGATATTTGTGTAGTGTTTATGGCAGTCTGTGCATTCATAAGTCGGGGTTGTTTGTAACCTGGGCGACAATCTGTACCTGTTTGTTTATCTACCTTCTGCCACATGCTAGGTAAGTGACATGCAGAAGAAGAAAAGGAAGACCAAATAAGAGATGGATTGACTCCATTAAAGGAAGCCACAGCCTCAAATTTAGAACAGCTGAGCAGGAGTGTCATGAGTAGGACATTTTGGGGGCCTTTCATTCATAGGATCACCCTATGTTGGAGGTGACTTGACAGCACATAGCATCAACCATCTTACCCAGAGGCTGGATGGCCTAGCTGCTGCCACTTCTCAGCCATTATATTCTGAAATTATTTGGCAAGATTGTTCAGCAGTATTGTTCTACTTCCTTCCATTTAGTTCATATTTCATGCCTTCCACATAATCAACAGTTAAGTCTAAGAAGGTAGTCACCTACATCCCCAACATGCAAGGTGATCCTAAATATCTTGCTCAGAAACTCCTTGCTTCCACTGTTGGAATTTGGGAGACCATAGGATTCTTCTAAGTCCCAGCAGCAAGGTCCGTGGACCTCTCTGCTTGGCTTGTAATAGCTGAGTCCCTGCTCCACCCCATTTGCAACAGGTGTGGGAAGATCCATGTCTGCCTGAGAAAGGAAATGCACCTTGGAGAGGAGGAAATGGGGCATGCCAAGGGGGTGTTTCTGTTCCTTACACTGATTCCTATCTCCCTCCCTCTGCCTGTCTAGGCATTGGGAAATGGCCTTCTAGATGAAATGCATGGGCGAGGTGTGGTGGAGGCAGAAATCCCTGCTGACATGCCTTGCTTCAGCCATGGGATGCTCCGAGGCTCTGGCTTCTCAGAGGCTTGTAGGCATCTCTGGCAGGGGCAATAGTGTTGTGCCCTAAGCAGTGCAGTCTGATCCAGCAGGAGGAAATGGGTTATGGGCACAACATCTGAATGGGGCTGAAAACAAAGTCTAATCAAGGATTGTGAATATAATAGGGATGTCCATTGGATTCAGTTGAAGTTCCAGTCATATTTGGCCTCTTCAGACATTTTCTTTTGTTGCAAGTTGAACCAGGCTTCTCTTTAAAGTGACCAAAATAAACTGGATTCTTCAAAAGCTTAGTTTTCAGTTCATGCTTTGGACAGATGGACTGTGTGAAGATTGTCTTCTTCTGTCTTTCTGATGCTGATGAGCCATTTTCCCAAGATTACCAGTCTTTACTAAGAAAAAAAAAATGCCTTGAGCTGTTTTTCAATCCTCACAGCTCCAGAGCTTTTACAGCTATCCTTTTGAAACCTTGCAGTTTTCTTACCTTGCGCCATCTGTATGATATACGTTATTTCACACAAATTGCCCCAGAAACACAGTGGGAGGAAGGGGAAATGAATCACTGGCACCCCCACCCTGCACAATTTGAGGGCTTCCCTTTCACATGAACTGCTACACCTATCCTTTTGAAACTCGACAATTTTCTTACTTAGAGCCACAGTTATGTTGCCTGCCATTATAGAAGAATGGTCCCCAAGGAATATCAGGGGTAAGCATATCCTTTTTTTGGGGTAGGGGAAATAGCCTCAAAATGTAAATGCTGCTCTCGCACAACTATCCATAGACCTAAAAATTTGAAAAATAGCAGGCTTGATCTACTCAGAAGGGGAAAGTATCCCTGCAAACTGCATCTGGTTCTGCCAAGAAATAAAAAAGTTATCAGTAGTTTCCCCTTAAAACATGCACAATTAAAGTATAAAAATACCAAAAACACATTTCCTATTTTTTCTGCTGTTTTGGCAGACACAAGTCTCTCTGAACAGGCCGCTGTGCCTGCAGACTGCAGTTGTTACTGACAAATGGAGCAAATATTAAATCCATTTTTACATTTCCTGTAATGGTCAGGAGCAGTAATAAATTCAGACTTTCAAATTTCAGCTAGGGTTCAGTACCAGGATCAAAGCAGAGGGCCCCTGAATCAGTCTGAACAAACTAGGCCATTTTCCAAAGCGCTGAAGGAAAGTCTAGGCTGAATCCTGTGGTCAGTGCTCTCCTTTCTACAGCCCTTTACCTCTCTCCAAACAGATGGTCCTCCCCATAGAAGACTCCTGTCTATGTGCAGTTATGACTTTTGGACTGGACTTTCTCAAAGAAAGGGCATGTGGTACTTGTTTGTTTGTCTACACATTTGCCTCTGCTAGCAAGAGAGCTGTGACTCTGCGGTAAAGCACAAACGTTGCTTACAGAAGAGTCCCTGGCATCTACCAGTATGTCTGAATCATTGAAGGGCTGCTGCCAGTCAGTGTCATCATTACTGGGGTACATCAAGCAATGGCTTGACTCTGTATACAATTGCTTCCTACACTCCTATGGCTCACAGCCAGGTGTTCAGTAACAGACTGTAAGTGGCTTTGGTCATTTTCTTTCTCTCATCTTGCTCCCTTGCTTCATAAGTGCTAATGAACCTGCCTCAAATTTTGTCTCCAACATTAGAAAAGGAGGCAAGGAAGGTGGAGAACATTTCCTAGTTCCAGGTCACCATAATGTTCTGTTTATAATGTCACTGAAATCCACCTCAAAGTGCTGGGAGAGAAGGTAGGATTATAAATGTTTCAAACAGACGAATAAGTCATTTATTATAAAAGCCCTAAAAGCTTGGGATTATACAGAAAATGGTCATAGTCTGCTGAAGGGACGCCATCAACTGAAGTCATGGAAGCACTTTGGACACAGTGAGGTACTATTTAAAATTATTCTTGTTCATATAGAACCTCTGGAATTTCCGACAGGCTCTGAATTCCACCCAAACAGGCAGAAAAGTGTTCAGGCAGAGAGCAGATTTCTGGGCTGTGTTTTCCTGGTATGGATTCAAGCAACATTTTCTGCTGAATACATTAGCAGCAGACTACAGGGGCAACACGCCAGCTCTCGCCTCCCTTCCCCACAGGGGCTGAAACAACTTTGTGTTTCAAATGGCTGCAACAAAGGGCCAAGGGAACCCCTTCATAGGCACATCGAATCTTTGATAACCCTCATAATTAGCTCCTGTAATAAAGCCCTTAATGGGAGTACATTCTCTCACTAGCTAAGAGGAGAAGTTTGTTGGAGCCGTTTACCTACTGCTGAGACAGAGCGCCTTCCAAAGCCCTGGGAACTGGTACCCACCAGGGCCTGGAACGCCACAAGAGTTCCAGTGCTCAATTAGCCTGGCAATTCTGAAGGAAAACAATTCTCGTTTTCTCATTAAAAGATGAAATAGGGAGGGGGGCCTTAAAAATCCACCCGGAATGATTATACTGCTGCTCTGCAAAAGAAGTCGCTTTTCTTCCAAGGCCCCCTGATTACGAAAGACAATGGGATTAGTTCAAACTAGGCTGAGAGCCCTTGGTGACTCCTTTTGCTGGCTAAATTGCAAGCGAGGGTGGATAATGGGAGATTGATTAGGGTTAATAGACTTATTTTTACAGGTCACGCCGCACAGCACTCTGGGTTGTGGTGCTCCAAAACATATTATCACAAGCCATAAATCAAGGGCCTTGGAGGGGATTCAGACCTCCCTCTCTCCATTTGAATGGCTGGTTAACAATTCACTTTTGTCTCCATATTGCTACTAGCTGATGCCTCTTGGCTGGTACCTTCTTGCTAAAGGTCTGACTCAGAGGGAACTGGGCAGAACTTGGAAAACCACTGAATATCCTCCATCCCTACTGAAATGTTTGTGACTTGGTGGACCAGTTTCTCTTTATACTAGGTAGATGAAAGCAATTTATTTGATTCACTTTTAGCTATATGCATATTCCACCTTGCCTGAAAGAAACTCTATGTGGAACACCATGTTCTTTCTCCCCTATTTTATCCTCACAACAGCCCTGTGAGGTAATGACTGGCCCAAGGTCAAGCAAGGAGCTTCATATGAAATACGAAGAGCTAGGTAAGCCGCCTTGGGTTCCTCACAAGAGCTAGAAAAGGTGGAATATTAAAGCAATGTAGCAATAACATTCCAGTGGAATCAACTTGAATCTGAGCCACAACACATCTAGCTTTCCGATAATGCCATAAAGCTGTTCTGTAAGAATGGAGGGATACATGGAAGGAAGGAATTGATGGACCAGTTTTGAAAGGCTCAAATTGTTGAATTCCTCTGTATATTTTTTCCTTCACTTTCTCAAGTTACCTGAGTGTGCAGTGTGACCCAGAAGTTGGAAAGCCAACAGCTTTCCTTGCACTTGTTGCCAAAGATAAATGTTGTTGGTTGCACAGGTTTCATAGGAGTGGCTGGGAAAACCATGATGTTTCCAGTCTCCCCGCCCTCCAGTGGTTTGGCAAAGCCAGGGCTCACGGAAAGAGAGTACCAGCACCCTTTTTATCCGTAGTGATGCTGACATCATCTGTCACCCCCTCATACTTCCCTAATCCCTCTAAATTTAGCTGTAGTCCACCCAGAAGAAGGGGGAAATGAATTTCAACAGCAACTATGTATTGTTCCCTGGGGTGTCTTGATCCTGAATGAGCAGTTAAGGCCCATTAGATTTACCAAAGACCTGCTCCTGCTGGAGACAAAAACTTGTTTTGTGAAGAAGCATTTACCAGACTGGTCACTACTAATTGGAAAGTACTTTATAAGACCCCAGTAGATCAAGCATGGAAAAGAGAAAACTGGAAAAAGTTCAACTGGAAATTTTAACACAATCGACAGAGTTTGAGTGGCTCCTACTCTGTGGTAGGTAGGATTGTGTGGGCAAAGTATATTCATACCTAAGAATATAAGAAGGCCATGCTGGATCAGACCAATGGTATGCCCAATCCGGTACTCTGTTCACACAGGGACAAACCCATGGGATCCCTCAAGCAGGATGGGTTCAAGAGTTCGCCTGCCCAAGTTCCTCAGCAACATATGTTCGCAGCCACACCGCTTCTGATAACGGATGTAGCACAGAGCTAACAAGGGCAGCAGCCATTAATAGCCTTCTCCTGCACGAAGGTCCTTAACTACCCAACTGCTGTAACCATTCCTCATAATGGAGCTGCTCCAACCCCTTCGTCATTGTAGTTGCCCTTCTCTGCACTTTTCCTGACTCAGTAATGCATCTCAGAAAAGGACCATCATTTCTGATATGCCTGACTTCTGAGCAGCGGCAAAGGAGCCAGGAAGCTGGGAAGGAACATTTCAGGAACATAGCGTATCCTCACCTCCATCTCTGTACTCTCCACTGTGGTTAACTTTCTGTCAATCAGTGAGTAGACCAGGTGTCTGAAGGGCACCTGTGGCTGAAATCCTCATTCCCTTTGCCTCATGCACCTCTTCTAACCTTTACTCATTTGACCTACGACTACGTATTACAGTTCCCTTGCATTTCCTTCCCCACTCTCCAAATCTGACAAGAGACTGCCCTGGAAGTCTTCGCAGCATTGCCCTACCCTTCTGTGGCTCCACCTCCACCACCAGCAAAATGGGCATTCACACTTTGCAGAGCAAACATAATCCACACACTCAACAACAATCCTGCTTCTCTGCAGTATGGATTAAAAAATGACAAGCTTTATTTGCACAGAAAGTGTTTTTTAAATATAACAAGTTCACACAAATCCTAAAATCCTAGGTTTTTTTTCTTTTCTTTTTTTTAATGGGGTAGCGCTCATTTCTCCAAGAAGGAAGACCGAAACAATGGCTTTTCATGAACCAGGCAATTTCTTTTCCAGACAATGGGTGTGTCACTGTAGCCTTCCTTAAAATGTCTAAATTGCTCCCTGTCCTTAAGTGTCTGTGACCTTGATCATTAGTTGAGAAGACACCAAGAGGGAGGAGCAGACTTGTCTCTCAGAAGACAAATGGGCAGAATAAAGCCTGCCCGTTTTGCCTCCTATCACAGGTACCCCAGGGGCGAAAGGCTTGCTCTTGTTTGAAGAAAGGGAGTCCATGGATTGTGGCGGAGGGCCACCCACCCCTTGGCCCTCCTCCATGCCTCAGGACCTACTTTTAAAGTGGAAGGCTGGCCCCTGGAATATGTGAAGTCCTAGCAAAAGGGAGATCCCAGCTCAGGGACCGTCCCACCACTGGGAAGGCGGGGCCTGACCCCTCTGCCTGAGACCAATGGCGTGGCTTCCAGGCAAGGCGCTCAGGCAGGCCAAAGCCAATGACTGCTCTCTTTTTTAGAACCTGAATTCTGGTTGGACGGTTTACATCCATAGCTTTAAAAGACACAAGAGGGAAGAAACTTTCTAATTGTCAAGCACACTCCAGCTCTTCTGCAGACTTCAGACATCTCAGATCAAAGATGAATCTTTTTGGTCAGAATCCCTTCAGGAAGAAGAGAGGGAGAGAAGCCTCCGTTTCAGATTAAGGATCAGAGAACTAATGAAAGACTGTGAGAAGACTCAAACACTTCAATCACTCTCCTTCATTAATATCTTCAATAAACAAACATCCACAGCTGGGCATTGCTCCCCTCCCCCTCCTCCCAGTAGGAACCCACTGTTAGCACTTAAGTAAATTCCACATGAAAGCACACTTGTCATAAAACATTTCAACTTCCATCCAAAGTTAATATATTAGCACTCATTTCATTTGCATTTTAATGGCAAGGCTACACTTTTAAAATAAATGACTGCGCTTTATCAAAGGATTACTTCATTTGGTCTGTAACAGCTCTTTGCCATGTGGGAATCACAAAAGATGCTGAGAGGCTGCCCACAGCCACTTCAGGGGCCCGGGCAGACCTGCCAAGCTGCCGATTACAAGGCCTGCCCTTTGCATGTTTTCTTTTGTTTTTTGTTTTTAATTGAGATAGTGAAGGAAAACCCAACAACTTCAAGACATGCTGCATGTCTCTCTCTAAATCAGAAAGCATCGATTTCCCCTGTGTTATTAATTATATTGGCATCTCTATTTCTTGTGAAATAACCACCACTTAACCATGTTTTCAGGCGTAAATTCTTCAGCCCCTTACATAGAGTAATTTATTTGGAATGACAGGAGTTAGTTTCACTTGACTTTGTATATTTGCTATGCCTAAAACTCATATCTACAAAATTGCTCATTTTACATTTGTGATGGGGGGGGGAGTGGTTTTGTGTGTGTGTGTGTAGGAAGAAAATATCAGTAGTTTGCCTTCTCTTTTGGAGCATTTTGAAACCAGACTGTTTATTCAAGATTAGTGCTTAGCCATTTGTAACCCACATCACTGTAAAGTAATCATCACCTATAAAGCCCTGTATGGCCTGGGTCCAGGCTATCTGAAACACCACATTCTCCTGAATGAGCCCTCATGGGCTGTAAGATCTGGGGAAGCCCTTCTCTTTGTCCAACCACCTTCACTGACATGCTTGGTGGGAATGCAGCACAGGGCCTTCTTAGTGGCTGCCCCAAGTCTCTGGAATGGCTTCATAGAGAGATTAGGCTGGCACCTCCCCTGTCATGCTTGCATAAGCAGGCGAAAACTTTTTTTTATTCCAGAGGGCAATTGGGAATGGCCTGTGAGTTTGCACTGGGTTAATCTTATTGTTTATATTTTCATACTGTTTTTAAGCTATGTTGTGAATTAATTTTAAAATATAGTTGATTTAATTCTATTTTAACTTTTCTATACTTTTGAATGTTTTGATCATGTATTTTTAATGTTGTGAGTCCCAATTTTGGGGAATAAGTGGGATCTAAATATAATAATAATTTCAAAAATAGTAAATTTGCATGTGTAGCTCTTTCCTGGATGAGTTCTTTTTCCCTCTCTCACTTACATGTCCTTACCATAGGTATGATGAACACATAACACTGTTAATGTAACATTATAATAATCAGCTCAGGAATGAAATACCAGAGGAGACAGATTCCATTGTGAAGCCACAGGAAGAAGTAAACACAGCATAGTTACGGTTAGCAGCTAAGAGTGGAGGAAGCAAGGGAGGAAGCACAGTGTCATGGGAACTAAACAGGTTAGAACGGCCTTCCCCAGCCTGGTGCCCCTCAGATGAGCTGAACGCCAATCCAGTCATCCC
>NW_025336479.1:7958464-8074118 GCF_004798865.1 Varanus komodoensis | reverse complement strand
GTGGGAAGGGACCCTCCCCTGCCTATACGTGTTTTGCATGCTTGCATAATTAACTCCCAGAATGCAATCAACCCTAGGCTAAGGTCTCCAGATGGCTGTAGGACAGGTCCTGGTGCAATAGCAGGTTTCTTTAGGACTTTCAAACATAAGGAACATTAATCCCCTAGGAAGTGCATCGCAAACCGTAGCACCACAATTTGCACTAGGAGAGGCCCCAGTCAGGTCTCCATTATGTATTTATTTTACTTTTATGCTGCCCAATAGTTGAAGCTCTCTCGGTGGTTCATAAAGTACAATATAAAATACAGATAACAATAAAAATATCATACAATTTCACTACAAAATTTTAAAAACAATTTTTCACAACTTAAGAAAGGTTAAAGCTAGATCTGTTAAACGGTTGAAATAGCCCATGTGCCACCTGGAGCTATTAATTGCTGTGGTGTTGAAAGGATGTAGGGTTAAGCTAATGTAAACAGGCCAGAATTGGGATTATATATTTGGACGTTCTGATCCTAGTTATTAGTATGGATAGAGGAAAGACAAACTAACATTTGCAGTCTCACTTTAAGCCAGCATTTCTCAAACTGTGAGCCAGACTTGGGGCCCAACCACTTTCAAGTCGGTCTCAGTTTGCAGACCGCACAATGTTGCTTTGCTTGGCCTGGACACCTGGTGCCACGGCCACACCGTTCACTCTGCATAGACTGGTTTGGCAGCAGAGATTGGTCAGGAAGTAAAACTAATATATATTAATACTTGTTAAACATTGGGAATAAAGGGGAAGGTGATGAGAAAAGGAAGCTGTTACAGGAGGATGTGAATGTAAAAATAGCAGCGGGGAGGAAGGAAATAAACTGGCAATTGGGGATAGTATACAAGTTAAGTGCGAAAGGGAGAAGAAATAACAGGAAATCAATAAGAAGATTTTAAAATACATGTGGCACAGTGAAGGTGAGCAGGAAAACTAGATAACATAAAATGCCTGTTCTGCCCAGGTTTATAGATCAACAAATTCTGCCTGAAATGGAGAGACTGAGTCATGTCACCTTCAAAGCCAGTGTCTGTACTTCAACCAAGGAAATCTGAATTTTGGAACTCCCTGCTCCAAGGGAGCAGTCAGGCAAAGCGTTTAGCAATTACCAGAGAAATTAGAAATTGATATACAATGATAGTGGTAATTCCCACTTCTGCCTGCATCTGCAGCCATACTGCCGTGGCACTGCCATTTTGTGACAGGTGAGCTGCAGGCATGTGCAGCCCTTTCAAAAGGGCCCTGAGAACACCATTTTAGAGTTTGACAACACCTGTTTTAATCTATACCTGTATTCCTCAGTCAGCTAGTATCACTTTAACTTTTCACCTGCAGATAAGGACCAATGCAAACTGAAAGTGAAACTGGACTAAAGCAGCCCTCTTTCTCTTAGGAAGCTCTTTAAAAATTCCTGCACACTTCAGCTGGAGGCACAATGCCAAATCTCCAACTGTCCTCAATGGATACTCCCCAAGATATAACAAAATCACTTTCTCTCTCTCCCTCTCCTTTCCAACTTTCATCAGGATGGAGGGTAAACACACCATTGATCTCTGCCATGCAGGCATTCAGTCTACTCAGACTTCTTCATCTCATATTTTGGATCACCGGGTGACTTCACCCAGATTTTTCTACCCAGCTCATTCATTCTTTTGCAACAGTTTGCTGAAGTGCTAAAAAAGAAGCAAATACTAAATTGGTCTACTCTGGTTTAACCACACACTTAAAACCAACAGAGCCAACCAAAGTTTGAAACGGTTACAATGAACACTAGCAGGGTTGCTTTATATGTAAGTGGCAGGGTTGCTTTATATGTAAGTGGCAAAGCTCCTAATCCCCTTCTCACAGGGATTCAACAAAGATGATGAATGTTCTTCCCTTTGTCATGTGGGACTGATTCAGGCCTGCAAAAGGGTTACTTTTCTTTTACATTTGTGACCCCTCTTGTGGAGGAAACTGTACTGAGATGCCGTAACCTAGCTGTATGCTGACAGAGCTCACAGCTAGTTTTCCAAGCAGGTCACTGAAGGGAAGCACAGAGGAAAAAAAGCAACCCGTTTATATCTGGGAAGTGGCCCACTGAATCTACATGAAAGCCAGCCCAGCAATGCTGACCCTCAGATCAGCATTGCTGGTTACCCCAGGTTACCCTCAGGCAGGTGAGACCTTCCACCAGCAGAAGGACACTTCACTGGTGAGGAGGCTCATTGGCCCTGGGAGAATGCAGCAGGTGTTAAATGGACCTCCTGTGATAGCCCTGTCAGCAGTTTGCCCACAAACAGGGCCTTCTGGGTGTGGCCCCTCCATCCCATCAAAGCCCCTTGGACTGGCATCCTCAATTACATCAGTCAGGCTCTGGCATAGCTAATCCCTGCAACAGGTTTCATCCAGGATGGACGCTTGAGAGGATATGTGAAAGAGGACAAAAGAGAACACACCTTTTTGCATAAAAGTTGCATATGCTAATTTGTATGCCTTGATGCAGATTTCACTATTCTAATTTAAACAGAAATGCATAGTATGGAGGACCATAGCATGGAGGACATATGGCTACCCTATTAGGTACTAAAGTTTGTGAACCAATCAGAAGGCTTTGGCTGTTGGTTGGTATAGAAATGTGAACAAAAAAATAAAAATGGGCTTAGAATGAAGAGGACCACTTCAAATAGAGGACAGCTTCAGAATGGAGGACAGAAGTTTTATAATGCCCTGACAGCTTTGGCTTTAGGTGGTATAGAAACATAGTAGATAATATAAAGTATAATGTGAAATAAAATAATTTGCATGGAAGCCTTCTCCCAGGTACAGCAGGCTCCCTGCCTTCAGGCCTTACCACATCCGCCTCCACTGTGCGAAGGGCTGTGGGGCTGGGCGACAGGGATGGGGTGAAAGGGGCAGACAAGAAGCATGGCCTCACTCTCCTCCTGACATGGGAATAACCATATGAGGGAAAAGCAAGGGCCGTGTTCTGTCCTGGAGTGCAGGCAGCTGCCTCATCCTGTTGGCCCATCTAGCATTGTCTCCAAGGACTGGCACTGTCTCTCAGGGGTTCTTCCTTAACCCTACATAAACAAGTCAGTGATCAAACCAGGCGGGGACTAGCCCCACCATCAGGCAGGGTGACGTGATGGCCTCCGGTGACAGGTGCCGGTGGCCTCGCTGATCCTCCTCAGCTGTTCCTCTCTCTTAGACGACACAACAGTGCAAGCCCCAGGCCCTGAGCCAGGCCCAAAATGAACCAGCTGCCTCAGGAGCCGACAGAAAACAAGATGCTGCCAGTCCAGCAGCTTCTGTCCGGGGGATGGAGGCAGGGGCTGAGGAGGAGCCATCTTGCCTTTGCTTCAGGCCAGCCACATTTCCTCCACACCCCATGTAGATGCCTTGCAGCACCACTGCAGACTGGGATCCCACAAGCCCAGTGGGGCTGAATTTGGGGAAAAGGATTACTCGGTTCAGCTGCCTTCAATCTCTTTCTCCCTCATGTACCTTTGCATGTCCACACAACTTTTGCTGAAATGTCCATTTGTAACAGTAGGCGGGACAGTGTCCATAACATTTCTTTTTATCTCCTCACTGGCATGTGTTAGACACAGGGAAAAGGCAACGTCGTTGCCCTTGAACATTCCTGTTTTATCATCAGCCAGATTACTCTGCCTTGTTGGAGGCTAAGCATGCTTGGTTCAAAGCCCAGCTTCTGCTTCAATATCTTTTGCTGGGCTCAAGGCCCCTGAATTTCTCACTCCGTGTCTCACACCATCATTTGTCAAGGGGAGAGTCCACAGTAAATGGCTGTTTTTGCTCGCAGAAAAACATGCCAGCTCTTCCTGTCTCTCTCCTTAAAACCCTCTCTTCTTATCTAAGGGGTGTGTTAGAGATTGATGGGCTGCTACTGGTCTGAAATAACCCC
Organism: Varanus komodoensis; assembly: GCF_004798865.1. NCBI lineage: Eukaryota > Metazoa > Chordata > Lepidosauria > Squamata > Varanidae > Varanus > Varanus komodoensis. The sequence goes on along the minus strand of NW_025336479.1, from coordinate 8,070,177 downwards.
ATATAGAAGATGGTGGACTCTTGTCTCCTGCTGGAGCTCCAAAGGGAGAAGCTTGCCATCTACCTCTGTCTTCATTTTCCAAGGAGGATGAAAATATTGTTGTTCTGCCTCCACAGAAACGGGGAGAGGAAAGACGAAGACATCTAGGAAAGCATAATTCAAATTGTTCCTTAACTTCCTTTAAAATGAACTGCATGCAAAGAGGAAAAATACATTTTGCAAAGGAAAGACAACTTAATTCCAAGCTTTCAGAAGCTTATTATGAACAATGTGTGTATATATACGGGGAGCAGGCAGGGCATGTGTTTTTTAAATGATGACAGAAACCTTGATGGACCTTTCAGATTCAAGCTCTGTAGAAAAGAAAATGGACTCGTGTGCTTTTTATATCAAAGTACAGTAGCCTCCAGAAGTTAAACACGTTAATGGGGGAAACAGGCATTAAACAGAAAGATCAAATGCATCAGATCATAGCCAGAAGGAGAAAAACGATACTGCACCTGAAAGCAGCAATAAATGCAAAGTGCTTATCTTCCGTTTCAGATGGATGATTAACTGTTTCTAAATTCTCTTGCCCTGGTGTACTGGACAAGAAAGGAGAAAAGGTAATGGGAGCAGAATGTATCAGAGACTCTGACCAAACCAAAAGAGAAACTTCAGGAGTTGGAGCCAAGGAGACCATATTTATCTTTTAGGCCAGGAAAAGGGGTGAAGGGTAGGAGTGGGAAGAATGAAGATTTATGGTGGTATAAATAATTCTGTTGTAACAGTATTTCTTTTCTATATGTGTAACAGAGCCTTACTGTAGCAATACAAGAATTGTGTGGTCAGCTGCGAAGCAAAGATGCATTGAAGTAGCTTTGGCAGAATATTCTACTCCGTCTCGAACACTGTTCTGATGTTTGAAATAGGTTTGCCAACTTTTTAATCAACTGCTGCAGGTATGACTTTACCAGTAGTTTGATCTGCAAATGTTAACAGGGGATAATGGATGTTTTCACGCTGGGAAAGGCTTCAGCAACTGATTTCATCATATCAAGGCACAAGAGCAGACTATCACTCCTGGCCAGTTGGCAACCCTAATTAAAAAGAAAAGTTTTCCATAAAGCCCAAGGCTACCTTTTGTATATGTTTCCTCCTGGCCCAAATGCAGGGCAATTCTGCTGCTCTTTCTGCATGTACGAACTGGCTTCAAGGAGAGGAAACAGGTGAGAATAGTAGATAGGGAGATGAGTGTGAAAGATTACTTTGCACTTTGCGGCCAACATTCATCAAATACATCAGACCAGCTTACTGCATGAGGGTCCAGAAAGGCTGAAACAGCAATGTGTTAATGGAGGACTGGTCACTTCTAAGACAGAGGCAACCCAGGCACTTCAGAATAAAGAAATGCTATGAAAACACAGCTAGAAAATAGGAGAAATAGGTACTTGATGAAAATGAAAAAATACGACAAAAAGGGTCATTTTTACAGGTGAGATTATTCAAATCTTCATTATTCCATGTCTCATCCTGTGTTCTCAACCACAGTCCATAGCAAATGTAACCCTTTAGAGGCCCCAGTTATATTGCTATGGGGCATTGGTGCTAAATTCCCAAATGATGCTTATTGGTGGACTGTCCATGCTAGATGGACTTTCCTTCAGGGCTTTCTTAGGCTCATTGCACCATCAAGGCAAGATGTACTGCATGTCAGTGAGCAACTTCCAGACACCTGGTACTGAAATTGTGGTGATTAACTGTCATGTGCAATGCAACACTGCTGATAGCAGAAGTGCAACAGGCCCTTGGGACATCAGCTTGGCCTCAGTTTGCATGCTAAATGGTCCTGGTAAATTCCACAGTGAGTCTTTATGCCGAAGGTGGGCAGGTCATAGCCTTCCAGTTGTACAACTACATCTACCCTAGGCACCTTGGCCAATGGTGGATGGGACTTGCAGGCCAACACCATCCGGAGAATTACATGTGCCATCTTGCCTCTAGGCTTAGAATAGTCCCCATCACAACTGGTTTTTTAAAAAGCAAAGTCATTTTTAGTCTGTGGTGGCATCCTGCTTGCTTTACTATATGCTATGAATAAGCCCTTCTGTTCTTTGCTTTATTTTTGGTCTTGCCTGGTCTACTGCTGCCCGAATCCCAAATATGATGAATCAATGGAGCTTTTATGCAAGAGAGGTTGGCTTCACAATATCCACTTGAACATTCCTTGCTCCGCCTCACATAATGATACCACTTAATGTAGGCTAGTTGTATAGGATGACTGTGGTTCTTTCTATCTTTCAGTGCTAGCCTTAAAATACTAATGGAAATATACAAAAGTTCAACATATGAGGCAGAAGGAGGCACTTGCATCAGTCTGCAGGTGCCAGCAAGGTGCTGGAGGGGAGAGCAGAGGCTGAAGGGTCACTTAACCTAGCCTACTACCTTCAGCTATAGGGTGGCACTTCTTGTACTCAGTCCTGAAGACAGTCCTGTTGGCTTTTGCAGACAGAATGAGAGGGCTTGTCATCTTTGTTCTTTGCCTCAGGTAGCAGCATGTCTCCCTCCAGGCCCAAACTTGGAGCAGCCCCTGAGGGGGCCCTTTCCTGAAATCCTGCCACACTTGCCTCAGAAAGTGGCAGGACACACAGAAGACCCCTCTCATGCCTCTTAAACTCCAGAGAGACTCCTCCAGGACCACACAGTCTTTCAGATCACTTCCTTCTGAGTTACGTAGGCCTTTGTGGGTCATAATCTGTCCAGAAACTGGGTAGGCCAGATGTAAAAGAAGACACGGTAACTTTAACAGTTGTGCAGAGGAAACTGAAGCGATTCAAGCCATGACCATTTTAATTCCCTTTTCTTCACAACTATTAAAGGTCCTGGGTCTTGTCCTCTTGCATCTTGCCATGCTTCCAGAAGTAAGTAGAGAAGCTGGTGTACAGAGGAATTGCATGCTCCCAGTATCTGGTGCCACTCAGTATTTGGGCTGCAGAGTTCTGAATCAGCTGAACACTTTTCGAAGGGAGTCTCACATAGACCAACACACAGAAATCTAGTTATATCTAATGCAAAGTTTGAAAAAACCAAAGCAAAAACCTGATTTAAGACAGCCAGATGGCCAATAAAGGCCAAATAGGTTGAATGTCACAGTGACAGAGGTCCAATAAAGAAGAGGAGGGAGATGCAACTAGCATGGGGCTGAATTTTTCAATTTTTTTAACCATTCATGGTATAAAGGAAAAGTACTTCAAATAAATTTCTCAGGTTGCAGGGCTTCTGTGCTTATCTTGCTGTATGGAGCTGGCTAAGGGGTGTCTGTATGCCCCTTCTTTTCCTAGTCTCCCCCTTTTCTGTCCTTGTAGCTTCCTGAAAAGGTCCTTGGAGGACTTCAGCAGGACCTCTTGCCTGGGCTTCTCTATCTACTCCCTTGCCTGAGAAAAGAATTGGAAGTTGTTGCTGATCTTCTTCATCTTCTTCGTGGACTTAAGCAACAACCAACCTAACCCAAAATGCCTGGCTCAGCTTTCAGTACTGCAAAGCTTCCAGGGAGGGAGTCCTGGCTATGTCCCCTAGGAGACTTTCAAAAAGCTTCAGTAACCAGAGTTGCTCTAAGAACAGAATAGGATAAAAACTGTAAAATAAAAAGTGCCTCCACTGTTTCTCATTCACCTCCTTACAGTATGGTTAGTCTTGAAGCCCTTCACACTGGGAAATATTTGTGAAATTCTTAACATTCCTGCAAAATATGCAGAAAAGCAACTGCTCCCCTTGCAAGGAAACAACGAACTTGCCAAAAGGGCAAATGGGATTTCAGCACCACTACTTGCAACACAAATAACCTCCTTAATCCCATCATTCTCTCTCTCTCTCTCTCTCTCTCTCTCTCTCTCTCTCTCTCTCTCTCTCACACACACAGACAGACAGACAGACAGACAGACAGACAGACAGACACAGACACAGACACAGACACAGACACAGACACAGACACAGACACAGACACAGACACAGACACAGACACAGACACAGACACAGACACACACACATATTAATCACATTGTCTCCCAGTTACAATGTTATTGGTGATCATGGCTGCAATCCGAAACACACAAGCAGAGCAATCCTACATGAGGAGGAAGAAGTGAAAAAGTAGATGGTCAGCTACTAACAAAGCCCTCCTGATCACACCAGCCAAAGCGGAAGTTGGGGCAGGGATAACCTCAAGGAGACCCAGTGAATCTTTTGATTACTATCCTGCTTCCATTGAAACCAACTGAGAAGAAGTTAACTCTGCCACCTCCAGACTGGTGCTGTTGATGAGCCTGATTCTGGGGCCTCTCACGTGCCTTTGACCAGTGGCCAACTTTCCTTGGAACACCCAGTTTTGTGATCAGCCTCTGTGCAAACACCACTGGTTGCAGAACAAAGTTTGTGGAAAGTTTTGCTGATGTACCAAGGACCTCTGCTGAGGCCACCTCCCTCCACTGCTGGGGCAACACCACCTTTATGACTCCACGGAGGTGGCCATCCAAGGGTTTTCAGATTGTGCTTCTTGGCTGTGAACTTCACGCATGGCTACCTGGCAGCAAGGCTCTCTAATCTTTGGCCAGGAAGTTGCAATGAATAATAAACCTTTATAGTAGCCTGCTTGGTTTTGTTGTTGTTTTTAAAAGCAAACTCCATCTGCATCTGCTACTGCTTAGCTAGCTCCCTTTGTGGCTCTTTAGGCAAACTTTCAGAGTGAAAGAAACGGGGGGGGGGGAGTCTCTTCATCACACCCGTCTTTCACTTTGATGGGCTCCCTCTTCTTGCATTTATGAAAAAGAGTCTAAACCACATTGATACCCACTCTGAAGCCAGACAGACTTTTTCCAAGGCTTAATGTCTCACCATATAAATTATAGACCACTCATGCCATGAACCTGTCCTCTTATCTCACAAAGCTCAACTCCAACTGGTGCAGCACCACTTCACTTAATCTCCCTCAAGCATCTTCAATCAAGCACATTATTTTTTTAAAAAAGCTCTGTCTACTTATTTGGGATAATGCAGCAATAGCTTTTAAAGGTTTTGATGTTTTTGAGGGGTTACTAGGAAGGGAAATACTGGTGGGGTGCGTGTGCGGAACAGCAACAACAGAACAAGGTTGTTGCTGATTTACCTCACTTAATATTTAAAGCAAGAGTATGTGGAACATGTTCTTGCACTGCAACTCCCATCAGCCATAGCCAGTAGAGCCGACGATGAGGCATGGTGGGAGAAGCAATCCATCAATGTCTGGAGGACCATACATTCACCACTCCTTTTTTAGAGGATACAGGGGTGACTTTAGATTGGCCAAAGAAACCAAATACAACATGCTTCCAAGAGTGGTCAGACTTACTGCACAATCGGCTGGTCTCACACTGTCTCTTTCTAGTGTCTCAAAAGGTGGTGTAACCCACTTTCTTGCTTGCAAGAAGGCTACCCTTCTTCTTCCCCAACCCCTGCACCCCTAGTGGGTGTTTTAACTCAGATTTACATTTAGTCTTGAAAGAGGAGGAGGAGCCTGAAGATGAGGAAACTATTGATCATTTGTACTGTCTTGGAAGATGGCAATGATCAACAATAACAACAACAAAACTAAGGCAGAATGAGTTGCCTTGGCAGGATCAGGTCATCCCACATCATGCCTGTAAAGGGCACCATTTCTCAGTACTTAGGCCTGCTCCACAACTGAGAGGTTTCTGGGCAACAGGGCCTTTGGTGTGTCCCCTTCTCTGCCATTGGACCAGGCAGGGTTACCTGGCAACAGGCTGCAGGTAATTGCTCGGGGTGACTGGCTCTAGCCACCATTTTGATTTCTTACACTGTCCCCAAGTAGCTACATTACACTAGCAACACTGTGAGCTTCTCATAACTAGACCAACTTGAAAGATCTGCCTGGACTCCCAGGGTGAATTTTTTTAAAGTGGGCTTTTGCTGGAGCCCTGGCAGTTGCTGCAGGATGCTGGGATTTCCCATTTCAAAAGAATCCAGATGTAGAATGTGGCCAGGAAATGCAGCCCAAGACTCTGGCCCTGGAAAGGAGTAGAACACACGTGTTGGAGGTGGCACTGCAAAGATGACGGCAAGGATGGTCAACCAGCTTTAGATGAGTATTTTTGAAGCGTGTTATGGAATTCCCCTGCACCCCACTTCAGTTTAGGAAAAACGAATAGGAGAAAGTGTGTGTGTGTGTTTGTTGAAGGGGAGGATGAATTTGTCATGTTATTATTTTTATTTATGTTGTATGTCTGCATATGTACTTGTGCATATGTGTATATAATATAAATGGATAAATGTTAGAATTATGCACAACAGACATAATTTCGGTTTGTATTTCTGTTATTCATTCTTGCACATTACCTTTCTTTTCTTTTCTTTTTTCTCTTTTCCTTTTTTGGTGTGCCAGGAACAGTACCCTCGTACTCACCCACAATGTAATTTGATACATGCTTATTGAGATGTATACACCATTGTGTCTACTGGGTCTTACTCCCTAGTAAAGCCTATACCCAGTTACCTGGGAGTAAATCACATTTCACTCAGTGGAACACACATGTGCAGACATCAGTAGGATTGCACTATAAAGCTAAGGTCCGGTACCAATGTAGCTGGAAGTAAGCTCCACTGACTTGGTCCTGAGTATACATATATGTAAGCACATGCACATGCTGTGAGTGTGAGGGAATATGCAGCCCTCCAGATGCCCCATCTTCATTCACTGTTGGCTAAGTGGTAAGAGCTGATGGCAGTGCAGTCCCACAACATCTGGCAGGCTATACATTCACTACGTAAAGCACGCAAGCCAAGAATGGCAGGCCTCTGTCCTCTGTCCTGGCTCTGTGCCTGGAACTCCCCTTTCCGTCATTGCTCAGCTCTTGAATTATTGCAGGAATATTGCCCTTTCCTTGGAAAGGAGCTCTGCAAATAGCCAGCTGTGCAACACACAGAGGAAGAAAGCAGCAAGGGTGTCATTAAGGTCACTCGGAGAGTCCCATGCTGGGGCTAAAGAACAATTCCTGACAAAATAAGGTGGTTGGAGCAGTTCAGAGATAAAGACCTGCCTGTCATTCTGTTACATGAACCTATATTCCAATTTTATCTGGTGAATGTGATTCTCTCTTATCCAGTTTGCTGTTTGAAGGGATTTGGAGCAGAATAGATAATCCTAACTTTGAACATAAATCACTGAGCTGTGTGGCTGATAGATGCCTTGCACTTTCTTATGATAATGCCTGATTGGAGGCTGGGAGGAAAGATGCCAGAGGCTTATCTCTGGGAAGCAGCATTCGGAAAGGATGTAGAAAGAGCGCTGGGCTGGCGCAGGAGGGAAAGGCAGAAGATGGGGCCCTCCGTTAGCTATTTATTTACTTATTGAGATCTAAACTTCAGTGGAAATGCAAGGCATGTCAAGGCAAACGCAGTGCTCAGGAATGGGGCTCAGTGAGAGGCATGTGTTACCAAGACGAGAGACTCTGGGATAAAGCCAAGGATGTTGCTGGAGAGGGAGGACGAGTCTTCAGTTTAACCCCGTTGGGGAAGAATGCTTTGGTTTTCCAAACTCACCCATGCTTTTCAGCTGGAAGGAACCTGTTACTTTGGGACAGGGCTTAAGTGCAGGTGGGTGATGTGCTTTAGGAGGGAGCAGAAGAGTCCCACTGGAACAGCCAGTCTGGTCCAGCACACTGTTCATGTAGCAACCAGTGTGATCATGAGGAGGAAGATATATCAGAACCTCTGGTTTAATCTTTTAAAAAATCCAAATAAGAACTCTCCAGAATATGCAGTGCAGCCCTATGCATGTCTAGTCAAAATGTAAGTTTCACTGAGGTTAAAGGATTGCGATCTTGTGCATTAGAAATAGATTGGAAATGAGCTACAGGACATGTGAAGAAGAGACCCAGTGAATCCATCCATGTCAATACAACCCACCACCTATTCTAAAGCTCTGCCAGCTTGCTTCAGCCAGAGTCAGTCAGTCTCTCTGTCTCTCTCTCTGTCTCTCTCTCTGTGTTTACATAGGGTGTCTTCCTCCAGCCATTGTGTTCAGTAGTGGAAGGAGTGGGGGATAAATAAATTCATTGCATCAAATTCATTCCAGGCTGACATAAAGGGGAGGATGGTTCTCGGCACTCTGAGGATTGTTGGCTCCAGTGGATCCAGGGCCGCCTCCATGCCACTCTTTTTTGTCTGGCCTGAGGCTGTACTGCTGGAAGGATCTCCGAGCACCAGCCAGTTGCACAACCATCGGCACAAGCGTAGTGCATAATCCTGCTTGTGCAAATGTGACTTTGGGTTCTTCTCTCGCACAGAGCTCTGACATTACTTGTGCTAACAGAATGACATACTCGGGTGCTGCCCAAGGGGCACAGATCTAAAGCTGGTGGAGCAGAGGGAGATGCTTTATACAAAGCGAGGCCCTTGATCCGACTTTCTCGGTAAGTCTATACCTGCATTCTTCAACAGGTGGCCTCCAGATGTCTTAGACTACAACTCTCCTCATCCCCAGCCACTATGGCAAGCACTGAGTTGAAGAAGCCCGTCCTACACTCACTGGCTTCAGCCAGGAGTTTTGCCCACCTTGTCAGGAGATACTGGGGCTTGGACCTGGGACCTTTCAGGTACAAAGTAGGTGCTCCACCCCTGAGCTATGACCCTTTGCTGCCTCTTTTTTGGACAAGGAAAGACAGAGGGATCTTCCAATTCCAAGGGTGGGAACTTATAGACAACAGGAGATGGATGGATGGTTTATAGTGGTTCCTTTATTTGAGAGTGATGGTTTTTAAAGCTTGCAGTCCCTTCTATGGTTCTCCAGCCTCTTGGAAAGTTGTGAATGCCACTTTAAATAGCCTGTCCAGTTAGAACTGGAAGAGAAGATGATTTGAAATCTCTAAACATTGCTGAAAGTATATAAAAGCAAAGCTGAGGATGTTCCCCTGAAGAGCCATTTCCTCTTAAATTGATCATGACAGGTGCTTGTTGAAAAATTTACATCCAGAACTGCATGCTTTCAGACAATTCAATGGCACCATTTCAAATATAAAACATTTTAAACATCACATTACCAATACCAAAACTGGTATATGGCTGGATTATCATCTTCTGGAAACCAACCCTTGCTACAACATAGAGCTTCCCTTGGCCCACCCTGCTTCCCTTTTCTTTCAGGTTTGTAAACTTCAATGGATAACCAACAAAGATGGTGGGTGCGGGTGGGCAGAGACAGAGAGACAAGAAAAGGGGAGGCAGACAAGAGATCGTCCACTGGAGCATTTTGCACACTTTTCTGCTCTTGATGCTGCCTATATTCTCTTATATTCACTAGGGGACCTCAGCCGTAGGCCATGCAGATCTAACACAATTGCCTTTTTTGTGTCCATTGCACACAACGTATGTAAGTTCCCAGGACTAGTTTTTCTATTACAAGAGGAACTTGATTCCCATTTCTCTAGAAATGCCACACAGTAACATCAGAATGAGAGAAATCTCCTGGGGAAGGCCTAACAACATGGCCACTCCAAACATCAGTATGCCGCTCTCCCTGGGGCTGGAGATGATCGTGCTGGGAACTGCTCCTACGCGATTTCTCCCACTCTCCAGGGGAAGGGCTGCAGCTCACTGGCAGAGCACATGCTCTGCATGCCGATTCAGCTGCTGCCATCTCTAGAACTGGTTGGAAAAGTCTCCTGTCTCAAGGCCTGCGGAGTTGTCCGTCTATGTGGGCAGGCCTGAGCTAGCTGGTCCAAGGGGCTGGCATACAACTGTTCCCAGCTATCTGAATTATATGGACAGAGTCATAGGGCAGCAGCCATGCAGTTCCATGTGGAAGGTAAGAACAAGCCCTTAGAGTGCCTGATCAGAGTCACAGAAGGCCTTCATACATACATACATACAGGTCTAGCAAATGAGCAGTCATGCCAAGACTAAAGGATGGAGGCAATTTATCTACCTTGGTGGTAACTTCCCAGTTGTTGAAGCTGACATTCTCCTTGCTAGTAGCCAAGCAGTACTCCTAGGAAGGAAGAGTGGGACTTTTACTGACTGATGAGAAAGTAAACTATACATCTTTGGGATATATTGTCGCTGCCTACTAGCATACAGTTAAGTATTGAAAGCACAGGAAAAACTGGCACAGCATAACTTACAGGACATTCGGCAAAGAGTGAAATTTACTCTTGCTTAGAGCCAGCCTACATACTATGCAAATCATGTAGCTGAAGGTGAGCTTTTTATTTACTGTGGTGCAATCATACAGCCCTAATTCAGATCAGGGCCTGCCACACAATGAGGAAGAAAGATTAAGCCTTCTCCTGCTGCATTTTTTATTCCTGCCATTACCTCCCCCCAATGGGGGGGGGGGATTAAAATAGAGAGAAAAGCCTCCATTGAAGACCTTTTCCTTCCTTCCTTCCTTCCTTCCTTCCTTCCTTCCTTCCTTCCTTCCTTCCTTTTTAGCATCCACCCAATGGGAGTCAGATCTTAGGACAAAACAGTGAAGAATAAGATTTCATCCTTCCTGTTTGTTGTAGAGCAGTCATGATGTGACAGGGCCATGTGTGCTTATGCTAGAATAGAAAAGCTCACCTTCAGCTACTTGCTCTGTGACTAGCGCTATGTGCAGGTTGGCTCTTAGCTTGCTTATGGGCGTACGCTCAGTCACCTATAAGGACCAACCGATGGGGTTTTCAGTCAGTGGACAGTCCTTCATTTGCTGCATAATCTGCAGGTACATAGTGTAATTAGGACCTCCACAATTTGGTAGCCACCAGAGTGAGCATAGCTCATGGATGGTGGCTCACTGTGGTCCTGAGAGGCCTGTTATTTTACACTTGCCTAGGACTATAATGGTAGAGGGCATTGTAAAGTGCCTGGCAGTCCCCAGGGCAGTGGTGGGCAACTGCATTTTCCTTGGGGGGTCACAATCTTATGCAGACCTAACATTGTGTATGCACTTTCCTCACTTAAAAAAAACGGGAGCCCTTATAATAAGCCCCATTGAACTTGGTGGGAGTTACTTCTAAGTAAACGTGGACAGGATTGAACCATTTGAAACTGTTCCTGAAATTCTGGTCTGTGTGCAATTCTTTTAAAGATGATAGTTATAGGAGGAAATCCCAGCTTTGACACACTGTTTAATGGACAATCCACTGAGACAAAACAAGGTAGGCTTTGCCAGATCAAAATTTCAGGAGAAAAGGCAGAAAATTACAGTTCTGAAACAAGCAAAATTTTGGGTTTTTTACATTATAATGTATTTTATTTCAGACAATCCTCTGAACAAAATGAGAAACCGTACCAAATTTATGCATACTATTATTCTTGCATACTTAGGCAACTCTGAAGGTAGGATGGGGCAAGAATGGGGAAGAATACTCCAAACCTGAATCTGTCCCTACCAGCACTGGATTTCAAGACTTTGGGGCAATAAAACGGTGCATGCATTCCCAGACTGTTTTTTTTATTAATGGTATCTCAGAGCATTTGACTCCAGTTCTTATCTAACACTACTTCTTAAAACCACAACAATCAGATCCGTGTGTCATTGTCTTTGAGAAATACACCCATGAATATCATTTCCCATTGGAATGTAGCAATTTCAAGGTAGGTTTCAAGTGCTGGAAGTGTCATTTGTTTTCCTTTGTCCTTTTTAATGGGCGGCAAAATTCCCAATTGTTTCCACCTAGCTATCAATGCTAAAAGGGAAACAAAATCCCATAGAAAAGGGCAAAGAAAGCCTCCAAAGGTCAAATCTCCAAAACACTTTGTTACGTTGACGTTGGACGTTCGGGGATGGGACTTTGAAGCCTGTGTTGATAGACACCAGGTGCCGAACTACCTTGCAGGTTCGGCTCAAAGACAGGGGTCAGGCTCCAACTGTGGCTGCTCGAGACAGGCCTTCACCAGGCTGAAGAAAGGGGCGTGCCTTTCAGCGATGCCATGTTCAATTACTGCAAGAAAACACACACACAGAGTGCCAACCTGGACCGAGCCAGCATCTCTGCATATACAAACATGATCATTTTACTGAAAGAGAATTAGCTTGGCTTAGAGCTAAAGCCATGGTGAAGCTTGTCCTTCCTGGTGATCCGGGGGCCTCAGCCCTCCCCCACCCCGCAGACTGGATGGACAGCTGCTCCCTGTTGCCTTCAGACTGGCTGGCGTCCAAAGAAGGGCCTGGTGGAATGCAGAATCAGGCACCTGCTGCAAATCTGCCTGGAACAGCAGGGGAGGGAGCGAGGAATACAGCCTCCCTTAATCCTAGGTGCTGCTGCGGCTTCTCCTAATGATATACCATTACTGGAAAGAAAAACAGAGTGTCCCCAGAGATGGGCCATGCTGGAAATTTCTCAGGAGTCTGATTGTAAGATGATACAGCTGGCCTGCCCCATCCTTTTGTCTGGATCAAAAGAGGTGGGGCGTGCTTCCTCACCAGGGTGCCTTAAGAAAGGTGGGGTTTCCCGCCTGCGGCGCAGAGTGGCAGCCAATATCACCTTCCCCTTAAAATGCTCCTACAGGCACAGACGTGCAGGCAGGGCACATGGATTCAGCAGGAGCATCCCGGTTGCCTAACTGCAAGTTCGATCTGTACTGTACAGATGCGGGTGGAACGGCAGGGGCAGGCAGGAGGAAACCATCTGGGGAGGAGGCAAGGCTGCTGAGGAAAGGACGGACTATGCGGCCCTCATGCTATTCCAAGGCTGCAGTTCCTTTGATTAAACTATACAAGTAAAGACACCGAGGCCTTGTTGCTTGCGTTTTAATGTAATGTGTAGCTTGCCTCTGAGAAATGAAACAGTCCTTGCTTTAAATCTGTGTCTAGCAGCTATGTGTTTTGTTTATTTTTACTCTAGAAAAAGTGCAGAAGCCTCACTGCAGATCTCCAGAGCTCCTATGGCAGGGTCTCAGTTGGTGTTGAGGGGTCCGCATCTACTCGGGTATAACAATACATACAAGATGTGGCTGCTGGACATAGGAGAGTCTATTCTGGTCATGAAATAGCTCTGCTGTGCCAATATATATTCTGGGATTGCAAATGTGGCTGGTGCTGGCAGGGGAAAAAAAGTAATGGAAATTACAATTTCCTGGCTGTTTGCATACTGACCACCAATGCACTCTAGCTGGATGGAGACTACATGACAAGCCATGGTGGGTTTTTTTTACCATTGTTGATCTGTCACGGCATTTCACCATGGTAAGTTTGGTCTTTAGAAACCTTGATAAGAAACAAAAGTTTGTTCTATGGCTTTCCCATACCATCATGGTTTCCACAGTCCTGGTATACAACTTTTACACAGTCCTCTGGAAAGATCGGCAATGGCAGGAACTGTTCCAGCTATCCAGCCTTTATGTGTAGACCAATGAGGAAGAAGCAGGCAACATAGGAAGGGAGCAATGCACCTTGGGATTGAATTTTAGGCACCGTGGCCGATGAGATGCATGCCGATAATGTGAAGACTGAGCAGGGGGCATGGAAACCATGATGACAGAAACCACTTGGATGTTGGGTAAATCGTGGTAAAACAACATGCACCATGGGAGCCACGCAGGGTCAGTTGTTGTGTTGTGTGAACACAGTCACCTTCTAGGACCAATTTGAACATTATAACCCAATACTCAGAAGTAAGTCCCACTGAATCAAAGGGACTGCACTCCAGTGTGTATGCAGAAGCCCACACCCTTAAGCATCACCCTAGTAATTCATGCTACTGCTGCAAAGGCTTGTCATGGTTGGCCATGTAAATTTTATGGGCAGGGACTAAGGATGCCAGGGATATTCCCCATTCAAATCATGACTGTGCACATAAGGATCTTACAAACCCTTAGGTGTTAACTTGTTATAACATCCATGAATGAAATATTTCAAAAAAATGTATGGTGGTGGCAAATTATGGAGCCGACCCCAACTTAAAAGGAAATGTTCAAAGCACAAACATAATTATTCATCGTTACAAGATCTGAAGGCTTTTGCTGTAGACAAAATCATGTTTGGGGTATTTTATCAAAGGTATCCTTCCTATGGGTTTTAATCTGATAATCTTAGGATATTGCAAGGGACATAATCCTGTAGTGTTTTGTGTCATCCATTTCCAGTCAGAGCCAATGCCTATGTTTATGAAAAAGGGGGCCCTTCCCTTGCCCTTGCACCCTGCAGGAGTTAAAACAGTATTTGATCTCCAAGATAGAAGCTGTAATTGACTTCATTTAAAGATTAACTTAATGTGATGCCTTATTAAAAAAGCGGGGGCGGGGAGTTATTACGGAAGTTGTCAATCAAAGGGTTAAAGCCTTTTTTTATAAAAACCCAGCCACAAATGTTTCCGCTTTAATATCCCAAAGGCCAAAAACAAATTACCAAACGACAATGAAAGATTAGCAATTTCCAGCCATTTTTACAACTGTTACTTCATAACTTCCACCTTGCCCATAAAATATGCTTCTTGGGTACATCAGGGAGAGCCTAATTCCTTGGAAAGATTTACAGTATGTTCTGATCCTCAATTTAGGGCTTCTATCTGGGAACAAAGTCGAGAAAAATATGAGGAAAGAGCTCAATTAATATTAGATAATTTTCATTCAGATTAATCAGCATGAAACTATCTAGATTCAAATCCATTTGAGCACATTTCTTGCTTCTCAGTAATATCTGCACACTTAAAAATCAGAGGCATTTGAGTGCCTTACTGCCAGAGGGACTGCATGTGCATGCTCTGTTGAGGCTATTGGGTGAGAACTTTCTTTCTTGAGCCATAACTTTGCACTGAACTATGAAGTTTGCATTTTTAGAATTAGTTTGAAAGGCCTGAGTCTAGACTTCAATCAACTCTGTGTGCACTATGCAATTAACTTTTCCAGAAGCACCCCTGCCAGGGCGCTGTTTGATCTGCGTTTGTCCTTTTTGCTGATGACACGCTCCATCCTAGATCATCACAGACGGAGTGACTACTGTGCGCAAACAGGGTAGGAATTTGAACTGGCAGGACCCCATCTCAGAGAAGGGGTTGAAGATTTCAAACTTCAATTCAGTAGATCTTCAATTTAAATATGCAAGTGCATTTTCCGCAGTCTTTCTCAAACCAATGGCCCAGTGAAAATAAGAGTTGAATCAACAGAACAGCACAAAGAAATATACCAAGAAGAGCATTGGATCTAACCCCCTGCTCAGTGCAGCAAGTAAAGTATCCCGAACAGATGGCTATCCGGCTGCATCCTGAATGCTTCCGATGCAAGAGAGCCTCCCCAGTGATGGGTCCCATTGTCATATTGCTCCAACAATCAGGAAGTCCTTCTGTAACTTGAGCCCATTATTTTGCGTCCTGCACTCTGGGATGAAGAGCTCCAAGTCCTCCTCTATCTGACAATCTTTCAAGTACTTAGTGCCCCTTTTTTTCTTAAGACTAAGCATGACCACTTTTTTCCATCTCTCCTCACAGGACTTAATTTCCAGCACCCTGGTCAGCTTAGTTTCCCTCCTCTGAACCTTTTCCAGCTTGTCTGCCTCTTTCTTAAACTGTGGTGCCCAGAAGTGGACACAGTTCTCAAGACTGCCAACTGTGAATCCACCAGATCGCTGTTCCATCTAGTCAAGTTTTAGCTAGAGATCAGGATATGACAAGGCACTTTGTCAAAAGCTTTGCTGAAATTGAGCTATGTTATGTCCACAGCATTCCTACAGTGTACCAGGGAGGTTATACAATCAAAAATGTATTATTTATGTATTTATTTATTTAAAACTTTTGTAGACCATCCCATTACCAAAGTCTCAGGACAGTTTAACAATACAAAATGTAAAAAAAAAAAAAAAGGGAAAAAGATAAAAGATTAAAACACAGCATCCTAACATTTAGCTGATAATAAAACCCCAATTAAAACAGTCAGGTCTTAAAACATTGGGAAAATAAAAAGGTTTTGGCCTGGTGCTGAAAAAATAAAGTGACGGTGCAAGGCGAACCTCTCTAGGGAACAAATTCCACAATTGGGGTGCCACTTCAGAGAAGGCCCCTCTCCGGGCAGTCACCCTTCAGGGAGGGCACCAGGAGAAGGGTGTCTGCCCCAGATCTTAAGGGGTGAGCAGGCACATATGGAAGGAGATGCTCCTTCAGGTAACCAGGCCCTACGCTGTTTAGAGACCGGATTGGTCTGATGGGACCTGTTCTTGACAAATCCCTGGGAATCCCTGCATTGTTTTCCAAGTGTTTGCAGATGGTCTGCTTTATGATCTGCTCCAGAATTTTTCCAGGGATGGGTGTCAGACTGACTAGTTCTCAGGGGCCCCCCTTTTCCCTTTTGGAGATAGGGACATCAGCCCCCCTCCAGTCATCTGGCTCTGTACTCATCCTCCACGGTTTCTCAAAGGCAATAGACATGGTTCTGGGAGTTCTTCTGGCAGTTTCTTTATGGCTCTGGGATGTTGCTCATTGGGCCTGGAGATTTGATCTTGTTCAGACTAATGAGGTCTTCCTTGACCATTTAGCTTTCAAACTCAAGCTACAATTCCTGCACCTTCAGCTTGTACTTCACCTTTGCTAGGGAGGCCATAGGCTTGTTTTTGGGAGAAGACTGAGCCAAAGTAGGAATTGAGCACTTCTGCCTTTTCTTTGTCATCTGTTCTCATTTTGCCACCCTCCTTGAATAGCTGGACCATGATTTTCTGCTGTCTTTATTATGCCCTTACCTGGAGATGGTTTTGTGCTGCTTTGAGCATAGCCTCAGCGCATTCTCAGCTTTAGCCTTCCTGATGCCGTGCCTGCAATTCCACGCTGCTTGCCTGCACTCTTCCTTTGCAGCCTGGCCTTCCTTCCACTTCATAAAAATGCCCTTTTTCTTTTGTTTTTAGGTCATCACTAAGCTTCTCATGAAGCCACATTCAGTCAACTGCTCAGTCAACTGTGCGCCACAGACACACCTGGCTGGGTCACACCTCAGGGAAAGCCTCTGTGAAGAGATACGCCTTGAGGAGTTGCCTGAACATCAGGAGCGCAGCCGTCTAATGACAGCTGGTAGAAGAAGAAGGATGCTGACAGTAAACGCTTCACTGTGATTGCCTCTCAGGACCATGTGGCAATTTCAGAAGCACTCCTTCTGTTGATTGCAACAACTGGGCAGAGATGTAAGGGGCGAAGTGACCCCTAAAGTAACCTGTTCTCAAGTTGTTTAGAGTTGTAGTTTGAAGTTAGGAAGAAATTATTTTTATTACATGAAGCCAGGTTTGTCTTAAGCAATTCTCTCCTTAACTGTTTTAATGCAACTGAGAGGCCCCCAAATTCTGTGTAAGTTTTTGAGTTTCCAGCAACTCTTCATCCAGCCAGAGGGTAAACAAAGCAGGAGGCCTCTGGAAAGCTGAAATGTGGCTGGTGCCCGTGTTATAGTGCTATGGATTTTGGAATTTTTCATTTGGCCGACACAGCAACCATTCCCCCCACCCCATATATTTATTTCCTTCCACAAAGTTCATCAGAGGCGCTTGTTTTGATGTTTGGATCTGTTGCCTTTTACAGCCAATCAGGAGCACAAAAACCAAATGAGTGGGTGCAGAGAGGGAATGACACCCATACCCAGCTACCGGTGGGCCATATGACGCAGGTAGCAGTAGTGGCCATGAGATCCTGATGTCAGGACGTGCAATTAGAGGTAAGTGGGGATCCCTCTTGAAAGAATGCTGCTTCTGGAGGAGGCAGGGCTGGCAGCAGTGATGGGCTGAGGGCCTCAGTGGCGGTACCAGCCTTTGTTGGCTAGATGCTAATCCTCTCTGAGCTGGATTAGGCCTGTGGGTCCAAGATCCGGCACTCCTGCTGTAAAACTTGGCCTACCTTGTGGGATTGCCAAACAAATTAAAGGTAGCTACAGCGACGTCATGTTTCATTCTTGGGTATCATTTTTCATAGCTGTATTGATCCATTTCTTAAGTGTAATATGTGCAACTTCAACCATTTCTTCTGGATCTAGTAGTTCTTATCTTTTAACTAGCCTAGCTCTTACTTCATTTCCATTCTTGTGCAGAAGAGAGTCCTTCATAACGCAATGGTGTATCAACAACAGTGTGAGTTGCACTGACTGAAGATTTCTGAGTTTCTCAAGATTGTTCAGAATTCTTCAAAACATGCACAGACAATGGAACTCCTCAAAGAACAGCTATGAGCTAAAGTGCTTCTCTGTGGAACTCCCCCCTCCCCCCCCGCCACCCCATTTCAGAGGAACTATTAGTTTCTGTGTGAATCAGAACAAAGGCTGCCCCATGCAAGATTCACTGGGCTGGGACAGGGGAAATTAGTGCGGAAGTGACATCAGGGACCGCTCTTCCCGGGGATTCTCAACAGCCTTCTTCTCCCACCCTTGATCTAGCCCCCTTGCCCCATGCTTTTCTTCCTCCATCCAATGCAAGTCAACGAAGTGAAACAGGTCCTTTAATTTGCATTGTTGATGGAGAAAATATTGCCTGCATTCACGTGACATGGCAATCAATTCAGGGTAACTAGCCATGGTGGGTTGTCATGTCAGTGGAACCCAGGCTCTTGCTCGCTGGTTGGCTTGTTTGTTCGAAGGGTTGTTCCACCCACAGTGGATTGTCATGCCAGCCAACTCGGGGTGGTGGATCCCTTCATGTGTCCAGTGGCAAGTTCCTTTCACTAACTCATGGTGAGTCAGCTGCACTGCAAGACTGGCAAAAGCCCCTTGCCATGCTTGGTGAGGCCACCTTGGTCCTGCCCTGTAGATCCCAAAGAACAGCAGGTCCCATCCTACTTCCTTGCCCCAATCTGACTGTGACAAAGCACGGCATTTTGACAGCTGTTAACTCAGTCTTAGTTTCACCATGGAGTCTGACAAGGGTAATGTTCATAAGTCCCTGCCACCCACCCCCAGCCTCCAGATCATGCCTATCCCTATTGTAAAAGGAGATCTGAATTCTGACAGCTGTCGAAACCCAATGCCCCCATAAACATGGTGGCTTGCATTTTTCCACTTTCTCCCCCAAGCAGCTACTTCTAGGAAAGAGTAGAAAAAGTGGAGGACACTGAATGCAGCCAGGTCCAAAACTGCCCTCAAAACCCCTGGGAAACCCATGGGGTGGGGGGACAATTGGAAGAAAGGTTGGGCCCAGTTGTCTGTCCAATACACTGAGTTGTTCCATAAGTTGCTCACAGGGTGGGCTGTTGTGCAAACAACCATTGTGAATCATTCTTTCCTGAGGTCCCAAGTGTCAGGATCTGGGCTGTGCCGGTGGCCAGCACCAGAGCAACCACCACTGTATTTGCAGGATCAGTCCCAAGGCCTGCTGGAGCTCTCAGTCTACTAATGAGCACCAGCTGCGAGTCCTGAGGAAGAGCTATAGAGGAGCAAGCACTTTCCCCCCGAAACTGGCCTGAGTGATGTATCTGCATTGCCATGTGCCGCAGCCACACAGGTTCCCGGTTTGCTGTTGTGACTGCCTCTTGCCTCACCTTTGCATCCTGCCTTGCCAGGTTGCCTCTGAGATGCAGGGCCTCCTGAGAGCTGTGGTTCAGCTCCTGCATCTCCCCGGCTCCTTGCTGCATCCAGTTCCTGCTGTCTTGTGAATCCTCCCATGCTGTGTCTCCCACCCTGTTATCCTGCCCAAGGTACCTGCACCCCTGTCTGTCCTCCTGGTTCTTGACCCTTGGCTTGCTCCAGACCACATCCTTGCCCTGCCCTCATCATGCGTTCCTCTGGTTCCTGACCTCAGCCTGTACCATGACTATGATTCGGACTTGCCCTTAAACCCTCCCTTTGGGCTCCGCCTTTCCTGAAGTTCTGTTGCCCTGGTTCTGGTGCCTCTTTTGCTCTCATCTTGTCTCTGGTCATGTCTCTGCTGTGGGTGCTGATACCTAGTTTTCAGCATTCAGGAAATTAATTCTGGGGGCGGACAGGGATAATGTGGGCTTCAGTCTTTCAAACCCTGGACAAGTTGTGGCAAAATCAATGTCCCTAAGTCTGACTAGAAATAGTAGAAGATGAACTACTTCTATCCTTCCAGGTAACATGGTACAACAGGTAGCCAAGAGCATGGTGCTTCGGCCACCCACTCCCACGGCACACTGATTTTGTATTTGGAAGAGCAGTCCTTCCTGTGATGCTTTCACCTAGACACTTGAAAATGTAAGTGAGACCCAGGAGTGAGAATTAAGCCTTGCTTTTGGACCTGGGAAAGGGCATTATTGAGTTGGAAAAAGTACAGAGAAAAGGGCAAAAGAAATGATCTGGGGTCTGGAGCAGCTCCCTATGAACAGCACCTGCAACAACTTGGAATGCTCAGCTTGGAGAAAAGGCAATTACAGGGAGACATAATAGAGGTGTTTGAAATAATACATGGTGTGGAGAGGGCAACATTTTTCTCCCTCCTCCGTAATCCTTGAATCTGGGAACATCCTTTGAAGTTGATTGGTGGAAGACTCAGGACAGATAAAAATACTTCTTCACACAATGCATAGTGAAATTATGGAATTCGCTGCCAGTGAAGTGGTCATGGCCACCAATCTGGATTACTTTAAACGAGGTTTAGGCAGATTCATGAGAGTGGAGGCTCCCAGTGACTACTGGCCTTGCCACCTATGGGCTACCTCCTTTGCCAGAGGTGGCTTGCCTGCATGGCCCGGTGGCTGAGGAGCTGGGCAGGAGGAGGTCTTGCACCATCCTGCCTGAGGGATCCTGTGGGCAGCTGGTTTGCCACCGTGTGTATGGGGTGCTGGACTACAAGGACCTTTAGCCTGATCCAGCAGGGCTTTTCTTACGTTCTTGACCACATTTTAGTCGTCTTTGCATGGTCCATTTCAGATTTCCATAGAAATAGTGTAGCAGAGGAGAGATTTATGTGGCAGATGAGATTCTTAATAACAGTTAACAGGCCCACTGTTGGACAGATTCAAATTTAAACTACAAGAATAAATCAATAAAAAGATAGAGTAATTATTACAGGTGCTATTTATATTTAAGAGTGACTGTATGACACATTTTAATGGGAATATATGCTGTTTGTTTGCATGCCTGGTCTATGGGTCCAGGAGAATGAAGAACATTCTTCTCCAGTCTGTCCTCCTGCAGAGGTGTTGGTCTACAGCTTCTAGAATCCCACAGCAACTATGTGGTGTACTTTCTGGCCAAATCAATGAAGGGCGAGGTTTTCGCTTTTCTAAAACAGGCTGTGTGTGTACAGGCCCAGCTACTCTCTTGCTTGGAGCTGGCATAAAGAAGGGAGTCCACCAAATATAATATTACACCTACTCTTGAGCATAATCAACTATGCCCTGGAAGAAGTGGGGCATCCCATCCTCTCTGAATGGTGACCTTAGTCCTCTCACATTAAATTTATAAACCATGAATGCATTCAGAGGCCATGGTGCCTCCTAGATGGATAGAAATCATGGACCTTTTATGCCGCGTTCCCTGATGTTTGGTGAAGCAATGTCCTTTGGAGGACCATAGGCTTGTGCTGTTCATATTTATTAGAAAATGTATCAACTAAGAAGCTGTTGTAAGATGTGCAAAGAAGCACATAAGGAGGCGACACTAACCACAAAGCAACATTATTCCTCTCTCCCAAAATCCAAGTTGATGAACTGTTCCCTTTTCATCCCGGAAGGGTGGGCCTTTATCCATCCTGCAAGTGGGTGTGACTGAAGGACATTTCAAGGTTCCTCTGGAAGAAAAGCAGCCAATCGGCTGGCTTGTGCCGCAGAATCAGTGGCCCAGGTCCACCAGAGCTGCTTTCTTTAATGGGACAGAGAAGCTCATCCCGTGAGTGAAATCAGGATATCACAGAGTTGTATGTTCAGACCAAATTTACACTAATCATGAATGATGCTTCCCTGTTTTCTAACTCAACTTACTCATCTCTTTCAAGAAACAAAGCATTTCTGAAAAATGGAATAATCAACAGAGGTACAAATATATAGCAGGAAAACATGCCTATTTCCTTAGGTGCTTCAAAACCTTTATGTTAATTATTTCCAGCTTTGCTTGAAATTAAAACCAAACAGTAAGCAGGGTAAGGTGGGGCCCTTTCAGACAGTAGCTGTGCCATACCAGAGCAAACTCGATTGCTTATCATCTATCTTTAATTAATTGAACAAATTCACTAATTAGCTTTCATTGGTTTCATGCTAGGTGAGTGCAGCCTAAATGAAGTTAGGCCTGTGTGAATGCAAAGAACCTGTCCTTGTACTGGAGGCACTGCAAGCTAATTGGGCTTCATGATTATGGTTCTCTGGTGAGAGATAAATCTAAATAGAGGGAATGTGTGCATGGGATGGAAATCCATGTACGGCCGTGTTCTGGACGGTGCTTTTGTTCCATCCTGTGCCGAATGTCCAAAGAAGTAACTGGGAAGGAGGAGGGGAGAGAAGAGCTTTAATAAAACCCTGATTAAGCAGTCAATTTAGCAAAGAGCCATCCATAAAATATAGCTTCTTCGAAGGCTTCCCTAATGGCCCTCTGTGTTATGTCAGAGCTGGGTAATAGAAAGCATATCTGCAAGAGCTATAAAACAGAGTTGGTGAGTGCCTGATAATAGAATGTGTTATATGTTTAATTAGCCGGACTAATCAATTGAGCACAAAAGAAATATGGCCAGCCCTTAAGGCTTGGTATGTACTTGGACCACTACTCCTTGCATGGGCTTCTCTGGGAGGTCTTGCAGTATTGTGGGGGCTTCAGAGTCGATTTTTCAAAATGAGCAATGGCGGTCACCATGAAGAATCTTCAGAAATATGATGGAAATTTGGCTGGAATGCTCCCCGATTCCAGATAGGGAAGGTCAACCTTCTCTAACCGGCCACCATTTCATATGTGTTGGACTGAAATGACGATCGCCTCGAGCCAGCATGGTGGCCATGCTAGCTAGGGATTATGGGAAACATAGTCCACGCCCCTGAGGAGAACCTGGGTTGTGCTGGCTATGCTAAAGTCAGCCTCACATGAGTGCAGCCCAAATGGATTTTCAGCCTGAATCTTCCTAAAGAGTCTGGATGAGTATGATGAACATAAAACTGATATAAAGTAGCTTGTTAATTAACCCACTGGGTATATCAGCAAAAAGTGCAAAATGTAATACTCATGGAGATACTGGATGGGAAACAGAAGCTTTGTTAGGGCTTTCATTATCTTTTAAATCTTTTGCAAGAAACAAGCTGCATGCTATCACACACTGGGACAGAACCATAAGGGCTAGAAGCTTTCTTTTGCCCCTCCTTATATCTTAATTGAAAACATGCTTGGTTAAATTCTGAAAAGGCCAAATTATATGCTAAGTGGCTCGCAGACTCTGCACAAGGTATTCATGTCTCTGAGCAGAGTCAGGGCATCCCCAAACTGCAAGACGGAGCTGCCTAGCTAACACAGTGGACGTTATGCACAGCAAGAGAAATCCAGCCCTATCTCTTTAGATCAAAAGTGCTTTTTCCTGCCACTAAGTGGCTCCAGATGTTAAAATATTCAACAGTGTTGCTTTCTCTCTAGCCACCATAGCTGCTGCCGGAGTTTAAAATATTTACTCCCTTCGATGCTAAACTCCAGATTGAAACATAAAATATTTATGTCTGGTCATCCCCCCATACCATTTCTTTGCATTTGGAGTTTATATTTAGGTTTTTAGAAAATGGTTATTTCCAGAGAGCAATATGGGACACTAAACGTTTCAAAAAAGAATGTGTGGCCAAATGGAATATATTATAATCCTTTTGCTCCCATTTCCTTCTTTTCCCCTGTCTCCAGCTCTTATGCTAATAGATATTATAGGGGGAAATTATTCCTTTAAGACATGGCTGTGAGCAAAGGAGCTGAGTACTATTTTTCCCATTCTGCAGTTTGGGAATGGAGACTGGGGGGGGGGGGGGGGGGGGTGTTTGCCCAGTGCGTTCAGTCCAAAGACCATGCCTGATCCAGGAGCTGAGATCCGCTCTCCTGGATGAGGTTCACTCATGAACCTCTATGCCCCAGGTGGTACAACCGCTCTTGTCTTCTTTCGGTACCAGCAGAGAACTCAGTCCAAACACCATACCTGCTCCACGGGATCGGGTTTTGCTGGTTTGTACAGCCATCTGCGCAAGTCAGCTCACAGGAAGACGGCGCAACTAAATGTGACCAACAAAATGAGCGTCTGTGGGCACAATCCTAAGCAGAAAAGGGGCCTTTTGTAAGGCTCTTTCCTGCCTAAA
The DNA here is from genome assembly GCF_004798865.1 of Varanus komodoensis. Lineage (NCBI taxonomy): Eukaryota > Metazoa > Chordata > Lepidosauria > Squamata > Varanidae > Varanus > Varanus komodoensis. Next base: position 8,046,013 of record NW_025336479.1, on the reverse strand, counting down.
CTCGACAAGGATCGTGTCTTTTCTCACTGTTTCTTCTCCATCCCTTGCACTGCAAGTACACGCAGGGCCAGGGCAGGAGAAAACAAGCAGCCAGGATGTTTTTGCACAAGCTGCAAAACTTGCACCCTCCAAATGAGAGGCATTTATGGATTTATTTGTGACATTTGAATACTGTCCCATAAGATTAACTTCTCTGGGTAGCCTACAGTTAGCAAACCTTTGAAGAGCCATGCATAGAGCTATTTACACTGGAATATGCCCTTTGGGGGAAAAAACCCATCATTATTCATTTCTTTTCCATACCGTTCCGTAGCCGAAGCCTTCTGGGCAATGTGGAAAATCAAGTTTGGAATGTCTTTTCAACTGTCTTGTTGGTCCTCTTGCCTCAAAGAGCAGCTAGCTGAAAATGTGCTGCTCTACATGTCTACCCAGAAGTAAATCTCATTGCCTTGATGGTGCTTCCTCTTGGGCTGTCCTGCTTTCAGGAAGTGCTTTTGGGGGGAAGACCATGGGGGTGCTGATCCTGCTGGCTTCACCACGCGAGAGGCATGAGGTCAACGGCAAGGAGAACCACAAGCTGCCCTCTCTTCTCTCTCCATCCCCACACTTTCTCCATGATTTTTTGAGAGAGAGAGTGAGAGGAGCTTTTTATTTTACTTCTTATATCACTCTCTACTCTTTTACTCCAGCAAACCTGGAGAGGATAAAGCATACACATGCGCACACATGAAATGGAGGACATTTCTCTGCACACACACCATTGCATTTGTGTGTGACACAAGATTCTGTTTTCGATGCAGTGGAAAGCACCAGTAATTCCAACCTATGGAAGGGGCTCTAGTTGTAGATTCTCCATCCAACGTATATGTTGGAAGGGAAGCAGGAATGTTCTTCCGTGAATCATCCTACGAAGCTGAACAATGAGAATTTAGGGCAGGTAAAAGCCAGTCCTCTCTCACAGAGCATATAGGGACTGGATGTGCTTTTGCAGCTGTGGGGCTTCTCTGTCTGAGGCTATTAATCTGCTGCATCTACTTTAGTACCTCATTTTCCCTGCTCTTTAAATAAAATCTGAAATTACTGCTTAAAAACAGAAATGAATCTGCAAGGTCACAACATTGTCATAACTGGCTGTGAATAGAGAATGATAAGCACACAATAAATGCCTCATCACTGAGTTGGATGCTTTAAAAGGTGATCGGACAAAGTCGTGGAGAAGATTGTCTCTGAATGTCAGTGGCTGGGAACAATAGTGGGAAAGCTCTGTTGCCCTCGTGTCCCCTCTCGCCGGCTTCCCAGAAGCATCTGTTGGGCCCATTATAGGAAACAAGATAAGTGGTCGTGATCGTGTTGAAAAACCACACGTGACGCACTGCTCATGAATGCCGATCGCACATGTCTGTTCCTACGCAGGCATCGCCGAGATCCATGCCGGGTGTGGAAATCGGGAAAGTGCGGCTGGCTGCCGTCGCCGCAGGCACCTTTTCTTCCACTGCTGCGCCAGGTCACCACTCCAGCGCAGAATGACAATGTGCCACTCCGCTGCCTTGATGGTTTTTATCACTGTGATGGGTATTTGTATTGGAAAGTGCTGGCATGTTCCCCAGGGCCGGGTGCCCTTTGCCACCTCAGCAAGTTGGATCCATATGGAGAGGAGTTCCCTGGGTTAAATATTTACCAGATGAGCCTTGGTGTTTCCCTTCAAACGGGAGATCTTCCATCTAGGCTGCTTGAGCCTTTGTGCCTTAATGCCTGCTGGGCTCTCTGGGGAGAGGCACCGAATGAGCTGCCTGAGGCCAAACACCGACAGAGAAAAAGCACATTGTCCGCCTCCGCCTTCGCCACAGCCTTTTACTGTCTGCTCATCAGATCTGTGCATGTCGCTGTAATACAGCCCCATCACAACACAGCTCACTGGGAGGAGCTGACCTCACTCAGTGTGTTTGTGTTTATGTGTGTTGCCATTCGAGAAAGAGGTCTTAGAAAGTGAACTGGGAAGCATCATCTTGGTGTGCTGCAGCTGTCAAGAGAGAGAGAAAGCTAACTCTGTGTTAGGAAGCGTCAAGACAAGGATGGAAAAATAAAACTGAAGACATCAGATTGCCCCTGTACGAATCCACGCTGCATCTATGCTTCATGTTGGAAGTCGTGTATACAGTTGGGCTTGTCTCCCCATAAACAGGCCAAACAAAAAGTAAATCAGGTACAGGACTAGAATGTTGACCATGTGGCAGGAGAACAAACTAGACCAGGCTTCATCTTCCAAAAAAAAAAAAAAAAAAACCAAAGCAATTTTGGTCCTTTCAGTTCCTATGGCCATTTGTCCCTGTGGCGGACTGGGAGAATAGTAAATCCTGCACACGTAGCCAGTCCACATTGAGGGCAAATCTTACATAAAAGGGTAACTCCCCTTTTCCAGCCCAACCACATATTTCAGAGAATGGATCAGATGCCATACATCCACTGGCTCTCTCGAAAACAGAACAATTATTCAGCCTATCAGTTTTACACAAAAATTGGTGAATCTGCACAGAAAAATGTTCCCCTTATTGGATAAAAGAGCATTTCTTACACAATATTGCATTGTATCTTTTTGTGTTCAAAGGACTAATTTGTTAATGCAAACATTTAAAATATATTTAAAAATCTCCAATTATTGATATACCAGGAGGGCCTCAAAAATTGAAAGTCACCTGGCCTCTCTCCATCTCTGAGAGGACCTGCATCACATCCCTGATATCAGTAAGTCCTCACTGGGCTCCAGAGGGCTTGGGCAAGGGTTGGGGGCTGTGTTGGTTGAATGGAGAACCTCTGAGCTGAATGAGTCCCACAGGGCCAAGGCTCCTCATCCCTGTCTTCAAGCAGGGTAGCAGCAGATGGTCCTTGAGATAACCAGGAACAGATCCTTTTATGCTTTTAAAACTGAGATCAATTTTTAAGCTGAGTCCAGAAGCAAACAGGTAGCCAGCAATGGTGAAATAAGATTAGAGTTGTGTGATTCAGTCACTGGATGCCAGAGGAAAACCAGATCACTTCATTTTGCACCAACTCGTGCTTCCAAGATGTCTTAAAAGTAGCCCCATATGAAAGGGGGAACTTTCATTAAGCATGGAACTAAATAAACCTGGATAACTGGAACTTGGTCATTTTTTTCAAGAGAGGCCAAGAGAGTTGCATCCATTGCAAGCCACTCTGGGCAATCATTGCCCCCTGAACATCAACAGAAACGATTGATGCAGAAAAGGAGGGTCTGCATTAGCGTCAGAAATGAAAACCATCTTTGTTCGCTAAGAAAGGTGACATGCGATAGCAAGTAGACTACTGAATCCACGTTGTGGAATAGAACAGCATCACGGTCCTTGCTTGCAGGTACTAAAGTGCTTTTCAAGAAAATGGAAACAATGGGTGCTTCCAGATGGAGGGTTCCCAGCACCCGCACTGTCCTCTGTGCCCCTGCTAAACTTCTGTGGAAAAGGCCCAACAATGGCGCCCCACCTAGAAGCATCTAAGAGAGAGAAAAGGATCATTTAAAACTGGGATTTCCAAGTGTTTAACCAGAGAACGGATGGCATTTTGTCAACCGTGTCAGTCCCACCCATTGCCAGGATATCAGTCCCTCCTTGCATCACTTATTTTTTTCAGTCACCTTGCAACTACATCAGCATTTAACCCACACTAACTCTTCAGTGATTTAAATGGGACAAGTGAGGCAGGCACCTAGATTTTATAGTCTGCCACACTATGTGGATAATTCCACAGAAAACACGTGCAATTAATTTCTCTAAAACTGGTATTCTTCACCTTTCATTGTGTTGAATGCATCCATCTTTGCACTCTCATCTTACTGACTTTTTGAGAAGAAAGCAGTAAATAGTACAGGACATTGGTGGACCTGCCAGAGCTGCAAATGCCATTATAACCAACATCTCTGACTTCAGTTTCCAAAGTATATCGTTTGTCTTTGCTTTTGCCATAGTGGAATCTGACAGTGTAAATAAGTGAGCACAAAGGTGACGTCTGAAAAACTGAGGTGGTGAATAAGGGCTTAAAGCACATTTGAACTACAGCAGGCAAGGAATTCTCTAAGGGAGAGGCAGGTAACATGCTGCCCTCTAAATATCTTGTACTGCAGCTCCTATCTTCCCCATCCGTCGACCATGCTGGTTGTGGCATATGGGAGTTGTAATCCAAAGCCTCTGGAAGGCACTAGGCTCTCTACCCTTGCTTTAGAAACCTCCGGCAAGGACAGCTTCCTCGTCGCGCGTGCTCAAAGTGCCAGCCTTCACCACTAGAGGGCACTTCAAACTCAGCAATGGCTTGCATGAAGGGCAGGGTTTGCTAGGAACGCTTCTTTCTTTGTAAGTGTTTTGACTGAAAGAGCTGGTGGTGCCAAAACATTCAGGCAGTTTTCTGAGCTCATTGCAGACTCCGCAAAAGAGAAGAGAAAAGTACATGTTTGACAGAACCAAGGAGACAGAAAGATGAAAAGTAGCAGGCGATAAAATCGCAAGGAAATGGGGCCTTGGGGTGTCCCAGTGCGGAGGCCGGTGCCTGAACGGAGCCCTGTAGCAAAGGGTTGGACCTGGCCTGCCAGGGAGAAGGTCAGCAGTAAAGAGCAGAATCCATGTGCGGGCTAATGAATGTGCCTGCGCAACACCACCCGCATCTGATAGTAAGCTGGACTGCAGCTGGATCCCAGTGCAAGAACTAACTGCACAGGCAGAGTGTATCAGAATAAGAATATAGGGATGCACCTCTGCTCTTTCCAGCAAAAGTGAGCTTTTTCATGCTTAGCAATTAATTCTGATAGTGTAACAAAACCAGTAGGCAAAGTTGGTGCCACAGTCATCTTAAATGCAGAACATCGTTTGAATGAAGTACATAAACAAGAGTTAAGTGATGCATCGGAATAATATTGTTATTGACTATAATGCCAGAAAAGACATTATAGTAATAGTTCACATTCTGATTCAGGGAGTAAATCCTTGGAGCATACAAATAACCTTGGCAGGACGCTTTCTGACAGACAGGTGTGGGAGAATCCCAGTACAGTATTACATATAGTTTTGAAAATCTATAGATGTTCCATGTGCCAGGAAAACTCGTGACATCAGGCTCTGGGTGCATTCTAGGACCAGTGGCACAGTGTTTGGACTCTTTATTAATTTTGTACTTCTTCTGTATTTTTATTCATAGTTTTATATTAAATATTCTGTATCTGCCCCGGGTCTTTGTTTCTACTGGCTATACCACCTTTGTGAAAAGTGAGGAAAGGCAGTGGGTAAGTAGTATAAATAATCAGCTCTATTGTTTTTATTGTAAGCCATCCAGAGAGCCCTTTGGGCTATGGGGTGGCATATAAATGTAATAAATAAATATAGGCAAGTGTGGTACCCACAGGCACCTGATTTGACTTTTATTTTCCCTTTTTAAATATGAGTACATAGAAGTGTATGAAATATGTACAACTTTCTGGCAATTATACATTGTTTTCACCAAATCAGACCAAACATCCAAATAAGTAGCCATCTGAACCAGGCACCTGTATTCCACCCATTCATGGATGGAAAGCATTTCCAATGCTGCATTACAGGAAGTGAATTGTTATCCTTCCAACGGTGCTATCCATTCACCTTCCATTTGTTACTTTTCTTGAACCGGTTTAAAAGAGTAGATACACTAGTAAACATTAAAAATGGTTCCAGTACAAAATTCATCTATGTAATACCCTCCTCCCAAAGAGAAGTATCTACTGGGCATTGGCAAATGATACATTTAAAAGAAGCATTAGCTGTCCTGCACTGCTTCTAATCAGCTGAATTATACACTCCTTTATTAAAGAGACATTGTGGTAGCCAATAGTTCTTGCTGAATAAGTGATTCACTGATTAGACCTTTTGTGGTGGTCCCCACAGCAGTTGCTTATATTCCCAAATATATTAATGGGTCCAAAAAGGTGAGGACCCTGTTATAGACACCCAGACAACTTCTGGTAGCTGTCTGAAAGCCTATAAAATGAACCAGACTACCCTAAAACAGGGTCAGCTACCAACCAGCCCTGGAATATGATAAAATTTTCTCCTGGCAAGATTATTCAGGCATATGGTTTTATGAAGTGGAAACACGTACAGTATGGACAGTTAGTTATCACTCAGTAAATGATCATCTTTATCCTCTCTTTGTTAGGACTCATCTGGCACACAGAACAAGTCAGATAATCTTAAATAAATGGTTCCCTTTACATGTTCTAATTAGAAGCAAATTACATTCAGGTGCTTTGGCCTGGTAGAGTTAATACAGTTGGAAGTTTATTCCTACTCTATCAAAAAACATTTGAACACTTCTGTCTCAGAATTCATGTCTGAATTCTAGATGCACAAGTGAATTCCTTAAGAGAGAGGAATGGAAATAAATTTCAGAGGCATATCAAGTTCTGATTAAAATCTGGATGTGGTGAATACATATACTCACAAATGAGAACCTCATCCATAAATAAAAGCCATCAAATGGTTTAGTCCTCACCTAGAAGTTTGCTGCTGAGTTGTTCTAACAGTTTCTCCATTTCATTTCACCATGGGTTTTTAAAATGAGTAGTTCTTTCAAAAATCTGCTATTTTAGACACTAAAAACCAGAAATTGTATACATTTTGATACAAGAATCCATATTTTGTGGACCTTAACTGGAAAATTAGTCATCAAAATTCACTTTGTGCTATCTCTGTCAGTATTCACTTAGAAAAACCTTTGGTGGGTCAATATTGTTCGAACCTTTGATGCAGATATTTTGAAAGGCTACAAATGGCAAAACTGGGATCTGTGTGTTACAATTTGGAATCTTCAACCAAAAGAGAGATTGAGAGAGAGAGAGATGAATCTGGGGTCTTGATTGTGAGCTACATATGGTAAAATAGCCATTTTTGATCTGAGCTTTGAAATCTGTACTATATAAAGTTTCTGTTTCTGTGCTTCCAAATTCAGTAATTATGTCACACTTTGAATTCCTGGCCAGTGTCATCTCCTTTCTACTAGTGCATAGATATGTGTACATTCAGCTATGTTAAGCCTCAGAATTTAGTTGTATAACATGGTTCAAACAACCCAACCATGTGGCTGCTCAGATAGCAGAAAGTGGCTGAGATGGATTCAGAACCATGGTATCAAGGACAACTGGAACGGCATCCTCTTCCGCCTCAGCCTAACACTCGTCTCACTCGCTCTGAGTACGAGTTACAACACAGGAAGATTAGAATAACACGGGGGCAGCCCAGTCTTTTTACGCCACGCACTAATCTTGCTGCAAGTACAGGAGAATTCTTTCACCCGTGGCTTGTTCACAATAGTCAACACAATTTTAAAAGGGGACGGACATCCAAGAGAAGTCAGGAACCCCAAGAACACTTGCAGATGTCACCACCCAGAACGGACCCTGTGCTCAGAGCAGGCAGCTAGCCAAGGCTCAAGGAATGCCACTTGAAACTCGGGGCATGTCGAGCACAGAGAGCAATGAAAGGCATGCAGGTGAGTGGAGACGAATCTCGGGCGGTGCAGGGCTATCTTGCAGCTCCATGTTCCTCTTCGCAAGTGCTGCTTACCAAAAGGTACCCCTAGGATAGGCAGTTGCATAAATACTGACATTCTGGCTGACTTAGTGGTCTGCTAATTCGTCCTGGTCTCTGTGAAGCATTACATTCTTAACTAAATATTCAAGATATTTAGAGCACATTGCATAATAGAGCGTATTTATTTTTTATCTTTAAAGAAAAACAAACACCCACTGTGTTTCTGTTACCCACAAATCCAGATAATGTCTATGGAAATTAGACCAACCACAGGGGCAGCAGGTAAATATGGAAGCTTAATGCCAACAGGTCAATATCTGCTGTGCCTTGAAGTCTACAGGCAATTAAAAAGAAATCCAATACTCGTCTTTAAAAAATGCTTTGTACAAACTAAAAATTTTAGTCTGTTATGCAGTTCTCTCTGGAAAGTCAGGCAAAATGGGAGGTAATTTGTGGAATATGCACCAAAGTTATATTGGACTGGCTGGATTGGACTGGCTGGAAAATGATGGTTATCTCTGAAAACTTATTTCAAGAATGAGAGACATTTCTAACATTACATATTTGGAACAAAGGCTTTACTGAACATGAGTGCTTGAGTCAGTCTGTCTGTCTGTCTGTCTGTTTATTTTCTCTACTGTCCAATAGCCAAAGCCTGGGTCGTTTACAGCAGCGCCCTAAAAATACAATATAAAATGCACTGTATTAAAGCAGCATGAAAAGCTTACCATTCAAAATGTTAAACCAATTTAAAACAGATTAAAACTACAATAACTTGAACAAAATATTAAGACCTCTTTAACAATTAGCAGCCTCAGTAGACTAACTGAATGCCATAGAGCAGAGGATGGTCTGTACCTGGCACTGGAAAGATAGGTTTGCCTCAGTGAGGAGCTCATTCCATAATTGGGAGGCCACCCCTGAAAAGTCTCTTCTCTTTGTTGCCACCAACTGAGCCTCCCTTGGAAGATGCAGTTAGAAGCAGGCCCCAGAACTTGATCATAGTGTCCAGGTAGATAAGGTCTTTGTACCAGTGCTTAAAGCATGGATGTAGCACTTCTTTCGGCATGAAACCTGAATTTCATTTTGGAGATGTTCTCAGGGACCATGTTCCAGTGGTGGATAAAAGGCAGGAGCCAAAAGACAAGCACTTTTAGTGGACATATTGAGAGAGATGAGGTATTTGATTCCTCTGATCACCTGTGTATGGATTTAATGCGCCTCTACTTGTTTATGGGCGTAAGGCATGTCTAGATGTGCCATGTCTTTCTTGTAAAACTCAGACTGAATCATAGAAGATGCATGATGGAAGCAGTTCTACAAGCGAACTATCTTGTGAAATTAAATAATAACAAATGCAAACCTGAAAATGAATGTTCTAATTCAGCCTTCTCCAAATGGGTGCCCTCTGGATGTTTTGAAGTGCAACTCCCATCATCTCTGACCATTGGCCATTTGGATTCAGGCTGATGAGAGTTGTAGTCTAAAAATCTAGTGTGGGAAACATGTTGGCTCCTAGAGTCTGTCCTGCCCTCATTGATCCCTACAAATCAGCACAGACAACACACTGGTACATTGTTACAAACGTAGTAACAAACTTACTATGGTCAAATTTAACTTGAAAACGAGCTACATTCGCCCTTAGTAAGTCTCCATAACAGTTTGCCACCAAATTTCAGTAGCAAATCCCTTTTCCTTTCCCCCCTTTTTTATGGGTCAGCATGGATAGAATTGTCATGCAGCTTCCTGTATTGTCTCCTACTATGGCAAAGTAGAAAGCTTTCCTTTGGTCAGTCTGTTTTGATCACACAACCGGGAAAATTAGCCATCCGGCACAGCCCCAGTTTTAAGCACTCATTAGTCAGACGTATGGCCCACTGTCTGCAGTCTAAAGAATTCTGGTTTAGCATGGTAACCCCCAAAGGATTATTTTCTTCAGGGTCCCATGACTACAGTGCCAGTAGTGTTATATATCTCATCCAGGTTTTAGTCTGAACTTTTAAGAGGCTAGCAAGACTTCTGAACTGCATCTCCCAATGGGGTTCAGCACCACGGAAAACCCCTCCAAAGCTCTAAATAAATATGATTGAAAATAAGGCATAATCCTGAGATCCTGCTCAATATTACAAGGCAATGTAAAGTGTCAGTAAATCATCTGAGATCAGTAGAACTGACCTATGCAAGCAGGATGACAACTATATCGAGTGGCATAAGACACAAAATTGGGTCCTGGGTATAGACATTTCTATAAACAGTGAATAGGTGTTTCAGTTCAGAATTGTTTGTTGCTTTGATTGTCATTTGAGGAAATGGAAAGGTTTCATTTGGGCACCAAGGAGCAGAAAACACCCTTGAAAGACATCAGGAACAGCACCTGAAGAGCACAGGACCTTTCTAAGGTCAATGACTTCCATTTAGAGGTCTGCAGGGAAGTGCCTCAATGGCCTGCATGCACCATCAGCCTTGAAATCCTCCTGAGCTTTTAGGAACTGAAGGCCATCGATGCCATTAAAGAGGAAACGGGTAATTTTCTGTGTGGTTGCTATATGGTTTCACGATGCAGCCTTGACATTATCGCATTACGAGAAAGCCGGGGCCAGAGAGCCACCGAGCTGCGCCGCTTTCAGCTGCCCCTCCGTGCAAGCGCCTGCCTGAGAGGAAGACCCACTAAACTCAGTGGGACTTGCTTCTGGGTAATCTTAACCTTTATTTTGTTAAAAACCTGTTAATTTGTCAAAGGTGCATTTAGTTTGAAGGGCAGGATACGGTATGAATAATATTTACTGCTGGAGGAAAAGGGCATCATTAGCATTTCCTGGATCTTTATTGACTGTTGCAGCATGGCCCTTATGTCAAAGCGGTGCAACACTCACCACAGAGCAGATGCAGGATTAGTTGTCTTTGATTTGGTTGGGCCTACAACCCTGTGGCACAGATGCCACAGAAATCTATAATTAGGCTGCTCATATCCTATCAGATGGCCTCATCCTATCCACGTTTAATCTGAAGTTTATGGGCAATTATTTCCCAGTAAGTGTTTTTGGAATGGCAGGCCATGTGGCACCGGCCATTTTATTTCTGGGCACTAACTCAGAGGGGGAGACTACTCAGGTGGCTGCTGTTGCTGCAATACATGGATTCAACACAGCAAAACCACCTTCATCCTATATCTGGAAACAGGAATGATGCATCTGGCTCAGTGGCCTCCCACCCAGAGAGAAAGGAGAGAGAGCTCCAAGGAGGCGCACCGAACTTGCCCTCCTTCCTCTCCCAGGGCCTGTAAAACAGGGGTGGAGAACGTCAGGCTCTTAGGCTCCCAAACCATCCCTCTGGGGTCTCCCGCATAGCCACCCTGCCTTTTCCTGGCCATACCCCTTTCCCCCGGCCATTTTGTAGTTGTCCAATTTATGTATGCTTAATTGCTGGTTCTGAAAAGTTGAAAAGGCTCTCCTGAGGTTGGGTGACTGTTAGTAAGTTCTTTAATCTGGAATATGCTGGTACTTCAGGGGGAAAGATCACTGTGTGGCTGACAATGATCCCGGTGTTCCCCCACTCTGCGGGCGTGTGAGCTGCGCCAGGTGAAATGGGGGCGGGCGGCAGCTGGCACTGTTCAGAGGAAAGGAGGGAGCAGTGGAGGGGCAGCCTCACCCTCGGGTTGGGGGAAGCGACTGCTTCCAGGGGCAGCTGCTGGTGACAGGAGCAGGCCTCCCTGTCCCCCTCAGCCATTCCCCTCTCTTAGAGGACACAACTGTGCAGGCCCATAAGGCCCGAGCTGGGCCCCCAAAATGAGCCAGCTGCCTCAGGCACTGAAGGAAAACACTTTCCTGTTGTCCATTCAGCTTCTGTGCATGCAATGAGGGGCAGGGGTGCCCGTTTGCCTTCTGGCTCAGGCAGCAACACGGTCTGGGCCAACCCTGGAGGGTGTCCCTTATTTTGGAGATGATTATCAACAGCATGGCCTAAAATTACATTTAGTTCATCATCTATGCAGCAATGCAGCACCTTCGAAGGCTCTTTTAAAACAATCTTTTTTGGTGCTCCTTTCGAAATCTTTAAGCTGTAGCGGGCAGTGCCAACACATAGCCACTTGTCCCCAGTTTAACACAGATAGTATTTTCAGTGATTAATACCAATACGTACATTTTAGAGATTTCATTCCATTTGTCAACAGTGAATTCTGTCAAGCCCTGTGGCCTATGCCAGCAATTAAACACCACTTAAGAGCTTTTCAATGGGATAATCACCCCCCATTCAAATGGTAATGGCTATTAGCCCCATACTCATGCCTCCATTTGGAGGCCAGGTAGGCTCTGCTCTTGACTGGATAGGAAACAGTGTAAAAGACTGCATTGTCTCTGGATAAGAGCAAGGAAAGAGCTCCTCGTCCGCCCACAGGAAGTGATGGAACTAATTACAGCCCCAGCTGCAGCATTTGGAAAAAGGAAGAGATTTGGGGGACCTGCGGACCATGGGAGGAGGTGGGCAGTGTCCATCACAAACAGAGCTGCCATGGCTGCAGACAATGCTTTCCTTAACAGAGGCAGGCTGGAAACAACAAAGCCCTCGCCAGATTGTGATCTCAGGCTCAGGCACACCTGACAAAGGCACAGCCGTTTGATCTGCTCCAATCAAAGGACATTTGACAGGGACAAATGGATGTGGAGTATGGCACCTTCCCATTATCTACCACTTACTTCTCCCCTACGTAGCAGAGGACAGTCTGTGCTTGGAGGTGTCCTCTGTCTGAAGGCTTTCCAATGTACATCTGCATTAAAGATAAGGAGCCATAAGGAGAAAGAGCAGCAGGGGCATAGATAAGCTGGCCGAAGTATCTTTTTGAATGATTACTTATTTTTCCAAAATGTGCACCAATCTCTTTTGTCCTTGCAGCTATTGGCAGTGCTGCCCTATTACTTGCAGCTTCATATACTTTTCCCCTAATTCGGCTCACTTTTGTATCAATGCTTGACTGACATATGGACTTCCGAGAGTTACCCATAGGCCACAATTAGATGTAACCATCCTCATCCACGCTTACTCTTATATTGGAATCTCCATGCTCTATTTTTTGTATGATTGATGAAGATCTGAGAGCAAACATTTGAATATGTCACTGTCTTGCATAAGTTGAACCTCTGTGGAAACAGGGAATAGGGGGAGGTTCCACCAGAATGCCAGCATTTTCTTGCCATATAAAAGCTGTGGGTAAAAGGTAGGACTGAAAGAAGTTAACTTCTTATTCTGAAAAATGGGAATACTCCAGACTTACCTCTTAGGATTGCTGCAGTGGTAAACAAGATAAGGTTGACAGAGCACCCCGAAAGCAAACAAATGACAGAAAGAAAAGGTATGAAAGCAAATCACCCTTAACATGAATGTGTGCATGTGCAAATTACCCATCTACACATGTGTGCATGCACCACACATATGCATTCAGAAGCATGTGACAATGGCACCCAAACAAGATCTTTTGGCAGCCGGTCTCTCCCCTGCAAAGCCTCGCCATGCATGAAACGTTGGGAATTGCTCCTTCCTCACTCTACTCGCACACTCCTTTGGGGCCCTATTATCATAGGTGGCTGTGGGGAAGCCAGCACCACATCAGCAGTAACTTTCTCTCCCTTTGTGTCGCTTTTCCAGTTTGATTTCATGTTTGCTTGTCTCCAGCCTTCATGCGCCCCAAGCTGCATTCCGTTCACACTGCAGCCCCCAGACGCCCCGAGACCCCATGGGGGCTGTGACACTTGCTTGGGGGAGGCAAACTGAGAGGGGCCTGTACCTTTGCCATGGAAACAAAGGCCTGTTTTCAAACACTGCTAAAATAAACTGTTTCTCTCATAGGCCCTTTAATGACCTAATCTATTTAACGGCGGCGCAAGGGGCGTCCTTTTAAAAGCATTAACTTTCAGTTATAATTATTCTTTATGAAGATGTGTCACTGGATAAGTACAAGCATTTATATTTATTTATGATCTATAAATATGAAGGAGTTTGTGCCTCCCCGGGGGCAAGAGACGTTCCTCTTTACTGCAGCAGTTTATGTTTTCCTTGCTGGTGAAGTCCTTATATTTCAGTGTTGAATAAATAGTCCCTGGTGTTGTGTGCTGCGGCTCCGGGGCTCCCTGCTGAGAGCCAACCCTTAATACAAACAATACAACACATTTATTCTAAGCTGACCAACCTGACCTCCAAAAGTTTGTTCCCTCCATTGGGATTGCTCAGTCCTTTTCAGAGAACTGAAAGGCCCACACAAAGCCCTCCTTGCAGCTATGGTCCTGTCCTAAACAAAACTAGGGTGGGGAGGATCGGGTGGGGGCTGATGGAGAAGGAGGAAGAAACTGGCAAACCTTGACCCTTCTACCATAAAAAGAAAAATTAAGGAATTTGCATTTTAACCCTTCAGCATCTGTCTGGTTCCCCACCACCCCTTAACACTTTCTTTTCTATAATTCTATAATATAGGCCTGGCTCAGCCTTGCCTAGCTGAGGGCCAAGCAAAGATCAGGAGCCCTACTGTGAAGAAAGGCTTACCCTTTCTTCCCCTTGCATTCTTATTTGTCTAGAGCTTCAAAAATGCTGTCAAATGGGCTGTTGTTTTCTGCAGCCTCTCCCACCCCTCTACTTTTTGCCCTAGATGTGTATCTTTAAGGACATCTTTCTCTGGTTTGGCCCCACCATGCCACCACCACCACCACTTTCCAGCTTTGCTTTGGCCTTTTTCAAGCAGAACTTCCCGGGTTAGAAAACAGGGCTGAATGTCCCGACATCCTGTGGAAATTGCTCACTCTTCCACTGCCTTCCCCTCCTGCTTATTACATTGTCTGTCGTTCCAGGCAGGGGTGAGCAGAGCATACCTGGAATGAGCACTCTGCAGAGAAAAGGATATTCTCGTACACAGCAGCTTCTTTGGGCCCTCAGGTCAATGCCAATTTGAGGTCTCTGTGCAGCCAGACATCTCTAACTTGCCAGGTATTTGTTGTCTCGCGCTTCTTCTGCTTTGCTTTGGACTTATTGGCACCTGCCATTTCAACATATGGTAACCAGTGTGGACACAGTGTTATCTGGTTATAGAATATACCATTTTGAAGAAGGGCAGAATACCTGGCCAAAATGGATTTTTTTAGAAAGGGAAATTGGCATAGTTGTCCTCATGGCTTATAACTCTTGCCTGAGATCCTCACTTGAAAGATTTCTTGTGATTTTTCTTCCCTCCAGGGAAAACCCATTGTATTTATAAGCAAAAAAGAAATAGGCAGAATCACCGTTCTTGCAGTACAATTCAAGACATTTGCAGAATCAGAATTCTTGTCAGGCAATCCTCCCTTCTGGCTGCCCCCAAGTATATCCTGCACAGTTATAGAGCTTCCACAACAGGGTATGGAATAACACAAATGCAGCAGAAGGCTTGGCCAGGCTGGGCTCCTAAAAAGAATGAAATTATGGGGGTATTAGGCAGTTTCAAAAAGGTGGGTTGCAGGGCTAGTTTCAAGATCTGAATGAAAGGGAGGTGAGAAAGAAAGAGAGCTTATAAAGAGGAAAGGTCCGCCACACAAGAGATGGGAAAGCAGTTTGAGATGTTGTGAGAGAGGCTGTGAATTTAAAAGGGAAATGTGGGTATGAAAGGTAGCAGTCCTCAGCAGAGAATTTTTAAGGTTGTCCTTCAACGGTTAAACATTTTACATTTAGTAAGGGATCGACTTCCTTAATTTTTAAAAGTTTTGCTCTTGTAAGTATACATTCTAAAATAGTCAAGATGCAGATGACTATAATTGCTATTATTACATGATTATAATATGCTAATAACATTTATATGATCATTGATCATTGATATTTATACATAAATATAATGAGTGATACAATGAAAAAGAGCAGGAGGATGTGGGGGTATTATTATTATTATTATTATTATTATTATTATTATTATTATTATTATTATTATAACATTTCTATGCCGCCCCTTGCCGAAACCTTGGGGCGGCTTACAACACAATAAAATACATTGAAATACAGTATGCTCAGTGAGGACTTTGAAGAATAGTGGAAACTGAAATGGCTCCAAAAGAGACTGCAATATGACAGATAAAACGCTCACTTAGATGAACGTTCCATACCAAATCAAAGGTGACAAACCATCTTCATCCTCAAACAAAGGTAAGTGTCAGTAAGTCTTTTGAGTCCAAGAATAGGCCCACCCCTGTTGTAATGCCATCCCATGATTCTTATCGAATGGAGGGAGGCACCTCCAAATGGGTTCGACTACAACTCCCATTGGCTCTAGTCAGCATGGACCAATGTCAGGAATCATGGGAGTTGTGGTCCGAAGCATCTGGAAGACACCAGGTTGCCTGCTCCAGTCACAGGATTTTGTACTTGTGCCTCTGAACATGTCTTAGAGTGGCAAACTTCCTGTTCACATGGGAAGTCTGAAAGATTTGATGGCACAAAGATTTTTTTATGGCTGAACATTTAACAAAATTCCTACTCAGCCAGGAATTGTAGAGGTGGGGGGTGGGAAGGGGAGGGGAAGGAGTGTTTGCTAATGTGAGACAGAGTTTCCTTTAGGAAGGAACTTATTCTTCCTTTTAATGGAGGGTGGAGGAAAAGAGAATACACAATGGAAATTCATTTGCTGCACTACTGTCTCTGCTTTAGCTTCCCTTCAAAACTGACAGGCCTGGGATTAAAGGGTGGATTACAATGGAGCCTGACAGTACATTACCCATTAATGGTGCTGAATGTCTTAACAACTCAGCTATTGGAGACCCATTCAGAAGAGCATGTGAACTGCCTTTCTCCTTCAAAGCTCCTTCTAGACCATGTTTTCTTTTGTAGTTTAACTTTTGTGTTTGCAAAGAAGCCAACGCAAATTGTGCCCGCTCTGCCTTGCCTTAGCTTTTAGGGCTATTTTTCCCCCGTCAGACACTTCAATTAAGAGAAGTCATCATTTCTAGGCTAAAGGGCTAGGGAATTGTCCATTAAAGAAGAAAAGAAAGAAAGATACATTTTCACTTTCTAAAACTCTCATCCAAGAATGCTACAGTGGAATGATGGTCTATCAAGCTACTGTTGTGAAAGTACACCCTTTACTGTTGCCAACAAGATCAAGTTGTGATGCAATTAAAATATTTTTAATTTATCTCTTATATTTCCTGTCTAATAGAAGAGGACCCATATATGTCTAATTAGCTTTTGCTTAGTTCTCCATATGCTGCTTGTCACAACCAGCATGTCTAACTAAGCAAACTCCCAAACAACAATATTAGGAATATCATTGGAGGCTCCCTACTTGTTGGTCAGCTACGAATATTTTGGCTCAGTCTAAATAGATCAGTTTCATTTAAAGCACACTGGATTTGTTTCCATGGCTTAAGATATGTAAGTGGTCTGTCCTTCATTCCTCAGCCTTTAATTTCTCAAATCCAAATAGTTTGGGAAAGCATTTTTCTGCTGGATGAACTGATGAATACAGATGGGATGGAGTCAATTTTTATCATTCATTCCTATAGAAGGAAACTGAAAAGTTGGCTTAATCCTTTTGAAGATTCCAGTTTGATTGGGTAAAATTATAAAATCGATAACTTCTTGATTCAATGCATCCTCTACCCCTCTCACACATAATTCTGGATTGCATGGTCCTAGAAGAGTTGCCTCCCTAAGACTTAAACCCTTTCTGTATTCCTATATTTTGTATTGAATCCTGCCTCTTCCCACAGAGCTCATACCCTCTCAATACTGCTGCACGATAGGGCTAGACAAAAACTAGTGGAGTTAGCCTTTTAGAAAGTAGGGAATGTTTCTTGTTGTAGACAATTATTTTCAAGCAATGTAGTAAAGTATTTCCGTTAACCAGGTAACAAAAGCTAATTCTTGCTCTTAAAGGAATCTTAAAATAGCATCTGAACGAATGCACTGTAAAGTGTATTGTTTGCAGTGGACCCTGAAAATCCTTTTTTGGAGAGAAATTGTAATGAAAAATCCGCAGTTTAAAATCTGCAGCGAAGGAAATAAGCAGCCACACCGATTAACTGACAAACGCGTTCTGCTCTGCTATCAATCGATCCATTGATTATTGGGTTAACGCTCCCCCTAGGCAGCAGGTAAGGAAGAGGACGGCAACTGGCTTGATTAAGTGAGCTTGACACATACCCTGCCCCCACTCTGTGTGCGTACTCAGCGTGTTTACATAAAGGCATCACCTAAAGGAGCGAATATGTTTGTTTGGACTTCATTGAGTGAAAAGCCCTCCGAGTGCTCTGTTGGTCTCTTGTCTAGCGACTCCTCCGCAGCTCCTAGCAAGGGGAGGGTGCAGGGGCGAGAGAAGGGCTTCCTGCCTGTGCAAGTGGCTCACTTGTTCAGGATTCTCTTGTGGCTTAAGTTTATTGGTTTTTACTGAGCTCCAGGCATTTGAATTGCAAACAACGCCTCCTCCCAGAACAATGCACCAGGCCCGAAGAGAACTAGGCAACGCGGGGCTCTTGAAATGGAGTGTGATTCCTTTATGCCTGAAAAGGGGAGGGTGGGTGCTTGCTCTCCTTTCCGGTCTCTCGCATTGTTGCAGGGGATGTCTGTGAAAGGGGAGGGAGGGGAGGGAGGGAGGCCAACTCATGTATGTTAATCGGAGATCTCTCCTCCATTTAATTTATTTTATTTCCCCCTACTTACAAGACTGTCCCCCAAAGGGGATAAGCAATTATCCTGTTTTAGGCAGAGGAATCTGCATAGCATGGAGGAGGGTGCCTGGGCAGGGAGAGAGAACGAGAGAGAGATCGAGAGTGAATGAGTCTCTCTCTCTCTCTGTATGCGTGCACCTAAGATCCCGTGGCTCCGGCATTCTCAGATGATACTTCTGCTTTGAGCTAGAGCGAGAACAATTTGGGTCTAGTCCTGATCTTGAGAAAACCAGAGCGGAATACAGGAGACCTCCACTCTAGAGTTGCCAAAACTTTTCCTTTAGAAATGAGATCAGGTTTTCATAGGAAGAAAAAAAAATCCCTTTACCTTTACCCCAGGTTCCACTATTCTGTCTCCCACTTTCTCCTCTGGCATCAGAGGCCCCTCCTGGGAAGGTGCCATGTGTGTCTATATGAAGAGGAAGAGATGGGTCTGGGAAGGAAGGAAAAGGAGCAAGTCGAAGGAAGAAAAATAGCAAGATAAGGAGCTCTAGGGGAGCAAAGAAACTGGGAGGTACAGAGGTGGGGAGCAGGGAAATAGTGAGACTAGCAAGGAGGGAACATTTTAAAGGGAATGGGATACTGGTGAAAGAAAAAGCAAGCCTTGAGGTGAAAAAGAGGAGGGATGGAAAGGTTTTGGATGGGAAAAGAAAAATGGCAAGGAAAAAGAGTTGCAGGGAGAGAAATAGTTTTTACCTTTTTATTTATAGAAACTTATACACATACCGGCGTGGGGGGTGGGGGTTGTGAATTGCATTTCTTATGCAATATTTTCAGGGCCAGCATGCTTGGCCATCGCCACAGCCCGGTGCTCTGGCAAGGGTCACTGCTGATGTCCGCTGCAAGAGGTTCTTCGGTAATTTTTTGGACCCAGCCTGGCAATCTAAACAACATGTGATGATAGAATCTCACCACTATCTTAATTTCCCAGTATACCCCACAACAATACTACCCTGGGGACATTGTGGAAAATTAAAATGGCAGACTTAGTTGCCAGGTGCTGCTTGAATGCTGTTGCTTCCCACTTCTGCCACCACTCAAGCTTGTCATGGCCTGATGATGAAAGAAGAGTCCAGCAGATGGGGGGGGGGGGGTTGCCCGGAGGCTCCTCAAATCTGGAGCCAGCCCTGAATATTTTCCAAAACTACATCTTGCTGGAGTCATAGCACCCTCTCTCCTCTGCAGAGTGTTCATTATTACTTTTTTCTTATTGCAAGGAACCCAAATTGGCTTACGTTTGAGTGTTCCTGGCATCTCTTCCTTTTTATGTTGTCTTCTCCAAAACCCAGTGAAGTAGGACAGGCTGAGATTTGGTGACTGGTCAAAAGTCATTTAGTGAGCTTCCTGGCCAAGCAGAGACTAAAAGACTTAGGCCAACACTCTAACCACTATACCACAGTCAGGCAGTCACTGACTGTGGAAACAATGTGTAACATGGTGGAGTCATCCCATGAGTCCTGTAGTAGCATATGTTTTAACTGTCCTTATTTTCTGACATCAAGTTTAGTAATATGAAAGTCAGTAGCCTCTGTTTTATCCACTGGGTTGTTGGGGTGCCAGGAACACTTTTTTACACTTTTTGATAGTGTGGACATGAATGTACTAGGCTCTTTAATTTCAGTTCCCTCCTCCAAGTCTGTAGAAATAACATTTCTGTGTGGCAGGGCAGATCCATGTTGTCATGCATTGAGGAGGGCAGATCTTGCAGATAAACTGCCATGGAAGGGCAGATCTTGCAGATAAACAGGTATGCTCTATTCCAACTTGGGGCCATCCAGATGTGTTGGATTACAACTCTCAGCACTCCCCAGCCATTGAGAATTTGCTTCTTTCTGACTGTTAGTTATTAGAAATGTTTGTAAGTATGTACATGCATTTTTCTGCCCAGTGAAGAAACACAATACAGCCTGGGGCTATTTTTATATCTGCTTTTGAATCCAGTGCAACAATATTCTTCCACCACCGCCAGGATGTCTATATTGAGGCATTTTTAGAAGGCAGAAACTGGAGAGCAACGTCACTCATGCATCTAGAAGCTTAGCTGGGAATAACCAGAGTGAGAAGAGGGTGAGGGAACACAGTGCAGGAAGAACGCCAAGGATGAAACAGGCTAAAATATTCTACCAGTCCTGATGCTGCAATGAGCAATCTGTAAGGTCCTTTCTGCAACCTTTCATATTGAAGGGTTGTATCCAGGATCTGCCAGCCATAAACAGAAGGTCCTCCATCCATTTTGTAGGGTACAGCACCCCCCCCCCCCCACGCACATACCATCAGTCATCCCATTTAGCAGAATTCCTCTGGGTAGCATCCTCAGGTAGCCACAGGGGCTGCCTGGGGAAACCAGTGGCAGGAAATTCTGCTTCTGTCAGCCCCCCATGTGCCTCCATCTGGATCCAAACCCAGGACAGCCAATAAAGAAATGGGCTGACTGTGGCCAGTCGAGAGCCAGAGTAGGATCTCAGCTGTAAAGCTAAGCCTGGACGTGCTGCTGCTGCAATGCCTCAGAATGGCTGTGTGACCAGAGCACCCACCTTTGAATAAGAAGCCTCGAAGTTTCAAATCCCTGCCCGAGGCTGCTCAAGGTCACATTATGAGTTCCACACATTTTGGCTGCCTCTGTATCAATTAAAATCTCCTTCAGTTTCTGAGTCTGTCTCACTTGCTTGCCTTCCATAAATGCTTGTGGGCATGACAGAAATATAATTAGGCCTGGAAATAGAAACAGACAAATCTTCTTCATTCTGGAAGTGAATGGGAGGTCGTGCTGCATGTCAAACCTGGAGAGGGGAGAGAGAGACTCCCATCATATACTCCAAAGGGTCCCTTTGCTTGATCCTGTAAAATGATGCCAGGGCTTTGGGATGCAATATTTTACTTGGCTGTCGATCTGTTCTTTCTGCTCTTTCACTTGCTTGTCAGAATGGTTTTCTTCATTTCCACCAAGGAGCTATTTTGTTTTTAACCAGCTTTCAGGAGCACATGAAATAGCTTTATATTGTTTTGATCTCATAAATTCCATCACTTGCCTAAGAAGCAAAACTAACACACTCTGTAATGATGTACTTTATCCTCCATCACAGAGAGCCCCCTGCCCCTCAACTTATTGCTATCCCAGATTCAATAGGATGTTAGCTGTAACCTAAGCAGAGATCAGATTGGGTAGTTGTCTGGAGGAGGAAAGTCTCTTTATCTCATCTTGACACCCTCACTTCCCCATGAACTGCTAGAATAACTGGGAAAGGATATAGCTGGTCACATCCCTCAAGCCACAAATCACTGATTAAAAACCTTTTTCTCAGGCAGGGCAAAATAAAGCAGGCTGCAGTGAGAGCGGGAAGAAGGATTCACAGAGAGAGGTGTCCCTTATCTTAATAAGAGTCTGATGAATTGCGGAAAGGAGCCAGTTTGGGCTGTAAGACAAGTGTCCAGCAAAACATGTTAAAGCATTTGTTCAAAGTCAAAGAGATTGCTTGGAGCTGGAGAAAAAGGATCCTGTGCTTCAGTATGTTCTCACACTGGGGCTGAAGAACACCACTGCCATTATTGTGTTCTCATGAGCCCTCATTCAGGCCTTTTCACATCTCCCCCATTCTTCTGGGCCTCTTCCATGTTTTTCCACCATTTTACAACACACTCTCTCTACACACACACACACACACACACACACACACACACACACACACACTGTATATATGTAGTGAAACAGGATGCAGGTGGTGCAGTGGTTTAAACCGCTGTGCTGCTGGGCTGGTTGATCGAAAGGCCGCTGGTTCGAATCTGCACAACGGAGTGAGTTCCTGTTGCTCCGTCCCAGCCCCTGCCAACCTTGCAGTTCGAAAGCATGTAAACACAAGTAGATGAAAAGGTACCACTTCGGTGGGCAGGTAACAGGGTTCCGTGCACCTCGGTGTTTAGTCATGCCGGCCACATGACCACGGAGGCTGTCTGCGGACAAACGCTGGCTCCCTCTGCTAGGAAACGGAGATGAGCACCGCCCTCTAGAGTCAGGCATGACTGGACGTAACGTCAAGGGGAAACCTTTACCTTTATATGTAGTGAGGAAAGTCAGCTATACTATTTCAAATGCAGAACAAACCAGAATGAAGGCTTGTGTATTGTCACAATTCTGCTGCAGCTATACCACAGCACCATCTTGTGCTTGGATAATGGAATATATAGAAAGGCAGAGAAAACAAAACGGGGGTGGGGTGGGGTGGGGTGCGGGAGGGGGGAAGCTCCTGTATGAAGGATGCACTCTTTCTCCGGCATAGAAAACAGAAGAAGAAGCCTCAGAAAAGTTGCAGGTTAAACTTCTCGCGTTGAGAAGCCCTTGTACTCTTATTTCGGAGACCTGCTCACACATGCCTGTTCATCACCCGATGACTGTAACATTAAGTATGGACTTCCATGTATGGAAGTGTTCCAGAGATCTCACTGGCTGAACTTTCATTGTGCCATCACCTCAAATATATTGTGATGCTTTTCATCTGAACTAGTTCTCACATCTCACATTATCTGTAAGGAAGCAGGTAATACTTGTACTGGTGTATGTGAATCAGGCTGCAATCAAAGGACTCAATCCACCAAGCAATGCTTCTGTGCAGACCATGCCCCCATCTGATGTGCCTCAAGCAGGGTCACCTCTTGGGCTAAGGATGCCTCCACCATCACACATTCTGGTGAGCCCCCTAGGGGCAGTAATCAAAACCCCTCCTTCTTGCCACCGCCCCCTTCCCTGATAAGATGACCCCTTAATCAAGCAAACATCAATGTTGACTGGTAGGCAGCAACCACAGTGGTGCTCCATAAAGCACGAGGTGGCTTGGTTGCCTTTGTTTCTTGGCAGTGACTTGGACATCGAATCCAATGGAGCATCATTGATTAGAGGCAAGGAAATGGCTAAGCGGAACAGCAGAAGAGGAGTGCCCAATGCAGGTAAGCTGCAGTGTGTGCCCTTGTTGTGGACAGGACCTAGATGGCCATAGGATTGTACATATCCCCAGTAATGGATCCTTTTTCCCTACTTGGAGACAGCACAGAAAGAACCGTGCTGGCTCTAATTCCAGGTGATAAGAGTAATCTACACAGGTGAGCTTCATCTCCATGCTCCTATCCTGCCTAGGATTCCCATAATCTTCTAAATTCAAAGGGTCACAGGCATCTCAACCGGATTGGTCCCTAAATAACTAAGTGGTTCCAGGGCTAACATGGGAACTAGGAGAAACACGTCTTCTATGCAGACTTTTGAAATCAATAGGAGTTATACAAATGCATGTTTTAGTGGCATTGCACAGAAGGTGTTGTCAGTGTTTTTGTGCAACTGTTTTGTGCAGGAGCAAATCCAGCTGGTTTGCTCAGATGTTTTCACCCAGTCAGTTTTGACCTTCACCCAATAAGATGGCTGAAGGCAATGGCTTACAGTTGTTTCTTCTTCTGCTGGTTATTATTATTATTTCTATCATTATTACTACTAAACATGCCTGTATTAAAATAGGCAGACATGAACAATGACTTATTTCTTCCCACTGACCAAGTCAGGAGAGGAACCTGTTCTACCTATGCTTCATGCCTTGCATTTTATCGTTTGAGGACACAACACAGTCTTTTGTCTGTGTGCCAAGACAGCAACTTAGAGAATCATGTGAGTAGTACAGTTGGAAGCGTCCTATAAGGCCATTGAGAACAACCCCCTGTTCCGTGCACAATGCCAGGTTAAACTATCTCCGACAGAGGGCTGTTCAATGGCTTCTTAAATGCTTCCACTTGCCCTAAGTGATATGATAAGACATGATAGGACATGGCAGCTGAGTCATCTGGAAAGGAGTATGTAAACTGTGAATGTGTAAACTGTGAAACAAAGAGAACTTTGCTTTTTGGGAAAATAGTCCTAGCAAGAAAATATAGGACATGACAGGTTTCTTTAAGTTTTCTGCTTATATGAGCATATTAGATAAATACCTGATCTGATTTGGTTGGTTGTTGATTTGGATTTGTGGAAGTAATATAAAAGAAGATTCTCTGTTTCTGTTGCTTAAGTAATTGTATCACTGTACACTTTCTTGTTGACTCATTGATGCTGTAAGAGGCCTTTGGCTTTGTGTAACCATATGGGAAAAATTCCTGTCTTTGCTTCAAAAGAGATTACAAGATTGACGTGACATGGCAACTCATTTTGGGTAGCTAACTTTGGTGGGTTGCCAACTTGTGCAACCACTTCCTGCAGAGTGGTTTGTTTTGAAGGAGCAAACCACTCTGATAACCCATGGCTTGTTCTAGGGATTGTTGAATCCACAATGGATTGTCATTTCATCTGAACCCAGGAGATTAATCCTAGCTGGGTTGTAGGGAGGAATGAACCACTCAGCAAGAGCAGCAAAAAGCCCTTGTTGCTCCTAGTGATCTTATCTGTATTGCCATTAGTGACAGTTGCTCACTGATGCCCAAATGACACTTTGGAATGACTGTGACTGGCTCATTACTGTTTTGGGGACGTTCACAACTGGGAGGACTGAATCAAACTTTTGGTCTTGTGCAGATGTGCACTTTGGCCTGCCTGAATTGTGAAGTCCTAGTAAGTGTCTGCAGTCAGAGTGCAGCAGGTAACGCCCATGCCCCAACGGCCTCTTCCTTTGCAGTGTGGTCCTCTAGTTTTTAGTATTGGTCTGCTCAGAACCCTGCCCCCTTCACAAAATGTTCACATTTGAAAGGTTTTTGCTGTCAAAAGTCAGTAGTAAGCACCCATGAAAAAGGGGTGGGATGTAGGGGTGGGATGTAAGCATCCAGGTATTTCTTTCTGGAATACCTGGATGCTTAGTGAAAGGTAGAGAAGTAGAGAGCACTTTGAACTGTCAGAGCAATACTTACAAATGGAGATCATTCTGCTAAGGGGGAAAATACACTTATCCCTTCTCAGGGCAAAAAGCCCTTTGTCTCTTTGCTTTTCAGTTGACAGCTGTCAGTTGCACAAAAAGCAACCTGTACACCGCCTCACTTGCTCAATATCCATGAATATTGCCTATGGACTTTGACAGAAGACACTTACTAGGACACTGGCTAGCAAGACTTCACATTTCAGGCAGACAGTTAAAATAAAAACGATAACAACCTTACATTCCCAAATGTATGCACGTGCACATTTCTGATGCCACCCTCGCCCCCCCCCCCCCCCCAAGAATAACAAACCGGTGATAGTTGTTTCAAAGTAAAGCTTGGACAGCAGTTAAGTGGCTGTCACTGGTGGAAGCATGGGTTCTGGGGTGGGAAACCAAAGCTTGCCATCTGCATCTGCATTTCAATTTTCTATTTAGAAGTTGCACCCCAAAGAATCCTCCCCTGAGTTTGGGACAAGGAAGAAATATGCTGTGAAGGGAAGTATAGACATTGCCCATCAGTTCCTTCATCTCAATTTTCCTTCAAAGAATTCTTATGCCAAAGCCTCAAAGGGTGAACTTACAGGCTTTATGTTGCAGAGAAGCAATTCTGAAAACAAAAGTTTTGAGAAAAAATTCAGCAGTGGAAAAGCCTCAGACCATCCAGATTGTTGCTTCAGTCTGCAGTTTTGTATTCCATTCTGCACAGGTAAATCCCACTGCTTACAAGAACAGTTAACACATATATAGGCTCTGTAGTGTTACAGCTCAAAGGTGGTGCTTGACAGAAGCTTAACAGAAAAATTCCAGCTGAAGCGCTCAAGTTTGGGTACAAGCTTTAGGTTTGCTATTTTCGTATTTGTGGGTTAGTCCATAATATAAGTCTACCCATAATTTACAAAACAAAAATGTGACCATTAATTCTAATTCATAAGCTAGTTTATCCAAAAGTTATGTTTTATGTTATGTTATGTTATGTTATTCGTGAACAAAGGAAAGTGACACATAGTATTCTGAAGATGCCATCAATTTAATTGAGGTAGTTACTGTTCCATTGTTCGGCCCTTGTCTTTTTCTCTTCAGGGATACCATAATGGGGCTTTTTCACCATGGATAAATCTGCTCTTGAATGGAAACTGAGCAAGTAGGGAAGCTTTCAAGTTAGAGGTCTTTATCAGATTAAGCGGGTTGCTATGCCATTGCTACAGTGCAGGCACAGTTACTTATTAATGCTCTTTAGGTCTGGGGAGCCCACCATAGGCATTTTGAGACTCTCTGGACTGGCAGATCATGGTTTCCTAGTACCTTAGCTTAGGTGCCTAGCTATTTGCTATATTCAGACTTTGGAAACAGAAAGCGCCGAAGTGTGAGACAAAAGGATCAAGCCATTTGGGCCATTCATTAGATGGCCTGATTCTGCGAGGGTCATAAGTGGCTGAAGCAGGAAGATAGATCATATACCAGTAAAGGCTTTTATTGGTGTCCAGCTCTGAAAGGGAATTACCATTTCATCCACAGCCAGTGATTTAAGGGAGCAAAGCAGACTTTACAAGGGGACAGACCTCCTCTGGAATCTTTCTTTTACACCTTCTCACTCTTATTCGCTCTTCTTTCTCTCCCCTTCTTTTATATCTTTTTCCCTTTCAGTCCTCAAAAGCCAAAGTTGTTACTCTGAGTCCTTTTTGAGAAGAGAGAGCCATGATGAAATTCCTGAGTTGGCATGGCTGATGTTAATGGCTAACATTGGGGGCAAAGGTCTCCGAAGGCCCCCACATCTGCAGCTTTGTACAGGCCTCACCTCCAAAAGGCCTCAAAGTGTGTAGCCAGCCAGGGCCTAATGTGTATTAGCAAGACAAAGGCCTGAGAAGGGGAGGAGAGGGGATGAGCTTTAATTTACTGAAGATTTATTAGGGCCTCATGAAATCGGCCTGAACCACCCATTTTCTATATCATCTGCACACATCTGAAGGGGGTGGCTTTGTTGTGGGGAGATGGTCATTTAGAATTATCTAGCCACAAATCTTGCCAGCATAAAAGCCCCAGAGGCAGGAGCAGGACGTAGAGGCAAGTTCACACTCCACTCCAGCCCCAAACCTGCAAATATGTAAATATGTGAATTGCCATTCAGGCTAGACCTTGCTCTGCCTGCCTGTCTTTGCTTGCAGGGCACTCCCTGATTCCTTTTCTTTCTAGTCCACTTCATTTGCTGAAGCAGATAAAACTGCTCTTGTGGGGTAAGGAAATAATGTTCAGGTGTTGGAGGCGTCTGTTTTAGAACCTGCAGTATGGAAGGAATATTTGAACAAACGAATCCCTCTCCCACCTATTAACGATTTGCTGAAACAGCTGCTAAAATTCAGAGCTCAGATACAGGTGCTTTGCTGTGCCGGTCTACAATTTCCATAATCCCCAGTCACTAGGGGATGATGGGAGTTGTAGTCCAACATGCCTGGCAGTCACCAGTTCAGGGAAATACTCCTGTGGGAATCTTAATGGTAGCAGTTTTTGAACAAGAGCAACCTCTCTACTGTGTATGGCCTTTCAAGCTGAAAATAAAATTTGAACATTCAGTTTGGAGTTTTTCTAATCATAGAGCCTTATTGAGAACTGAACTGAGTTCTATTGCATTCAAACTCTAAATCCAGCAATTTATTTTTTAAATGATTTTTTTGAGCCCTGTGTTTTCTAGCATTGAATTTTAAAAATCCTAAAGACTAATTTTAATTTACTTTTGATGGTTGTTAGTAACTTGTTTATTTATTTTAAACATTGATATGCTTCTCCACATCGAAACATATTTCAGAACAGTGAATAATAAACAATAACAAGAATAAAACAATCTATTAAAAGTTTATAACGACAGTATAGCATCAGATCCATGGCTGGTCAGTCAAGGAAGAGCTCTTGAAATAAAGATATCTCCAGCAGGTGCTGAAAACAACATAATGTTGGAGCTGCCTTGTCCAGAGGAATGGAGCTAAGGGCAGACTCTGTAGAGCCACATGGCTCACCAGAAGAATGGCCTTTAATGACCTCAGTGGCTGGCAGGTTGATAAGGGAGAGGTATTCTTTCAAGCCCCAAACTTCATTTTACGCATATGTGTGTCACAGGGGAAGATCTTCATACCCATGTCAGTTTTCACACAGAGCAATTTCCCACTCAAACTTTAAGCATACCAACATGAACACAATCACCCTGGATTGACCTAAGGTAAGGAGGGGATGATTCCCACAGTTCCTGGGAAGATAAACTGTATGGCCTCTGATCCTGATCCCTGTGCCTTGCCTATGGCAATCTTTTGTGATTCTTAGATGTTCAAAGTATAGGTGACATCTCAGATCAATGCTATAGCTTCAGGGGAGCCACCATTTGTGCCTGCCCCACACCTACTCATTTCGCACTAGTCTGACATAGAGAAAGCCAGCAAATGAAGGTTCATTTTATCTCCATGCCGGGAAAGTTTTACCTGAAACCCTTTTTGCATGTCAGATTGCTCATAAAGCCAAAGAAGCAGGACTATTTTTAGAACCTATATAGCTTCATGGTGATACTTTATTTATTTGTGTTATTATTTTTATATCTTGCCTTTTTTCTTTTCCAAAGAACCTAAGGTGGCTCACATGATCCTGCTTTCTGTTTTTATGCTCACAGAAATGTTGTGAGGTCGATTGGGCGGAGGATCAGTGATTGACTCAAAGTTATCCAGTGAGCTTTCTGGCCCTGTGGGGACTGGAACCTGTATCTCCCAAGTCCTAGTCCAGCACTCTAACCACTACACCACACTGGCTCTCAATACTTGGCATTTAGTTGCAGTACTTCACTGCACCACGGGGCACATATTTCAGCCTGAAGGCCAGATTCAATTTCCAACAAGTTCAGCCGGGTGGGGAAGGGACAAGTTGGCGGTGGAAAGGCAAAGGTTTCCCACCCCTGATTTAATTGCTGTTGCAAATACCAAACACAGGAGCATAACCTTGCAGAAATATGACTTTGCATCAAAGAGAACCAGCACTCTAGAGTTGTAGCAGGGGAGAGAGAGAAGTTATACAGATTATTGAAAGGCAGCTGTCCACTGAGAACACTGTAAGTGGGGCTTGGACTTAATGGTCCTTTTGCTTTGTGGGGTGTGTGTCAGCCCTAATCTCTCCTTAATGATCCCTCTCTTTCCCTCTGTTGTGAAGGGACACTCAGCAAAAAATGCAAATTAACACACAATCGCTCTGTCAGTAATGGTTAACAGCCATCTTTCCCACCTACTTCCTGAGCAAATGCCATCTCCCTCTCCCTTCTGAAAGCTCTGTAAGTATTACGTGCTGCTCCTTAACTCTTGCAGATTTTGCTCATACTTCAAAACCACAGTGGCTTGATTTTGTACAAGACTGTATTTTCCCAAGCAAATATCATCTATGACAGTTTTGTGTCAGGATCGCAAAACCCACCCACACAAAAAACCACCCAAGCAGTGTTCCCACCCAAGCTGTGAGATAGAAAAGCATTTATTGTGGCATAAGGCTGATCGTTCATGGACAAGAGTCTCCTGCTTCAGATGCTTAACGCTGTACATAATTTTCTAATTGGTGTATATCAGCATTTCAGGCTGGTTCTATATATAAGTGGGTCTGGAGATGAGGATGGTATAGATTTGGACAATTTGCAAACTTCGCACATTTAGGTGATAATATTATGGGCTGCTGTGCAAACTGGATATGGACATATAAGGTCCACAGCATCAGTGAAAGCCAAATTCATGTCTTCACACTAACCCTAGGACCTGGCCTTCTTTAGAGGGTGCAGCAACTGTTGTGACTTGTGTTGCTGCTTTGAAATCATGACTCAGCCCATGGATGGCACTGCTCTGCAGTTCAAGGGGTTCCTTAGGTATAGGGTGGGATTATCAGTGGTCCCTTAAATCACATTTAAGGGCTATCTGTGTTGCTTCAGACTTCCTGCATTAAGGCAACATCTCTGTCTTGGGGATTATTTTAAGTAACAAAGCTTTAAAGGGTTTTAATAGCCCCACTTGCCTCATGTAGGATCCCACTTTTCTTAGCTGCAGGGATACGGGGCCATTCCCACTGCTGCAGCTAAAATGACCCTGAGGATTGGGTTGCACAATAGTTTTTCAAGATCAGTAATTGGCTTTTATCACACCTACTTGCTCTGCTCTGTTTTCTAAACCACTGCCATTCGCTCCCTTGTAAAATGCAACTGTAAAAAGTTCTTAATAGAATGGTTCTTTAATCATGCTCCTGAGAGCTCAGACTGGAGAAAAGAAAGGAAAGTTTGGAGAACAATGCCAATTTATTTCCTTGAACCCTGCCTTTTGACTTAGGTGGGAAGGGAAATAGTGCACTGTTCTACAAAAGGAGCAAATATGTAGAGCTGCCTTATCAGAGCACTCAAAGTAGCAATTATTACATACACAAAGATAAACAGAGCATTTCTATTTTGAACAGCTAGCAGCTCTTCTGCTTCAAACATACTGATATGGATGGTCCCCAGGTTCTTAGAGTAGATATCCTATTCATACTTACAAGAAGAACAAAAGGCAGTACAGAGACATTGGCCCACTGTAGCTTATTTAAGTCATCATAAACTGCAGTAATCATTCTGAATATTCTGAATATTCACAGCTTGTTGTGTTGTGTGAAGGTTAAGCAAACCTGTTCTAGGGTTATGTGAGCCTTGCTTAACCCTAGCACAATCTGTCACCAGGCAGTGAATATTCAATTCCTACCTGACAGGCAGCACAGCACAGCTATTCTGAAGAGAAGAGAAGAGAAGAGAAGAGAAGAGAAGAGAAGAGAAGAGAAGAGAAGGGGCCAGGGGGCCATTGGGTCCCTAACTCTAACCCTATCGCCCTGCTCAGTGCAGGACTCTAAGTTAAACTTTCCCTCTCAGATGGCTGTCCAGGTGCATCTAGTATGGGAAAGTTCCTGAGGTAACTGGCTCCATTGTCATACTGCTCTAATAGTCAGTAATTTTTTTCCGATGCCTAGCTGGAATCTGGCTTCCTGTAACTTGACCCTGTTATTTCATGTCCTGCACTCTGGGATGATGAATAAGAGATCCTGGCCTTCCTCTTTGTGACAGCCTTTCAGGTACTTGTAGAGGGAGACTCCTGAGAGTCCCCTGAACAGCAAGGCGATCAAACCGGTCAGTCCTAGAGGAGACCAACCCTGACTGCTCTTTAGAAGGCCAGATCATGGAGATGAAACTCAAATATTTTGGCCACCTAATGAGAAGGAAAGACCCCCTGGAGAAGAGCCTAATGCTGGGAACAATAGATGGCAAAAGAAGAAGGGGACAGCAGAGGATGAGGTGGCTGGATGGAGTCACTGAAGCAGTCGGCGTGAGCTTGGGTGGACTCCGGGGGATGGTGGAGGACAGGAAGGCCTGGAGGAATGTTGCCCATGGGGTCGCGATGGGTCGGACACGACTTCACGACTAACAACAACAACAACATCATATCTCCCCTCAGTCTTCTTTCTCAAGGCTAAACACGTTCAGTTATTTCCATCTCTCCTCATAGGGCAGGGGTCTCAAACTCAACTTACCTGGGGGCCACTGGAAGTAGAGTCTGGGTGAGGCTGGGCCACATCAAGTATTCCACAAAAGAAGGATTTCAAGTCTTCCACGGTGGTGGTGGGCCACTCATCCCGCGTGGCTCCCGGAGGCCGGCCCGGGCGCCACCGGCGCTTTGACGGCCGCAGGGCCCCTCCCCCGTGCCCCGCCCGGCCCGCGTGCAGCTTAGAGGGAGCATTGCGCCCAGGGTAACGACTCACGCAGGTGCGTGTGAGAAAAACGTGTGGGCCGCACTACCACTAAACTTTGATATCAAGTGGGGGCCACAAAATATCGTCCCACGGGCTGCAATTGGCCTGCGGGCCGCGAGTTTGAGACCCCTGTCATGGGGCTTTGTTTCCTGTTCCCAGGTTATCCTTGCTGTCCTTCTCTGAACCCTTTCCAGCTTGTTTGCAGCTTTCTTAAACTGTGGTGCCAGAACTGGACACACCTGTGTGAATTACAATGTTATTTGAAGTGCTTGGGTTTGATGCCACCCAACTTTACATTTTCTGTCTTTTTGACGGACCAATTATGTGTCTGTTTATGGGAAGTTGATTTATTTGTTGCATTTATACCTGGATTTTTCCTCTAAGGAGCCAAGGTGGAATAGATTATCTTCTCTATTTTTTCATAACACCAACCTTTAATGTGGATTAGGCTGCAAATCAATAACCAGACACACAATAAGTCAGCAAAAGTCATCCAATGAACCACATGGCCAAGAGGAACATTCATTCTTGGTGCAACCCTTTACCTCAGCCTTTCCCAATTCGTTGCCCTCCAGTTGTGTAGAATCCCCATCCAACAGCTTAGGAGGGCACTCTCTTGCCTAAGACTCTTTTACATGTATCAAGGCATTTTTATTAAGTAGCACTCGATGAGAGTCTGTGGTTTATTTATTTATTTTATTTATTTAGAAAATTTCTATGCCGCCCCATTCGCCAAAGCCTCGGGGCGGCTCACAAATATTCTCACTCAAGCATCTCAGAATGTCTCTCCACTCAGTGGTGTCAAGTGGATTACTAACTTGAGACTAAGCTCTGTCTGAGTTGCCATTCGATTGAGGCATCAAATGAGTGCCGTGCTCCTTAGCCCTTCAGACACTCTGGTTCAAATTTCATTAGGGCACCTCTAAAGGAGTTAGCAGCTTGGTTGCTCCTCAGTTTTTCAAAACATTCTCTTGGTTCGTATTGAGTGTCTAAAAGACGTTTCTGCTTTTCTACTTAGCATATAAAGAGGCATGAGCAGAAAACTCACACTTCTTTACACACTAGAGTGAACAGAAAAGTAATGGAACTGGCCCAACATAACATGCTGAGTAAACGGTCAGAAACAACTGTGAAAAAGATCTGGATGAGTTAGATCCAGAACTGGGCATTTATTCACTCTACCCAGTCAAAAGAGAGAACTCAAGGGATTCACATCAAAATTGTCAGCACAAGCAACTCCAAAGCATCTCAGGAACGCTGTTGGAAGGAGACGATTACAGATGCTATTCCCTTTCTTGTCTTGTGAGAGAAGTGGCCAATTTAAATAAAGTTTGTTGCAATTCATAATTACAAAAATGATATTTGATTGCATTTGTGATTCTGAGACTCTTAATTAAATGAAAAAAACCCTAATGCAATAATATTTCCCCACATTTTCCCAAGCCAAGCTGGAAGATTCTGGGATCAGAGGACAAGCACCAAGATAATCTCTCACTACTACTGCTGCTGAGTGCTTGGAATATAGCGTTCTCTCTGCTGGCTCCACATCTTTGGAAAGTCTTTTTAAAAATTCCAGTCTACAGACTTTACTTAAAAATAATGAGCAGCTGATGTGTGTATGTGTTTAATTGTAATTTGTTATATTAGTATTTTTATAATGTTGTAGGGAACTCTTAGAGGGAAGTACATCCTGAAAGCTAGATCATAAAACTTTTAAATAAATAAATGATAAAAAGGACATCTTCCATGTGTCTCACATGGAACACAAGGGAAAAGTTCATCTCTAAAGTAAGTTGTGCTTAAACTGTTTTGGGTTTGTATTATAACCAACTCTTGGATTTAGATCTTCTGTGCATGACGATTACTAGCTTTGGTGCAAATGCTAAACTGTTCCATGATAACTAAAACATCATCATCATCATCACCATCATCATCATCATCAATTTGGGAGCTGGGTGAATGCCCAGTGCGATTCTGTCTGCTGCCTTCAGTGTTAATGTATAATATCGCAGACCTGCAAAACTGGGTGGGCTCCCTTGAGCTACTATTTCCACAGGAAGCCACCTCTGCATTTGCATCTTTAGAGGAATTCAAGGCTTTGCAATCCCCACTGTTCTGAACCAGATTGGTACATCTGTCCATTATGGGGGTCACACTCAGATTGCGCTTGTTGATATCTGTGTTTTCTTTTTAAATGGTAGCAAAGCAGTATGGATGGACCTTGTCAGCAGTACCTATTGTTATGGAGAACTGTTTTCCCAAGGTGATTTACCATCCCTGGAAAGAAACCCACATTCAAAAGCCTGTACTTGGTTCAATACATGTAGGGTGTATTTCTTTGTCTGGATCCAGAATGTAACACTTGTGAGGAAGCAGCAAAATACTATTCAGACTTCTGCAGAATAGTATTTCATATGCAGAAGTCCGTGTAACTATATTTCACAAAGATTTGGAGTTGGGGAGGGGATTCTATTTGCAGGTCCCTTGGAGAAGACAAAAGGGACTCACTGTGTAAGCCTAAGCCTGCTTATTCAGAAGTAAATCCCATTTTGTCTAGTGGGACTTATTGCTTGGTAAGCTTTTATAATTGAAAGCTTAATAATGATGATGATGATAATGATAAAAAGTCAAACCATTTGACCCCAAAGGCTTTTCAACAGAGAAATTATGAAGTCACAAAGGAGTTTTCACTCCAGGTAAGACGTAAAGTATCTCCTGCTCTGTTACCTGGGCTGGTTACAGCTAGTGTGATATAACTACCCAGGAGACTGGATCTCAGGATCTATGATAAAACAAGGTGTGGATTGGAAATGACATATCCATTAATCTCAACAGAGTGACAATTTGCGCATCTTAAGGAAGATACAATTTTGCCATTACTGAAAGAAAAATCACACCAGTCATTTGATAAACTCATTTCCCAGATCAAGGGATACTCTGAAATTCTTTGAAATGCTGTCAGCACTAAACAGCTTTTCCCAGGGAGTCCCTGCAATTAAGCTTCTTAAAATCCACATTTTCATTATTCCTTAATGAACTGGCAGAAAAAAAGATAAGAATCAGTCAATTAACATTGTCACTTCAGGCATTTATTCTCACACATTTTCCCCTGTTTGTGCACACACTCACATGTGTGCCCACAGAAACCTCCCACCCATATTCATTATCTCCTTTGCTGCATTTGTTTATCTGCATGCTGCCCTCCTAGACATGAGATGTTCTGAGGGTGCACTTAGAAACCAGTTCAGCGCACATTTCCAGCAGCGCACATTTCAGGCCTCTGTGAACTTATGTTCTGGTTAAAGGTATCAGTGCTCCTCTGTGTTCAGGTGGAGTTCAGATCCTCCAGGCTTTCCTGGAAAGCCACTGTTCATAAATGGATTAACCCTAAAATTCCAGGTACACATATTTGAGCTTTTGGAACATTCCTTCTGGAATGGAACATTTGGAAAACCAAGACTTCCAGTACAAAAGAAAGGCATTGCCTTTGATCTATCAGGTTTGGTCATTTGTAAACAGCTATTAATTGGCTTTGTCAGACTGAGATCTTTATCATCTTTCAGTCTAATTTCCCCTGTTCGATACATTTCCTCTACTATAAAAATATTCATCACCTATCCCTGTCAGCACTGATTAAATCTAATGCTCCTCCTTTCAGCTCCTCTCCCAAGTGTGCTTGTAAAGCTGTCAGCCCAGCATTTGACAAGAGCCAGGCCCCACTTCCTTCCTCTTTGTCTCCTGAAGGGAAAATATTTAGGTGTCATTGGGTGGATGGCTGCTGTGGAAGCCAATGGACCTCAGCTGACCCATTGATTGGAGCCTGTGATAAGAGGGGAAGCATTTCCACAGAGAACAGTGGTGATATCCCAAGTGTGGCTGGGTTCAGAATCCTCTCCTCCTCTCCTCCTCCTCCAAGGGCCTCTTCTCAGCATACTTCCTGCCACTCAACACCCTCAATTCTTCTCAGTTGTCTGCTTGCCAACACTTGCTGCTTTAGGAGCAAGGGGATGACAGGAATATCAAACATCCTGAGGGGAGGCACCCATGAGTCACAGAGGGACACCAGCTGCTGCATCCATCAAGTGCCCCACAGCCACTTGCATAAATAAAATATCTAAGTGCTTGTAGACCTTGAAGATAGTTGTTGGTTCAGGATTAAAGGGACAGTGCTTCCCTTACCCTCTTTATCTAATGTGCTTCAGTACAGCTTTCCTCAATCTGGCTGACGCCCTCCAGATGGTTTGGACTTCAGCTTCCATCCACGCCATAGCCAGGAATGGTGGTGTTACTAAAAGGATCTGGAAGATACCAGGTTGGGGAAGGCTGCTTTAGTATCAGGGTTGTGTGCCCGGTCACCCAGTCGTGTGCCCATGAAGGGCATGCCTAGATGGAGGCTTTGGGGGCATTGGACAGAACAGTGGCATGAGGCCTGCTTGCCATTCTGCTGCATGGGAAGTTAGATTAGTCAGATAGAAGAGCAGTGTGGTTCCCTGGTACCCCCGAGCCACCAAAACTAGGAGCTTCTTTGAAAATGCTTTTCTTTCCTTTTAAAACATGCAGTACTGCAAGCCAAACTAGACGTGCTACTAAACTTGTATCTGCCAATGACAATGGCAACCATAAATCAAGGTTCTGCCCAGGCCTTACATGTCTGATGGAACTTAATCTTATGTACCAGTGTTGTGTCATTATGGATTATAACATTAAGCATTATGTATATTATGTATGTCTCCTTTCCTATTCCACATATTTTAGTGAAAAATCTAATTTGGATCTACATTAGTATCTGATTTGCTGCTGTTGAAAACTCCAAACAGTCCATGTCCAGCATACCTAACAGACCATCTAAAAAGCTACCACTGCCACATATACTTAGCCATTTCCTTCTTAAAGGCTTTGCTTCTGATTTCCCCACTTTTCGGAAAAATGGTGGAGAATTACTTGGGATAAAGCCTTTTCTACAGTGGTGCCAAAGCTCTAGAACTCCTTCCAGGGGAAACTTGATCTGGTTTTTTGCTGTTGGCCAGAGACTGAAGTTGTTTTGCCTCAGAGGAAATGTGAAGATACCTGAATGTATATGGCAGCCCTCTTTCTTAGGATCAGAGTATACACGGGAAAAGCTATTCTAATTAAATATTAGAATATTGTTGAATATTGTGCTTAGGCTTCCTGTTCGCTCTTTCTTTTTTTTAACAGCAGAAGCAGGCCCCACGTTCAGACTAGGATCACGGGAAGGAAAGGAGAGTCTCATTTCCCAATGAAACCATCTTCCCTACAAGCAGCGGTAGGGCCGGACCTTGGGACCAAAGTTCAGGGCCTCAAAGCTCCTGGGCCTCCCAGATCTCCATTCAGACAGTGGCAAGTGATGACAACAGCAGAAGCAAACTCTTCTGTATTCCTGCAGCAAGATGGTGCTGCAATTTAAGTGAGTTCAAAGTACAAAACCGCACATGCCCAGAGTACTGTTATTTTTATTTAATGATTGCCAAACAGTCTTCTTTTTCTAACATATCGGAAAACTAGAAGTAGTTACAAAGCATGGAATGGCTATTCTAGGGGGCATTGAAAGATAAATAGGAATTATGTGCTTCACAAGCGAAATAACATCCAAGGTCATCTGAAGGTGGGGAGGGCATAAAGATTTCAAGGAGCTCTTTTATGGGGGAATTACAGCAGGAAAAGTGTTAGGCCCTCCTCCCATCATGCCACAGTCCAAGGCCTGTTGCCTCTCCTTCCATGGCTGCTGCTGTGGAGAGGGCAAGAAGCCTAACCACAAGTTGCCCTTAGGCAGGGAAGGCTGGTGACTGAGTCAGTGAAGCTCAGTACCCAGTGCAGCCGCCCAGGAGTTGTGTGGGAGCTGTCCAGGGTGCTGAACTCCATCCCCAGAATAGGTTCGCCACCATGGAGCACTATAGATGACTCCTATAAAGCTGAAAAGAAAAGCTGCAACAAGTCAGGAGCCCCATGGACACAGGAGTCACCAGCCTCCCTCCTTTTAAAGCCCTCTGTAGTACAATTGAGAGCTATTGCGTGGAGCTTCTCCCCTCTCTGCTGTTTTCACTTTTCAGCATATTTGTTAAATCTTAATTTGCTGTCCTCCATTGCTTTATTCCTTGCACTTCATTCAAGCTTGCCTTGAAACACCTTTGGCAGAACAGGAGATAATAAATAACAAAAACTTTAACATCCAGTCTGATGATGAGTTCTGGAAAACTGGAAAACTTTTATACCTTTTGGTTAGCCTTAATATGGATTGCTAAAGTATTTGTATGCTTTTGTGGGTATTGTTTTTTATTTTGTCCATAATAAATAAATGCAAAGATCCATTTACTAAATTTCGTTAAAGTTTTAAAAATATAAAGGTTAATATTGTTATTCTACAATCTGCATGGCCTGCTTGGATTACCATTATTCCTCATGATGGGTGATGGAGCAGAGACTCAGTGTAAGAGACAGAATGCATATGAAGCAATGCCTTTGCATTCATTATCCCTTTTTGTCTGAGAGTTTAACTGCTTATTCCCCTCACGCCCACATCTCTAGTTGTTTACTAAAGCACTGACTTTCAAAACAGAAAATTTCTGTGTGGGTGCAACTTTATATAGGTAGATTTAGAATACATTAGAGCAAAATTTTTAGAAAACCTTGCAGAGTCTGATGCTAATACATAAATAAATCTCATGGAACTTGTGTAGAGGAATTTGACAGAGGCAGGTACATGTACCAAACCTGGAGCATGATCCAGTCAAACCTAAACATGTTTCCTAAACCAACCTTCCTCCAAATGTTTCAGAGCTCTGTCAGCCCCATTCAGCACCACCAACAGCCAGGGATTATGGGAGTTGCTGTCCAAAGCACCTGGTATGCAACAGCTTGAGGAAAGCTATTTAAAACTTCTCTACTGAAGTCGAGAGCCAAAACTGTGAATGAATTGGATCACTCTATATCGCTGATAACTGATCTGACCAGGTCTGAGCATATGCCCCAAAATTGCCTCTGTTTGTAATATGCATTCTGCAGTAGCCAAGTGCTAAGAGAGATGGCTAAGCAGAAATTTCCAAACATTAGCAAGATAAAGCATGACAACTTTTTTTAAAATGGAAACAAATGTGAAAGAGCTCTCCCAAGAGAAACACTGAGGAATTGATTGCGCTGGCTGGGTGGCCTTCTTTCATTAACGGTTGCATGATAAATCAATTATGAGATCCCAGAAGGGAGAGCCTTGCAATATGACATCTTGTGAGCTTGCATTTAGGGTTTCTGATGATAAATCATCAGCCTGATCAAACTTTTTAAAAAATAAAGGTGAATTTGGACCTGCAAGGCTTAGAACTGAGGGCGATTTTCCAGGTTTAGTATGGGTACACATAAGTGAAAGTGTGTGGGGAGGCAGGGAGAGAGAGAACCCGCAGCCTTTCAGGTGATGTTGAATCCCATCAGCCCAACCTGGTAAATGGGCAGGTGTGATAGGGGTTGTACCTGGCAAGACTTGGCAGGCAAGGGTCCCCCCTGCTCAAGAAGTGCTTGAGTACAGGTGAGCTGGAAGACACCTGGCCTCCTTGTGGACTGCTTTCGAAAAGCTCTAGTGAACCATGATTTGACTAACACCAAAGGAGATCAGAGATGGGGGCTGTATCCTCTCCATTTCCCTCAGAATTTGCTCTGAGGTGACCAAAAACACAAGATCCAAGGTGGAGCTTTTGAGGGGCAAGCTTTGTCCACATCTAGCAAACTATTTGCCATTGAAATGGGTAGAGCCCCGTGAGCCGATGGAGTATCTCTGTGGATTTTTAGTGTAAAGACACATACAGCCAGTTCATAGGACACAGAAGGCTATCATAGATTGATTAACCTTTGAGGATCAGTGGTGGATGGGAGTCATCATTTTGCACATGCAAACACTGTTCAGGAGAGAGGGGGAGGTGTTGGGTTGTCAACACCCAGGAATTGGGGGTTCGTGCAAGTGTCGAACAACCCTGACATTGCTGCAAGGAGGCAAAGTCTGCTGAAACAATCTGGCCACTTGGGGGCCAGATTCAGACAACTTGACAACCCTTTGCGCAAGGGTTGCATGTGTAACATTTCACCTCTGGGCACCACAGTGAATCACTGGGAAATAAGCCATGTTGCACCATAGCTTGTCAAGTGAACCAGGTCACTGTGATCCCCTCGGGATGCAGTTCTGTGCCTCTTCAGCAAGGACTGGGCCATCAACTATTTATATTGATTTATTTTTACTACTGTACTCTGTGTTAACAAAAGGACAATTTAGAAATAAACAATAAGCAAACAAATATAATCAAATAACATTGGTTCTGTGTTTTGATTCTACCCCAGTCTGACACAGCCTTGTCCAACCTGATGCCCTTCCAAAAGTTTTGGACTCCAGCCCCTATCAGCCTTGGCCAGCATGACCCATGGTCTGAATTCCTGGCAAATGCAGTACAAAGGTTGGGAATTTGCTTTTATAAATCATTGTCCTCCAAGAAATCCTTGTAATATAAGAGCACTCCTAACATAGACTCCACCTTTCCTACTGGTGAGTGTTTTGCTAATTTAACTTAAGGAATAGCCATGTGTGGCAGCTCCAGTTCTTTTTCATATGTAGATGCCTTGCAAGACACACACACACACACACACAGGCATGGTTTGTTATGTTGATTCTCCTTCAGCTGTAAGACTACAGTCCCATATTCAGAAAACAAACCCAAGTTTCCCACAAAACAAATTGAACAAACAAATGAAAATTCCTTGTGACAAGAAGTGTATTTAAAATTGTACGCAAAAATGTTGCATCACTCCACTACAGACAGATGCACATGCACACATGCACACAGATATAGCTAGAGAGAGGGAGTCGGAGGTCTAACAATAGTGCTAATGCACACAGCAAGGTGGCATAACATATCGATAAATCCAAAGAAATGCCATAGCCCAAATCCAAAGAACAGCAGTGCTTTCCCAAGAACAACAAATACTGCTTTCTTTGCCCTGCTGCTTTGATTGCGCCCTCATTTTGTACGAACAGGTCATTGTACAGAGGAATCTTCTTGTGAAGATGCTGCTGCGCCAGTGGAGGCACCCATGCCACGCCTTTTATAAGGTCTCGTAAGATGAGTATCCCCACCTCTATGCCAGGTGCTACACTGGGTGCTGGTGTGGATGCCTGGGATGCGATGGCTAGCCCCACGAGGAGCTCGCAAGCATGTTGTCCCCAGCATGCACTGCAGGTGCTGGTTTTGCTCGCATGCTCAAGGCAAGAGACTGAAAGTGGAAACTTCTGGTCCATACTCAGTGACTGCTGACTCTCAGGTGCAGGATTTTCCTGACTGGATTACAACTCCCATCCTCCCTAGCCAGCTTGGACACTGGAAATGGTAGGAATTGCAGTACAGTACAGCTGGAGCACGTCAGGTAGGGCCACACTTTTCAATGGCTTTCACTGTGGTCAGGCTCTTGTCTTTTAGGTTCTGCCGCAAGAAAACCCCTCTCTTGGCTCCTTCTGGATCATGACTGTACCATCCATTCATTTTAACATGCACTCTTCCTGTTAGGATCATTCCCCTGGCCATTCTCCCCAGCTCCTACCATCTCCACAAAGTCCTTAAGTGCAGTGGATCCCCAATCCAAATGAGTTCCACCCACTGGATTGTGGGAATGCTGCTTTGCTGCTCTGACTGAGGCAGTGGTCATAGCTGGATACTGTTTTCCCACCCAAGTGCTTCCAGATCAACCCAGCTGGGGTTCAGGTCCCAGATAAGAGATCAACTTTGGGATAGCACGCTGGAGAGCTCCAGATGAAGCGCAGATCAGAGACTCACAGACAGACTCAAATGTGGTTTTGCTGGTAACCAACCTAAATGGCTCCCTCTGTCTCTGGAGACGGGAACCTCTTACAGTTAAAAGGACCTTACACTTGTTGGCTCTTGTGCTGTTGAGGATAGTTGAGATGCTGCCATCTTTGTCTCTTCATAGAAATTGGGCTGGGGGGCAGGGGTCACTGGAACAAGCCATCTATCTGCCTGCAGTGAGGTAGCAACCTGCTGAGACTTCCAATCCTCATGGGCAGAAGGCCTGCTTTCCTTTTAGACAAGGGTAAAGACAGGTAGGTGAGCCAAGTAGCTAGTAGGTGGGAAGAGAGGCCTCTCATGCTCAAAGTTCAGGTTCAGACTTAAAGCAGGTACAAACTGAAAGCAGATGTTTATTAAGGAAATATAATAAGAAACAAAAGGGGGAAACAGAATGAGCTCTTGAAAACAATCAAAGTTAAAAAAAACCTTGCTGAACTCTACTAAAAAAAATTGGGGTACAATAATCAGAACCCAGGAGTCAGTTGGAGAGTTGCAACATGCGGAGCATTTTCAGGTGGTCAAAGGAAGAGATGACCAGACTTGACCAAGTGACAGAGTGACCAAAGAAACAGTCTGTTTTATTATGTTTAGCCAAGGTGGGCAGGGATGACTGACCAACAGGTCAGAGGAGAAGCACTTATACATGAATATCCTCTTCTCACCTTTTGGAGTTGAGAGATGTTTTCATCAAAGTGCTAATGAAAAGGGAGAAGGCTTCAGCTGTCTCTAGCAGACTCAATCCATCAAAAACTTCCTGTTTTGTGGGTCTAGAGATCTAGGAAAACAGAGCGTTATTCAAAGTGAGATACACAGATGCCAGCATCCTGGTCAAGGATGCCTGTAGCATTAAAAAAACTGGCATGGAAAGGCAGCTCCACATCTTCTTCAGTCAGGACATACTAAAAGTAACATCCTTTTTGATATAATTAAAACAATTCTTTCACAGAAAGATATTATTTCAGTCTTTATCTCATGCTTCTTGCAGAACACAGGAAGCTGCCTTTGACTGAGTCAGACCCTTGGTCCATCCAGCACAGTATTAGCAACACTGACTGGCAGCAGGGATTTTTCCCTGCCCTACCTGGAGATGATGGAGGTTGAACCTGAGATGTTACCTATGCTACATTATCTATCCTGTCTGGAGCTGCACCCCCTCCCTTGATGGATGACACAGGCCAGACCTAGCTTTTGAATTCAATGTTTCATTTCAGGTAATTGGAACCTGTTTGCTTATGAGTTTCTTGCTGTGGAACCCCATGTTCTATGACTTGCACCCATTCAAACTCACCCACATTTCATTTTCTTTTCATTGGTTGCGTTTTTACACTGTCCAAAAGTCAGAACTCTCTGGGCAGTTTCCGAAGATTAAAAACACAGTATTGTGCATAATAGAAAAACTGTTTAGCTGCAAACATATACATAGATCTGTGTCTATCCAAACACACATACCATTCAAAACCTGCATAGTGGGGCCATGTATGAACCAGATCCAAATCTGTGAAACATCCAATAATAGTTTCATAATATCCACAGTGCTAAGGCAGAGCCTGTGGGGGGGGGGTGCGCACATGCACATTCCCATTCACAAAGGCCCCCACATTTCAGTATGCTGAAGCAGATCAAGAATTACTACTGCTCATCTATGGGACAAGATCATTTGAATGCCCTTGTGCAGAAAGCATAAATTATGACATTGTAAGCAAATTAATTTTCCCACAATAGTTGGTATGTTTGCACAAACTGGTACAAATAAGGAAAATGCTATGAAAGCAGTTAGATAAAAAAGGAACATTTATTGTTTTGCAATATTGCATTATATTCATTATTAAAAGCATTACTTTGTTAAATGCAAGCATTTAAAGTATAACCATTTTTGTAACCCTGCTTTGGCATTTTTTTCATTTTCTAAAATATACTGGAAGGGTCCCAAACAATGGCAGTGGCCTAAGCCCCTCTTGGTCCTGAGAGGACCTGGATAGGGAAATTCATATCAGCTCAGCTTCCTTCTCCTGTACTCATACCATCCTTCTCCCTAAATGGTTCCTTCTGGCCAGGTTATTACCTTCCAGTTGTACCTCTTGCTCATCTCTGATTTCCCCAAACAATCACATTCATCTCTGGCTACAAAAAGCTGTTTAAGTAATGTATAATTTAAGACTCTTTTATATACTTCCATTCTATCAATTATGTATAAGTGAGGCTAGAAGTATTTGTTAATATTGTTTTGTTATGTTCTTTCTTCATCCTCTTTTGGTTGCTTATTGCATTTAGTACCAGTGGGAAGAATTGCGGAAAGGTTTTGCTGATGAAACTGGCATATGCTGCTTGTGTAGGACAGCTTCTCCTTCTAAGGAAGTTTGGCTTAAACAGACCCTCTTCTATTGGTGCTGGAATCATTAACTCAGAGCGTGTTCATCTACCGATGCAGAAAAAGCAGATGGGATGGTTCTCCTGAGACTGTACCCCTTCTGGATAGGGCCGGTGGTAGTGGTGATCATTAGAATGCCTCCCATATAGAAAGAGAGTCATTCTGAATATAGCAAAGAGCATGAGGGGGAACCTAGACTTGAATTCTTTTTTCCAACAGGCCAGCTTTCTGCATCAGAAGGTTGTTGATATGGGGGAGCATTCAGACATGCAGTTCCTTCCTGGACATGGGTAGTAGCAAATGTTTTTTGCTTGCGTTATTTTTTGATTGGGTAGACAGACACATGATCTTCTAGTACTTTCCTCTGTTCTCCTCCAAATAAACATTTTCAGTGAGCCCCCCTTCACATTACTGTGTGTTGGGAAGCTTGAAGCACACAAAATAGGCCAGCTGTTTCAAGGAAGCCAGTCAACTGAATTGCTGTGAAATGCCCAGGTAGCTTCAGTTCTTGGGTAGTATAGAAATGAAACAGCTCATCATCATAATTAACAACAACAAATTAGATGGAAATTTGAAGACAGGCAAGAACCCTTCTGGTTCACAACCCTAACAGGCTGATCAGTCAGTCCACAAACATCAGTGACAGACATCCATGAAATTTAAGTAATCATAATGCAGAAATACTACAGAAGAACCACAAGATTTCTCAAAAGTTGTTACAGGCCCAATTCCCAACAATGACACTTGTGGATACTTGGAAATGGATATGTTAATGT
The DNA here is from genome assembly GCF_004798865.1 of Varanus komodoensis. Taxonomy (NCBI): domain Eukaryota; kingdom Metazoa; phylum Chordata; class Lepidosauria; order Squamata; family Varanidae; genus Varanus; species Varanus komodoensis. Next base: position 8,001,140 of record NW_025336479.1, on the reverse strand, counting down.
TTGAACTCCCATTGGTAGTCAGGTTCCTAGTGCCTCAAGCTTCTGTATCCAAACTTCCAACTCTGTCTGTTATGCCAGGTGCTGTAGCCCAGAACCAATCAACTTTGTGTGGTGCCTCTTCCCAAGAGGGAGTGATCAAAATCTCCCAAACCTTTTCTGCCTCATTCTGATGAACAGCTTAAGAAACCAGGAAACATGAACTCTTTGGGAGATCCACACCACACCGACCATCAGCTTGGAGGTAGCCCACAGCTCAGCCAATAGCTGATCAGCTGAGCCACAGGCTGAAGAAATGCCAGGCAAGGGTTCCACTTTTGTTCGTGCAGATATTGGCCTTCCAGGTTAATGAGCAGGCCTTTAAAACTGACAGTTACTTAAAAATATATTATTTACATTGATTAATCAGTTAAAGCTTCAATTCCTAATCAAAAACTCCTATAACAGAAAAACCTTCACATCCTCCTATAATGATGCTCAAAAGTCTTTCTTGCTGATAGAATGGCAAAGATGGTGTCAATTAACCACAAGAGGCAATATGAGCTCTTTTGATAGGGATAACTGCTCACTGCTACTAGAATGAGCTCCATGCTCACTTAAGCGGTTTCATATTGACTGCGGAGCAGCCATTGGAAAGGATTGGCGTTTTGTCACTCCTGAGTAAGGGCGAATTCTAATCAGTGACCTGAGGAGTGAAAGGGCCCTTACTTCATTAAAAACCTCCTGAATTAGCTGGTCTTACAGAGAAATAGACTGTTAAGTAAGCAGTTCATTTCCCTGAGATTTTGCTGCATGCCTCAAAGTTCTGGCATAGCTCCGAGAACATCTTTAGTCCTCTCAGAATCTTTCCTTTGAGCCATCTGCACTGCCAAGATGGCACCACCCTTTCTCTGTGGCTACTTTCATTATAAGATGTGGGTGTTACAGAGCAGGCATCTGGAATTCCCACACAATTGTCAAAGGAAGGCTGAAACCAACTTAATGAAGATAGTCCTCGTCAGAATAACTTCCTATCTACTGCATAATGTTATTTTTCTTTCACATGGTTATAGCTCTTTCTCCAACCTTGACCATATTTTATGTGAGATTATAGAACTACATTTATTTCTGATGCAGTAGATCTGCTGTTTTTTCAAATCTGTGCACCACCAGTGTTGTTAGTTCCTCTTGAATGTATCTGGACCAACACCAGAACAAGAGCCAACCTGTACATAAAGATTCATCACAGGGCACAGCTCTGTTAGGTTTGTTGCTAAAGTCTGGGCTTCCCGCCACCTCCATAGAACAAGAGGTTTCTAACGGCAGTCTTTATTATGTTAGAACCACTGAACTAGACTGGCTTTGTGATACAAAGTGGAAGCATTGCAGAAATCGTTTACAAAAGATACCAGTGAAGTTAGAATACCAGCTCTTGGGAAAATATGGCTTCATGCTAAGAAACTGGTTCCAAACTGAGTCTAACTCCTTTCTTCCCAACCACAAGGGGGTTGTTCCACCTCTGTTTGTGGGCCAGACAGCAGGAATGCTGGACACTACTCAGTTGGTCTGCTCTCTTGGTCTGATGCTGGGTAATCAGACTGATTATGTTGCATCTACACCCTTCCAACTCCACCTATTTGATCCAGACCTCACTGATCCAGACTAGTTGATCCTCATTGGCCTCTTGGTTTATCCATGGGCCTGCTGGTCTTGGTATTTCAGCTATGAATGCCAACCTCACCTCTTCCTCCTGTTCTCATTCCGATTCTGAGGTAACAACCTTGGAAACAAGAATTTTGGGAGTGGCTACAGCCAGGCATGCTGTTCATGTAGAAAACCAATATTTGAGGGGAGAGTTTTAGCCTAAAATCTCTTGTGGTTTAAGCCTTTTTGGTGCAGTTATTTCTCTTATTGATATGTGGAAGCATTAAGTATGCAATCTCCACACCTATAGTCTGAAATTATTTTCATGAAGGTTGTGCCCTCACGATTATTCTTAATGTCTGTCAAAATATAACCTCTTTGGTAAAAGAGAGACTAAATTATATTTTATCTTAGTGAGCCACCCGAAGAACTATATTACTGCCTGACCAATATAAATATAGATCGTCTGAGAGAATATCCATCCCCAGTGGTGTTCAGTATCACATATACAACCAGCTGAAGTTGTACTACAACGTGTGTTAGCTCTTTTAAGAAGCAAGCCCCTTAAGAAATGCCCTGATTGTCAGTAGTGGCACACCAACAATGGTAATCCTATTAATATGTGTCAGAAAGAATTATAACTCCTCATATTCTCTCTTCTCTTAAATGGAAGAGATTGTATACCGGAGCATATATGCTTCCTGTGAAGAAAAGAAATGCTGTTCTTGCTCTTTCTTGAGTGGCAAGGAAGGTTCCATTTTTGATGTGTCTTCCATTTGCTTCCATCGATCCAGGCATAGACTATTATGTTTGGTGTTGAGAAGCAAGACTTAATTTAGCGGGCAGCAGCTGCTGTTGGCCTGAGAACTAGGTTATTCCCCCATCATGCCTAGCTGCTAGATGCTGGGGGTGGGGTCTCACACATGGAGCCCCTCCCCTCTCATGACTTCTCAGCTGAAATACCAAGACCAACAGGCCCATGGATAAACCAAGAGGCCAATGAGGATCAACTAGTCTGGATCAGTAATTTTCTCCATGCAGAGAGACATGGTCCTTTCTGCACAGAACCAGGGGGCAAGGTTGCTCCTTCCTGTGCCATTCACGCCCTCCCACATGTGCAAGGCCTGTGAAGGGACTTGGAGGAGACTTGCAGAAGCCAGCTGCTGTGAGCCCTTCCCATGTGGCTTTAGTACTTTAGGGAAATGGACATTTTTTCCTACCATATTCCTTGGTCCCCAGTATCTCGTGAGGCAGTTACAAGCTTATCACCTGATGAAACAGTCGCAGGAGCTGATCATGCATTTGGTGAGAAAATTTCTTCAGCACTGCTGCTCTCTGCATACTGCATGTTTTGCTCTAGGTTGCACCAGCTGAGCCTGAATGGGCTGGGCTGGAGGCTTGCAAATTCAGGATCTTGCCTTGCAATTATGAGTGGCAATGTGGTGGATTAGAAGGCTTTTTGGTCCCTTTCTGCTCTACAATTCCTTTACGCTGTGTATGGAATAATGCAAGAAATGCTGAGATAAGCAAGGGTCTCAGAATCACACACTTCTTTCTAGCTGACTAAATTGCATAGAGGGTGAATCCTGCATTAAATAAATGACCGGGGCAATTAACAGTGTTGGTTTGTCTTAAAAACGCTAATATCAGTTTATTCCTTTGCTACTGTACTCTCCCCGCTCCCCACTCCCGCCCTAAGAGCGAAATCCTATACACAATAACTTGGGAGTAAGCCCTGCTGAACTTGCTTCTCAGCAGACATGTAAAGGATCTCATGGGATCCACTCTTCTTCTCCAGCTTCTCATGCTCCTTTTACTATGCAATAAGCACCAATGATTTTCCTTTCAGATGCAAATTAAAGCAAGCTGGAACTTTGATTTTTCCTCTGCCGTGGTCCTCCATGCCTTGGTTTCAAATGAGAAGGGCCCAGCAAACCCCGTACAGCATGCCTCCCAGCGCTAGACTAAAAAGCTGCTTCCAGCAGGAGTAGTGGTTCAGAAGGAATCCAGCTCATAATCCACACTCTCCCATTGTTTCATACTAGTGAGAACTGCCAAGATTGAAATTCCCAGGCTTTTAATTTGTTAAGAAAAGCAGAGGAAGCTGCTGTGGTATACAGGAAAAACAGCACATCCACTTTAGGAGATAGGTTTGATTATAGAAAACGTCTCATTTAAACTCTGGTCTTGTTTTCTAGCTTATGTGCTCTGCAATTATCAGTGCACTTAAATTCACATAGATAGGCTGAATGTGTTACTGCTGAAAGCCATGCTTTCAAATTTGCTGAATTTGCCATATCAGGTGATAGAAATAAGTAATATATGGACCTCACTGTGATTTGGGGGACAAACTGTGGCGGGGAAACAGGAAAACAGTAGAATATTATGGTGCAGTCATGAAAAAAACCTGCTTTAATAAATTTGGTAACTTAACCAAAAATAAATCATCATTCTTCCATCAAATCTAAGTCATTTTGAGAATAGTGCTTTCATTTTTATCAAACATCACCAGGCTTATGTGTTCTCCCAGTATCTGATACTCAGGCGATTTAAAAGCTGTTGTGCCAGAACATACCCCATGATGTCAACTTTTATTTTAAGAGCTTTTACAGTATTTTAAATTTGTTTCTCCTACAAATATTGGGTTTTTCTAGAACATCAAAATGCATTTATAGAACAAATAATTAAGTAGTTCCATATTTTGGATAGATTTCTCATTGATGCCTGAACAAAAAATGTTCATGTGCAAGGTATATAATCTACAACGTGGCAAATTGTAGGCCAATGGCCAGAAGGTCACAATGTCCATCAGCTTTTGCATGCATAGGCAGCAGTGATGGATCATGGGAGTTCTGGCCAAAATGTCTGAAAAACTACAAGTTGCCCACCCTCAATCGACTGTAAGTCATATTATATATTATGGTGTCCCAAACAATAGCAGGTGCCCATGAGGGTTGTATGGTAAAAGATGAAAAGAAGCCAGTGGAGATGTTGCTTCGGGAAATGATGCTATGTCTGAAATATTTTCTGTTCCTTGCTCAGGAGTGTTCTCACAATTATGTTTGGTGCAGTAGCTGCAACCCTCTTGCATTGCTGTGATTTGACATCAGTTATCCATCTTCAGACTAGGCTAGGGCAATGCATTCCACGTCATGGTAGCTGTGAAGGGTGTTTGGCGCTCTCAGTTAGCAGAAAATGAGGCAGGTAGGCTCCTAACTGGCTCACAGTATCAGAACCATGTTCCATGTGTCCGCACAGATGAGCACTGGTTGCCAGTTGCTTTCCTGGCTCAGTTCAAGCCGTTGAGTTTTGTCTTTACATCTCTGAACAGCTTGCAACCCGGTATCTTGAGTCTGCATGTTTTGCAGTGAACCCGCCAGGCTATGAAGGTGTGCAAGGGAGGTCCTGCCGAGGGCACCTTCACCTGCAGAGGACTGTTTGTCAGGGCTATGTTGCCCCAGTCGACTGAACATGCTCCTTCAAGGGCTTGTTTAAAACCACTGCTCTCTTAGCTTTCAGAAAGGGAGTAAAGATATATCTGATGAGTGTAGTTGTTGAAAATGTATAGTTTTCCATGCTTTGGCTGTTTCAATGTTCTTGTCTTTATCATTGCAAAGCTTTATTTTTTAAAATGGTTGCACATCACCTTGATGAGGTGTTAGCAGATAAGGCGATATATTTAATTAATTAATTAATTAATTAAAAGATTTTGTATGCCATCCTTCATATAAATATCTCAGGATGGCTTATAAATATATAAATATATAAGTATTAATAAGAATGAAAGGGGATGGAATCAGTATTTTAGAGGCAAGTTACTTATTTTTGCGTACCTGTTGTCAAAAAGCAGAGATGTTCACTAGGTGATCTTCATGGGAGCATTTAGTTTTCTGTATACCTTTGTCAGCCATACTATTCCCCCTTTCAAAGTGCCACTCCTGAGACACTAATGGATCTAAATTACCAGTCAATATTTAAACACTAGCCACAAACAAGATCTAAGTGGCTGGCAAACTGTAAGTCTTTTGTAGAAATTGCTCTCTCTGACCCAGTTCCCTTTCTTTTCCTTTCTTAAAATGCTGCATTTACCCTCAGGGCTTTTTGCATTCCCAATTCCCACAACACTTGACCGATTGACTCTGTAATCTCCATCTTAGAACAAACAAAAACACATTTTATGCCTACCAGCCAAGTGTCATTCACACCCAAGAGTTCCTGATGCAAGTTCTCGGCTTGTTTATATGCTGCTGGTTGTCTAAACATAGGGACACCGGATGTGCATCTACCTGTGAGCCCTAATAAATGCATCTTCTGGCTCCTTCCAATTGGCCGCTTTCCTAAAGATCAAAGCAGATTTATTGCAAGCTCTTTCCCTAAAGAATTTAACTTTCCCGGATATCTTTCCATCAGTCATAAAGATAAATGGGAAGGGACAAGTGACTACAAAGTCAAATAGCACAGCCCTTTGGCCAACTTGCAGGAACCACGAGCAGGACAGCTGTCAAGCAATATCTTGTACTGAGTTGCTTTCTACTCTGATTTGTAAAAGGGTTGCGGGTGAGGAGAAAGGACTTTATTCATTGGCTCTAACGTTTAAGTCTGCTTCATCTAATCAATTCCAAACAGAATTACAGAATATTGACTGCTCCAACAAAGTGCACTAAACATCTCGTAGTTGGCATCTGGCCTATGATAGCCAGCCTTTGAACTGGAATTTAGGATAATGACAAAATGGTGAAGCAGTGTGTGTGCCCACCCTGCTTTTGCTGCTGAAACATCACTGACCTGTTGCAAGCCTGTGACACAGATGAGCTAAGATGCTGCTGGGCATTGCTGGGGATTCCCACAGAAGAGGACGCACGTGCGATTTGGTGGCGGCTGTACCTGTAGGAATGGAATATGAGGTTATAGGGGAAAACATGCTTGATTCTTTAGGTTAATACTTAGCAAAAACAAGGTGCTGTTGTTTGCAGCTTGAGCTTGACCTAGCTCTTGCTGTTATTTTCATTTCTTACTTGAATTAAAAAAATATCTGACATTGAGACACGAGAGTGGAAAAGTAGTGGCCCTATTGGGCATGGAAAAGAGGTCCCAGTCTTTTGGGGATGGGGGCTTCAGCCACTAAGGCTGCTATCCTATACGCACTCACTCAAGATTTACCTCTGGGTGGGCAATCATAGGATTACACAATGGAGACAAAGTACTTCTTACATCCGGGTTGCAAAACCTCAGGCATGGGCCAACTCTGACGCTATTGGGGATCTTGCCCTTGACCCTTTGAGGCTCACAGGCAGCCCCATCCCTTTTCTTCAGCCACCAATCATGAGGGCCTCCTAAGGCCATTGGGTCAGTGGTGACGTAGTAAGGTCCACCAGACTGGCTGCTGAAGAGCTCAGTTTGAGACTCCCTGGGGCCATACGTGTAATCCTGGGCCTTGCTGGCTTGCAGCAGCGGACTGCCGTGGAAGACGGCGTTCTCCTGCAATTACACCCAAATTGCCCTGAAAAGCATGGCTGTCCTGTCTGAATTAGGATTCATGGAGGGGGGGCAGTGTCCCATCATGTTGTTCTGCCTATCATCTAGTACATATACGCAAGGAAAAGAGTGAAACATTCTGTTTTTGTTAGAACGGCTCTTTCAAAAGACTGACTTAGCACACCAGGCAGTGAGGTACAGCTGGGGAGAGCATTAGAAACGTCTCTCTACCAGAAAAAAGTATTAGCAGCAGAAATTCTGCAGCACCATCAGTACAGGATTTTGTTGAGGTGAGAAATAGAGACTTTGGAGACTTTCTATAAGCTGCCAAAGGTTCTTTATAATGAGAAAACCTTTTGTGACATAATGACCTCTGAATGACAAGTAAATGCATTATATGCCAGCTTGATAGGCAACCTGGCTGCCTTTACCTGTCAAATGCAATTATATTCAAACAGAAGAGATTATACAGCTGTGAACACTCACCGATACAAGAAAGAAAGAGTTAAAAGGCAGGGGTGGGGGAATGACAAGAAATTGCTGGCTTTCTACCAGGCAAGGATGAACATGTCAGAGTCTGGAAGATCTTGGAGTCCCAGGTTCCTTTCCTGTGACTTCCCAATATTCTGGAAGTTAAATGTAAGTATAAACTGCTCAGTTTTCAATGCATCCGAGTGCAGGGAAATGTAATGGAAGGAAAGTCCCAGTTTACAGCTGTCTCTCTGAGAAGAGAACTGCATATGTGGATTTCTAACCTCAAGGTAGGCTGTGCTGAGTGGAGCAACCGGGATATGCTGTTAAGTCCTGAACCTGCAGGAGATAGCTCTGGGTATGGTGTGCTAGCAGAGCTGTTTACATAAAATGCCAATGAGAGTATCATCATAAGAGGCAGACAGCAGAGCCATGGCCCATATATTGTACCCGTAGATGACAGATTAGGTTATGAAACTGGTGCCTTGCTTCAAGAAGCCATGGTTAAGATTAACCACAGTTTAGGCATCAAACCTAAGAGAAGAGGAAATGAGGGATTGTGATCTCTTTGTCCTAGCTGGGGCAGAGGAAGAGCAGGGAGGAATCGATGCAGAAGCCCAAGCCTCCCAGTGGCTCGTTTGTGTTACACAAAGTTCCTGGCTTTTTGTGAAGTCTGAATGCAACCATTGCTACTTTACAGGCTCACATACACAAATTTCCTATATTGTGTTCCTTAGTGAGACTGATGTCATATGCAGAAGCTCAATTTCATTCCTTCGTCATCTCTGAAGGCAAGAGAAATGCTTTGAAAGGAAATATGTCTTGCTTTATGAATAGAACAAAACACAATGGCTTGTGTCCCAACTAAATCAGTCACCCTTTGGCCCAGTTGAAATCCCTAGTCAGGTTAGCCATGTTGAATGCCTCTGATCCAGCCTAAAGTGGTCCCTCTGCCAGGGAAGGGGAGGCGCTGGATAGGCAGCAGGAGGACATTCTGAGCCACCTTTCTTCTCTGCAAGCCCTCTTGAACTCTCCGAGGTGATTTGGGGCAGCTTTCTTGCCCTTGGCATGCAGGCTCTGCCGTTCTTTCCAAGCAGCTGCCCTGGGGTGAGTCAGGAAGAGGGACTGATCTTATAGCCCCCTCCCAAAGTCGTTACAGTGCCTACAAGCTTTGGGAAGAGAAATAGAACACTCCTATGGTTGCTGAGGCATGGGGATTAAGGGACTGTAGCAGCGGGCCCTTAGTTAATACACACACTGAAAGCCAGTGTGGTGTAGTGGTTAAGAGCAAGGGACTTGGTCAGGGGACCTGGGCTCTAGTCCCTGCTTGGCCATGCAGCCAACTGGGTGATGTTGGGCTACTCACACACTCTCAGCCCAACCTGCTTCACAGGATCGTTGTGGGGATAAGATTGAGAGCAGGAGGAGAATGATGTGAGCTGCTTTGAAAAAAGCAGGATATAAATCTAATACCTAGTGCTCAGTTTTGGAAGCATGGAGCAAGCAATCCAGTTCATATGTATTGAAAGAGACCTTGTATAAAATCTGCTTTTGTTGGTACCTAACTTTTTGTATTCAAAATCCACATATAATTTCCCGTAAGCTAATTACTGGAGATGCCAGTCATCAAACACAGACCTTTTCCATATATTTTGGAGAGAATTTTGATTCTGAGTGCAGGAAGACATAATGTGCTACCCCCTCTTTAAAAAAAAATAAAAATGGTTCTGAGGTGTTCCTATGGCTTGGTTTCCAAAGACAATCCTGATTTGGCAATCCATTTAGTGACACTAGCTTCGGTTTGCAAACAATCAAGGGGCATCATCCATGTTGGATGGGTTAGTAAGCCCAGGGTTATACTGACTCAGCCTCCATGTGCAGCCCTTCCCCACACCATATTCTGCCCCATTTCCAAGGTCTCCCAACCTGCAGGAATGGTTTTCTGAGGACTGCTAAAGAAAAGGGGAGGTAGGAAAGTCCCACTTTGAACGTTATCTCATTCCCAGGAAAGTAGTTGGGATCCAAGCTGTTCCCTGTCACTTTCCAGAGTTTCCTCTGAAGTGTATGAAGTCTTCTCTTGAGAGCTTGAATGATCCTGTGTTTGTAAATATTCCCCAGAACAATCTCCTCAGCTTCCTTTGGTCACTCACCATGTAGGTGGCATGGAGTCCTTAAGTCCTTTCTAAACAATGCTTCCTTTCATCACAGGGGCTGCAAGGCCTAGCAAAATAGGCACTCTAGCTCATAGAAAATAAACTTTTCTGCCTGTAGGCCTTCATTGATTGCTCTCTAGTAAAAGGAGGGAAAATGAATTGAGGATGGACCCTAATTAAGTAGTTATGTTATTAAGTCAAGCCATCAGTGTAAGTGCCTGTACAGCATATGTATTTGATCTCACTGCTCTCTTTTCCACCGCAGCATTATTCAAGGTAAATGAATAAGGACTCTTATTATTCCATTTCTTCTTTGGGGTGGTGGGACAATCTGAGGGGGAGGAAAGTTGAGTCACACCAGTTGTCACATTATGCTTATAAAATCCATATTTTTACTGTAATGGTATTTCTGAGAATTTCACTCCATTAGGAAATCAAGAAGAAAGGAAGAGTGAGATTTAGTGGATAAAAGACTGTCTTTTGTGCCCCCCCTCCCACTTGTGCTGAGCAGTACAATTTCTCTGTTGTATAAGGACTTTTAAAATATCTCCCTTTCTTCTCTGAAACAGACTTTTCCATTAACACGACAAAGCCATTAGTATGCGATGGCTGGGACTTTTTCACAATTGACGATTTCATCTTCCAATTATTATTATCAGCAGCAGATTTACAGCAGTCGCTACTCAGATTGTCACACTGTTAAAGCAAACTTGCAAGGCACAGAACATGCAAGGAGAGAGACAAGGCAGCTCGCTTGATTCAACAAGGACAAGTGGAAGGCAGAAAAGGTCTAGGGAAGCTCCAGTGAGCAACACTTCTCAGGGCCAAACTGGCTAATCACATAGAATGTAGCTGAGCCTGCTAGTTTTATTTACTCTCATGCAAGAGCATATGGCCTTGATTTGGATTGGGACCACTCAATCCTGGGGGAAGAGAATGAACTATTCAACCCCCTCTTTTTTAAATATTTCAGGAGTTGGATTAAGTATCTGCATGGATACTTATAAGATACTAAACACAGATTTGCTACCAATTCACAGAACATTCTTTATTCTGAAGACTGACTTTTTTTAATTCAATGGAAGTCAGCACTGAAAATTAAAGTTATCATTATTTTAATTATTTAAGTTGAGCAAAGGATTTCCCTGCTAGTTTATGTTAGGCAGACACCAACACTTCTCTGTTTTCAGAATCTGTTAATAACAATTTTGATTTTGACAAGAATTTTCTGACTGAAAGACCAGCCATAATTTGGCTGGTAAGTAATTTTATATTTTATTTTGATATTAGAAGCTCTTGCCACTTTTCATATGTAGAGCTTTTCGTAAGTATTACCAACTGACAGAGCAATCCTATGTCCTCTTGACAGCATCTATGTGGCTGTAGGATTTCTTGGATACCAGGTTGGGAAAACACTCTGACCTCATAGCTGACAAACCGGGCTTGAATGCTCCAGGTTCAGAAAGGTGCAGGAAGAATTATGCTGCAAGGTAGAAAGAGGAATCTCAGAGAAGGGTTTGGGGGTGTTCCAGGAGACATATCCTGGAGGAAATTTAGTCTGCTTCCCTCCCACTCTGAAGCATCTCAGTTCTATAGCTGAAGGGACAGGTGTGGAAAATATTTTCTCCTCTGTGCTGGTCAATGACTGAATAAAGGATTGATTGATGGATGGATGGATTAATTGATGTTGCATGCAACTTGATTGTTGCAACAGTATAGCATGATCCAAAGCGCTTGTAAGTCTTCTCTCAAAGTACATGTCCAGGTTTTGGTGAAATCAGGAGAAATTAATTATTTATTAAGCTTTCAGATAAGTGTACAGAAGGGGGAAAAGATTGGTTGGATTCTGAGCACATAATAAGTAGTTTAAAGTAGCAAATCAGTAGAAAAGGACAAATGAAAGGGGAGAAATCTAGCTAGCACAGCCCTGTGCAAACTGCCTACCTAATTCCTTGAAGATCAGCCATGTCTGTGGTAGGGTTCTCCTGATTCTGTATCAGCTCTTCCCCCCTTTGTTTGATGAAAACCTACATCTGGGTGCCTGTACTGGAGAAATCTTAATTCTGTCTCTACGTGCCTGCCCCAGGCTCCCCTTCTTCCTGGGAGACATGCTCATAATACCTGTGTTGAAACAGAAAGACCTGTAACTGCCTTTTCAGGTACAGTATATCTCCTCTAGTCCTTCCCCTCTTGCCTGGGTAGATTCCAGAATATCTCTTGTTTTTGTCTGTTGACTGTCCAGCAATGACCCATCCTCTATTCTGAGATGGATTCTAGAAGATTCTTTATTGTTCTGGCAGCTGAATGATTGGTAGTCTATAGTTTTACTAAGAGGCAGTTGGGAAATCTGCATTTCATTCCCAACATCAGGTGACCTGGTCATTTGCTGAGACAGACAACTGCAGCTGTTTGCCAAAGGGAGGTTTCTGTCTGTTGGACCTGGGTAAGATCACATCAGTTTGACCTGAGTGGGCAACTCCGGCTGATACAGAATATATCATACTGTATATACTATAGTAAGGATCAGCTGCAAATGCTTTCAGGGTTATAAAGCAATGTATATACATGCTGAATTTCCAAAGAGTTTTTGGAGGATCATATGACATTGATTTATAAAAAAAATAAAAAATAAAAAGTGAACTTCATAGTGCTCACAGTTTGTTTATCTTCTGCTGCATTATGACTGAGTAACTCATTTAATCTAAAATAAACTTCTCCTGTTTTCATCTGCCGTGTGCAGAGTCAGCCATAAAACTAGAAGGCCATATAGCAAACTCAACTACATTTGAATGTGTTGCCACAACTACACATCCAGCAGTTATCCTGCCTTTTCTGAAGTCTACTACATAAGAAGCAGGACAGAGAAGAGTTCCATGAACTCCATGCCTCAGAGACCTGTGAGGCTTTTAATGAAATTTCACAGGCTCCTGATGCCAAAAGGCTCATAGTACACCAGCATTTTGGTGGCCATTCAGGGGGTGTGGGTGAAATACACTGTGTGCATGAGAACATAGGCTGCAGCTTAATTCTCACATGATTCCATGGCCGTGGCTGGAGCTGAATTGGTTGCAAATGCACACTTAGAAATGGGAAATGGGTGTGAACCACTTGGGGTGTTTCTCATCCTTACTGTGATTCCTTTGATGCATGCAAAACAGCCCTCCTTCTCCAATGACTGGATGATGCCAGTCCTTGTTACTCCAGTCTCCAAAAAGAAATGCACTGGATGTGGCTGGAAGAATGGGAAGCTGCAGTTCCTTTCCATTGATCGCTCGCTGCCTAATGATGCCAAACTTCTTTTGTTAATTGCTGCTCCACTGATGATATTTCTCTGTCACACCATCATCTCCAGCCTTCCCATATTTGTTTGATATTCCTCACAAACACTACCGCATCCTTCTTCAAACAATATAATGTTTCAAACTGGGCATTTTAATGTTGTTATAATGCAGATACAGTGGGATGGGGGTGTTATGGGTAAAGGAGGCCTAGTGTCTCACATGAATGAGATAAGAGAAGACAAAGCAAATGGGGAAGAAAGGAAGCTTGTCGCTTTTCAAGTTCAATGAGGCTTACCAGGCTTTGGGGGCCTCTTGGAATCAGAGGCCCCGTTAAAAGAACATGCAGAATTGAAAGCCTGTGCCTTTCCAGGCCTCTCTGTCGCCTTTGAAAATCCTCCCAATTCATGTTGACTCTTGTTTCACTCTCCCCAGCTTCTCCACTCTGCAGCCACTACTACTCTGGAAGGAACTATCAAACACCTTGGTGTAAAACACCTCTCCCTACCCCTGATACCGTAAAAGCTGCCCATATATAAAAGGCAACCCTTAACTGCCACTGCGCTGTAGAAAGAGCAGCTGTGATGCTGTTTGCTCCACTCCTAAAATGCATGCAAATAGATCCTGAAACTGGCATCCCCAGAAATGGGAAGAATGGATCTCTTTAATCCCAGAGCAGCAAATGTATCTTCACTTTGTCCCTTGAGTTAGCTTTAGTACTGAAAACAGTTCTTTCACCATTTATTCCAGCTCCCCAGCCTCCCTTTCTCTCTTACACACACGCATACGCACATACACATTATGTTCTCTGGAAACGTATTTTTGAAAGTCTGCGCAATGGAAGCAATTTTTTTGTTGATTACATTCTATACTGCCCAATAGCTGAAGGTCACTGGATTCTTCATAAAAATTAAAGCCCTAAAATGCAACATGATGAAGACAATATAAATCTTTAAAATTTAATATAGAATAAAATCAAAGTAAAAATTACAAACAAGGTAAAGATCTAAAAACACAACAACGTGATTAAAACCAAAACTGAAGCTCTAAAAAGCCTGGGGAAATTAAAAGGTGTTCACCTAGTTAAGCAGGACTGTCATTGATATGATACTTTACAGGGCTTTCATTCATGGGGTCACCATAAGTCAGAGATTGCTTAATGGCACACAACAACATTACCTGACACTGAAAAGGCCACAGTATAGGTTCCATGCTACCCTCTGTGAAGAAGGCATGTTGCAACTGGGGTGGTTACCACTGAAAATACTGTCTTCTTAGTAGCCACCCATCTCACTGTATTTGGTGGGGCACCTGGAAAAGGCCTCTGAAGATGATTTTAGAAACCAGGCAGGTATAAGGGATGAAACAACCCAAGAGAATCAACAGGATATGCTGTTCCTTAATACAGAAAAATCACAAAAGTCATGTTTTGGGGAAGCTCTGGAGCCCAGATGAGAGAAAGAAACGCCACAGGAAATTCTTCATACATCCTTAGCGAACTCTCTCTCTCTCTCTCTCTCTCTCTCTCTCTCTCTCTCTCTCTCTCTCTGTGTGTGTGTGTGTGTGTGTGTGTGTGGAATTAGAATACTACATGATTGTGGGCCAGCTTCCACTGTTACAGGGTATGATGGAAAATGCCAGTGCAGAGCCATAATGAAAGGGATGGATGCAATTTTAAGCATAACTTCAAATGTACAGTTAAGCCCAGCTTCATTTTCAAACATTCAATTTCCAGCCCAAACATACTGAACTTGTATATTTGTATATCAAAGCTACCTCAGTAAATTCCAGGGTGTCAGGTTCAATGTTAAATTCATTTCAGTCCTATTCAGAATCACATATTTTTGATATTTTATATTTGGTTGAATTGCTTCAGGTTAAATGTAACTCTTTACTGACATAGAGAAATATTAGTTTTATATTTGTTTTGGCATAAAACGTATACCAACATTTTCTCTTTGCTTATGTCTAAGACTGTATCATGGAATTATTTATGAAACAATCTCTATAATTCAACGAACTTACATGGTCTTGTGTCCTGCTTTACAGAGGACAGTCCTCTATTAGAAAGGGTGGGCAGTCCAAGCTTGATATAAAGATAGGCAGAGAGACCTGTAAGAAGGAAGAGCAGGGAGTGGTTCAAAGCTTTGGTTTTGGAGCCTCAGACCTGTTCTGGCCAAATATTTCTGAAAGCCCCCCAATCTTTTCACAAATGAAAATTGCAGACACAGAGAGGGAAAGATGTGCAATGGTTTGGGGACAGATTGCTGTAGTTTCAAATCAAGAAACGCCTCTACCTGCAAACATAGTGAGGGATATCAGAGTAAGATATTGGGAGTTACTTCAGTGTTTTTGGTGCTTTTTTGCAAGCTGATTCTCTAGGTAGCAGCAATATGGAAAGAGTTATGGTGTTGTTGGTAGGTGCATTTTGCTTGTATGACTTTCCTATTAACTCCTGCTGTTACTGCGTCTGTGTTGAGGGTTAGGGTTATGTGCTGTCAGTCGTCTCCGACAACCTATGATGATCCGATGAACGGATGCCCTCCAAAATGGCTTGTCCTTCACAGCCACACTCAGTCCTTGTAAACTCAAGGCTGTGACATCCTTTATGGAATCAATCCATCCTTATCTGGTCTCCTCTTAAGTAAGTCTCTTCTCTCTACCCCATTCTAGCCCTAATTGCATTTGATTTAAATTCAGGGGTAAATATGTAATGGAGTATCTGCCTGATTCTCCATCTGTATTCTTTGCTTGGTGTGTGACTGTGTCACACCTACTCGTAGATGCAGGTACTGCTACAGTGTACGCAAGCACATTCAAGTGCTCTTTCAGATCCCAATCAAGCATCATCTGCTCCCTCAGGGGTAAAACAGGAGTGTGGCAAAGCTCATGTGTGCCAAAGTAGTTTGCGGGAGGATGTGCAGATTCGTTCTGTTCCACAAATCAGCTTTAAAAACTCTATTTGCAAAAGCCCCCCCTCTTCTTTCCATCTGACATTTGGCTGGCTTTGGTCAATGAGGGGGAGCCTTTATGCCTGTAATTTTCACCCAATTCTGTGAAAACTAAATTTTTTGGAAAACAAAGAGCTAGAGTCAGGACCAATTTATTTTTGACTGATTTTTTTAAGTTGAGAGATTGGTACCAGGCAGGAATGTTGAGTTTCTCCACTGATAATTGATTTATGTTTGGCACTCATGGAATGTGCTATCAAACAAAATGTTAATATTCGTGGATTCATGAATAATTGTATAGAATTTAAATTTATTCCTTATGCCAAAGTTCTTGTATTTTTCTTGGAACTCCAGTTATCTGTTCCAGCTTTAACATAGATCAGCAGTTTCCAAACTGGGGCATGTGTACACCCAGGAGTACAAACCAGGCCATTTAGGGGTATGTGGGAAAAAAACTCTGAATAATGGAGGAGAAAAGCACAAATGTCAACAGTGTAAGAAAAGATATAAGTCAAAAGTGGTGAAATTAATTCAATGTTACGATGAGTTTTGAATGTAAATATATATGCACTGTCTGTTCACCTTATTATTCCATTGCCTTTTAATTCCAGTATCAGGTTTTATTTATGGTTACTACACATTAATTTGAAACAGCATCAGCTATATTAATTAAAAATATTTTGCTAATATGAAGGGTAAAATTTATGGAAATGGGCTGCCAAGGGGTATGGCAGTGAAAAAGGGCTTGGGAACCACTGACATGGATATTTTTAAAATTATTAGTAATAGTTTAAGATATTTATCTGGCAATTCAGACTCCTCCCAGAGTTAAGTATTTATATAGGAACATTTGTTCCTGGAGATAGATAGATCAGGTAAGTTTAAGTAAGCTGATCAAAGAGATCTTATGTGCATTGACAGGTGGATATCCTTATGGTTAAGTTTGTAGGATAGGGTAAATACTTTTAAAATGAATACAATACCTCAAATTCTCTATGTTTTATGTGGTATTTCCTATTTATACTTGGCAAATATTTTAAAAATGTTTTGTTTCATAAATTTTTATGGGGCTCTACTAACCATGAATATTCTCAAAAAGAATGCAGATTTCAAATAAAGTGGGTGGATTTGTCTTTCCAGATCTCTCTTTATATCATTAGGTTATGGTTAGGGTTAGGCGTAACCCTCATTTATTGACTTCTCCTAAAGTTTGGTCTTTTCTGCTCAGATTATGCTTTTCTCCCAACTGAGTTTTGGAATCTTCATGCTAGATCCTGTCCTTGAATGGATTGCAATGGGATCTTGCTATACCAAAACAGATAAGGTGTCCCCTACAGTTATAGCAATAAGAAAAGTGTTATGCATAGTTTAACAGCAATTACAGTTTGTTCTATTTTTACCTGCAAAATTAACATTATGAGAAAATCTGAATTTAAGGATTGACAAGAAAACATTTGTTTGTCAGACTCAAACAAGCAGCCTGACTTTTACTTTGGATCAGCTTATAAGTCTTAAAGATAACTTCTTGCCATTCTCTGTTTTGCATGCTGAATATAATTTGCCAGCTATGACTGAATGGCAACATATTCAATTGAAACCTCTGTTATAATGTTTTAGAGCTTCAAAGTCTCCTTTTTATTGAACATACAACCCACAATCAATGTTTATAAATATCTACCATCCATGAACAAATATGATACACTGCACCTTCAGCAGGAATTGAATAATGAATTGGAGCATCTTATTTTGCCCAATCAGTAGAGTGCTTTGCCAGCATCTATGTCAGAAGGGGTAGCAGATCTTAAGTTACATTTAATTCAGCAAAAATTGATGTTTTAAGTATATTGGACACTACGACCTCTTTTCAATAAGGGCTTAATTAAATTGGCCCATGGTTGGATGTGCAATACAATTAATTCTTCTTTTACTCGTATGTCTTAGAAGTACCCAGTGGCTACTTCCTTTTGGGAGGAGGCAATAATTCAGATACATTTTGAATGGAGAGTCCGTTAATATTTACAGATCCACATGTTCTTCTTAACTATCTGGCTGCCTCTTCAAAATTAATACAAAGTCAATGCAAACAGATATTCCCTGCCTTTTTGACAGTTAAAAGACCAATAGTACAATAATGGAAGGATAAATGTCCACCTGTAATAACAGAATAGTTGGAGGACTTAAGGAAACTCTCAATTTTTGAAGGGGTGCTTACAGGCACAATTTAGGAATGGTCAAGTGTATGCTGTGGACATGAGCTGCTTTTGTTGAATTCTATGCATAACTGTCATCAATAATAGTAGTGTGTCTTGCCATATATAAGATATGCAGGGGTACATAGTATATATGTATCACATACCATAGAATCACTGAATCACAGGCATCCAAGCCCTGCTCAATGCAGTTGTCCAGCTGCATCTTGAATGCCTCCAGGGTGGGAGAGCCCATGACCTTCCTAACTAATTAGTTTCATATTGCTCTAACAGGAAGTTTTACCGGATATTCAGTTCGAATGTGACTTCCTGTAACTTGAGCCCATTATTCTGTGTCATGCACTCTGGGGTGATCAAGAAGAGATTCAGAAGTGAGCTCCAGGCCCTCCTCAAATACCTGTTAAGTATTTCAAGGGTACAATCATATTCCAGCATTATTTTCTCTTGTTAAGGCTAAGCATGTCTGATTCATTCAGTCTTTCCTCATGGGGCTTTGTTTCCAGTGCCCCAGTCATCTTTGTCAGCCTCCTCTGAAACTTTTCCAGCTTGTCTGTGATTCCTAAAAGGGGACACAATACTCAGGATGAGGCCTAATCATTGCTGAATATAAGAGAACTACGCTTAATGTGATTTCGAAGTGATATTTTAATGCAGGCCAAAATGGCAGTTGATCTTTTTGTAGCAACATTACATTGTTTATTCATGTTCTACAACAGTTCTGAGATATTTCTTGTTTATAATATTGCTAAATGAAGTATCCCCCCATCTTATTTATTTTTCCTAGTAACATAACTTTGCATTTGTCCCTGTTATATTTGAGTGCATTGTTTTTAGCCTAGTACTTCTAGTTATCAGGATCACTTTTAATTTTGCTTCTGTCTTCCAGTGTATTAGCTATTCCACCCAGCCAAGGATTAGTTCTCCCACCCCATTTTCTGCCATTTGCAGATCGGATCAGCATTCCCTGCACCTCCTCATCCAAATCATGAATAAAAATGTTGATGAGCACGGGGCCCAGGACCAAATGCTGTGGTGCCTCATTTATTATATCTCCCTAATTTGAGAAGCAGCCATTTATGGGCAGTCCTTGAATTCAATTCTGTAGCCAACTGTAGAAAACCAGATAGTTCTTCCATCTAGCCAACTTTTCCCTAGGGACCAAGATATCATGGGGGACTTTGTCAAAAGCTTTGCTGAAATCAAGATATATTATGCCCACAGCGTGCCTACAGTCTACCAGGGAGGTTATGCAATCAAAAATGAGATCAGATTGGTCTGATGGGATCTGTTCTTGGAAAATCCCTGGGAATCACTGCATTGTTTTCCAAGTGTTTGCAGATTGTCTGCTTTATGATATGCTCCAGAATTTTTCCAGGGATTGGTATCAGACTGACTAGTTCTCAGGGGCCCCCTTTTCCCTTTTGAAGATAGGGACATCAGCCCCCTCCCCCAGTCATCTGGTTCTGTACTCATCCTCCACGGTTTCTCAAAGGCAATAGACATGGTTCTGGGACTTCTTCTGACAGTTTCTTTATGGCTCTAGAATTGCTTGCTTTCTCAGCTTTAGTCTTCCTGATAACGTCCCTGGAATTCCACACTGCTTGTCTGCACTCTTTCTTTGTAGCCTGGCCTTCCTTCCACTTCCTAAATATGCCTTTTTCTTTTGTTTTTAGGTTATCACTAAGCTTCTTCTGAAGCCACATTGGCTTCTCCTGCTGTCCTTTACCTTTTTTTCTTTTTCTTGTTGGCATTGTTTGTAACTGTGCCTTTAGAATTTCCTTTTTTTAAAAACCCCTGCTCATCTTGGGCTCCTTTTTTCATTATAGTTGCTTCTCATGTTTAAAAAACCCTAAACTAATATTTTTTAACTCTTTTGGTTCTTGGTTCGGGTTTTGTTTTTGTTTTTGACATTCATTAAAAATAAGTTTTTAAAAATGAAGTTTTACCTCCTAAGTGGTCCGAAACAAAACCCTATCCAAACCGCAAATGGGGATTCTGAATTGAGTTTTTTCAATGCACTACTTAGTAATTAAAATAATATTAGCCAGTTAACATCACAGTTGTTATTTTACAGTCGTGACCTGCCCCAATTATTTTAGTGGAGGGCAGGTTTGCCTCCTTGAGCTTTGAGTTCCTGCCCAGGACTACTTTTAATGTGTGCTCAGCTCCTAAGAAGAGGGAACTTTGGTCCTCTCTGCCTCCCACCAAGTTTATGCACCAGGACTAAAGTGGGTGGCCTCACTGGGGCCCTTCTGCTTCAGTCACGGGGGCAGTCTAGTGACCTAGAGCCTGAACCATCAAACGGGCACCTGTTCCTCCCTTCCTGGTGTCCTTTTCGCATCCTGGCTCACATAGTGGCCAACACTTTACCCATGTCAGCTTTATCTATGCCCATTGTCAGCACTTTATCCATGCCATGGCCCATGCCAGCACACTATCCAATCATTCTAGAACCATTCCTTTGTGCCATCTAAACTTGTCCTCTGTAGAAAAACCCAAGGGTAGACTATTCTAATGCTTTTATATTTTTATTCAAAAATCTATTTTGCTTATTTTATGGATTCTTCTGGGTGAAGAGAGCTTCCTCAATAAGTATCTATCCCAGCCTTCCTGAATGTGTCATCCTCTATTTTTTTGGACTACAGTCCTCACCAGCCCCAGCCAGCATGGGCAATCGTTAAAGATTTGGGGACTTATATGAAAGGCACAACATTGGGATGATCTCATTCATCCGCAGATGGATCTGACAGATGCATGAAAGCAGAGTTCTGTCATGGTTAGAATGTTGGACTGGGACTTGGGAGTTCCTGGTTCTGGTTCCCGATCATAAAGTCTCTTTGTGACTCTGAGCTAGTCACTGATTCTCAACCTCACCTACCTCACAGGGTTGAGAGGAAGAGGACTATGTAAGTCACCCTGGGTTCCTTGCAAGCAGAAGAAAGGAAGTGTATAAAGTTACTATTTTATTTTATTTTATTATTTCTATACTGCCCAGCATCTGAAGCTCTCTGGATGGTTCACGATAAATGAAATACTAGTTCATATAATAATGATAATTGCAACCGAAACAAATGTTTCAGGGTCCTGGAATATTTACTTATTTATTTATTTTCTATACTACCCACTAGTCAAAGATCTCTGGGCAATTCACAACACCGTGTTTTTAAAATGATATCTAAAATACCATTAAAACTTATTAAAGCATAATAAAATTTAATAATACAAAATTTAGAACCAAAAAACCCTGAAAAACAAAAGTATATGCTAACAAGTCCATGTTAAACCCTAACAATTAGCAGGCCCCAGTAACAATTAAATGCCCTCCACCAGAGGACAGTCTTTCCATGCACTGAAATGATAGTAAAGTTGGTGCCAGGCAGGCCTCAGTGGGGTGCTAGTTCCAAAATTGGAACAAGCAGGGGATGATGGAATCTCACTGCTTTCAGTCTAAATGAGCAACAGGGGCTGATGGCAGCATGGGAAAGGAGCACATGCTGTTGCTATGGCAACTGGGACAAGAAATGCCATTGGCTCATCCCCACGCTTACTAAAGCAAAATGGCATCCCCGTGATCCTTCCTACTGAAATGGTCTTTCCCATCAGCCTGAATTCTAGAAGAAAGGAAGATTTGATATGCCGAGATCCCAGTGCTGAAGGGTGGCCAGTGAGCAGCACTTTGAGGGGCGGTTGCTGTCACACACCTGGAAGGAAGCCCTGCTAGAAAGGATTGCAAGGTTGCATGTCTCCGGCTTATCTTAATTGGTGCTGTAAAAGTGGATGTTGAACATGAGTGCCTTCATAGTCTTTGTCAGATGACATGTAAGATTTGCATGGCAACTAATGACAGTTCCTCAAGGGACTCAGCTCTTCCTGCCTGCTAACACCGCACTTCTTTCCTAATATCCAAATGTATAAAAGTAAGGGAGGGGGAGGGGAAAGAGAATAAAAGGTGACATTATGCACTGGATTATGGAACAGCAGGAAAAGCAAGTGAGATTTGTAGCTCACAGTTACTGAAAAGAGTAGTGGTTAATTTCATTTACTCACCATAGAAGGATCTATTACCTAATTATAAGCCCAGGTGTAGCTTGAAAGAGAAGCCTGCAGATTTGCTGATTTTTGCTCTCCTGCTGAACCCAGTTCCCCTCCCTGTATTTGCATTGCAAATAACTCCTGCCTCACCACTGGATCTTGCTTTCTACTTCTGTTTTGCCATTCCTTCCATGTTTCAGCCCAGCTGTCCATTTGAGGGTTTGGTTTAACATGTCTCCTGTGCATTTGCAAATTTAAAATATTGTCTGGTGTCTTAAAAAAGCCAATCTTTTACATTCAAGAAATGAGTCCCATTAAACCATCGGCTTAACTCAGGTGGGTTAACATTGAGTAAGGACTGGGGTGCACACAAGCCTCCATGTCTCTGTCTGCACTTCAAACTTCTGTGTGTCCAGGGCAAAGATCAGGAAAGCATCTTTACGTACGTTTGCCATAATTAGGAAATAACTCGCAATTCCCCCACTTTGGCTTTCCCCCACTTGTAATTAAATCCATCATGCAGCTCCATTTACTGCTCCTGTGTTGCTCTGTTGCTGCTGCTACTATTCCTACCACTAATATAATTGGAATTGTTTTCAAAATTGTATTTTGAACACGATTAGCGTCAAGATTTTACAATGTGATTTTCATTTTATATGCAAACCGGTTTTGGCAATACATAAATACTACCAATAATACATCAATAAAATAAATAAGTGGGAACATTGATAAGGCAGGGTTCCTGATCACATGAAGGCTCCTAACTGCATGCTGCTGGACATGCTTAGAAACCCCATTTAGCTCCTCCACATAAAGTGCACAGAGACTGCAAAGGAGCCCACACATGCGGAGGCACCGTGCAAGGGCACCCTGCTCCCTAAGTAGTTTTCTCCCCACTCCGGTTTGCTTGCTCCTTTGCTTGACTGGTCAAATGTACATGCTGCCCATCTGTACTCGGCCACTTACAGCAACGGGGGCCTTTAATAGGGCTCCATTCCATGGTGAGGTGGGTCCATAACACCAGAAGCTTCCTGCCAATCAGTGGCATGTAAAGCTGGTTCCTGTCCCAGAGTGAAAGAAGCACTTTCTGAGGTTCACCTGGAGAGGAAGTAGTTCTGATGGCATCACAGTTAGTGCATTTCCAGAGCTGAGACACTCCCCTCTTTAAGTACATCTGTCTATACTCTTCCTTCGTCTCTCACATACAGGCACCAATATGTGCCCACCTTCCCCCGTTGAGCTTGAGTGTCACCAAGGGTTGTGTGAAGAAGGGGTTCATTTACTTTACTCCAAAATGTGTATTCACCTTTAGCCCCCCTGTACTCACTGCTTTCCCCAGATTGGCCCAAAATAGTTTCTGATCATGTGCAAGCTGCCAGTAAGAATGGTGTGATGAGACCACACGTCTGTGCATTCTGACTTTTCTTGCTGAAACCAAATTATTATTATTATTATTATTATTATTATTATTATTATTATTATTATTACATTTCTATGCCGCCCCTTGCCGAAACCTCGGGGCGGCTTACAACACAATAAAATACATTGAAATACAATAGAACATAATAAATTACCATTAAATACAAAAATACAAAAAATACACTGAGTTACAAATATAAAATAAAAATTATCAGTATAAAATAAGTAAATAAAAATATAGGAGGAGAAAGAGAAGGAAGAAGAAGTTGCCCTGGCCAGATCATATGTTTTAACAATTAAAATGATGTTTAAATAAAAATGTCTTTACCTGGCGCCGAAAAACCAGTAACGATGGTGCCAGGATTCACTCTCTTGTGAGATCCTTGTCTTGCAGTGATGCAGCTCTGGTTGATGCAGCTGCCTGCTGTAAACACCGTGGAAACAGAGGAATGGGCACTCGGGTTTTCAGGCAGCATTTGGTTGATGAAAAAGGAACACACTTCCTATTGGTTGACTTGGCAGGTATAATTCATCTTGGTCCTGCTGGCTTAATCTGGACCACTTCCACAATCGTTACAGCTCATCTAGTCCCTTTCCTGACTCTGTTTGAGGTAAAGAATTTCTAGCCTATCCCTTTTGGGGACATGAAATATATGGGCATAATTATATGGCTATATAGCTAGGTAGGTACAAGTATTTCAGAATTCAATTATACAGATTGAAATACTTATTGGAACTCTTTCCGAGACATGTTTCTTGCAAGTGCTTCTGAAGTTGCTAATGAAACAATGTCAAGGAAAATTGGAGGCCCTGCCTATCCCCTAATATAGAAACATTGTTCAATCAAACATGCATTAGAGAGTAGATTGACATTCGAGAATGGTTCTTTTTCAATATCTCACAAGCTGCAGCAACATCTAAGGCCTGGAGAATAGACATTTTCACCATCATCCCCCAGATTCTTTATCAGGCCTATTGGGAAAAGCCGGAAATGAGAGCTGAGGGGATGCCCTGTCCCCCAGAGACAAAAAATATCTGGGGATATCTGACCCTTGTTGCACTGGGCAAAAAGGAGAGATCAGTTGCTTTGGTTTGCTATAGCACCAATAGCAACATGTTCCTTAAAACCTTATAGGGTTTTTGAAGGAGCACAAAATGAAGGACAGTTTTGAGAAAAATCTCCCATGAAATAAGTTTTTCGATTGCAAGCTTTACTGCCACCTGTCAGCCCAGAAAAAATTACTTTATGCTCCTCTAATTCTCCATAATGATACTCTTATGCTAGAGCAACATGCCCTGGTGAACTTGCTAATCTTTGTCTTTAAAAAGTGGAAAATTAGTCCAGACAGCTGTGGCTTTGGGGGAAAACGTGAGCTTAAGTTCTCAGAAATTGTAGATGGTGTCTGAGCTGTACACATAGTAGCAGCTACTCAGTCACTACTGTATCCCCCTGGCCCGCTGCATGACCTTTGCTCTTTTTTAAAAGTTCATTTTCCAGCCTCAGAATTAGAAAAACATGGTCTCTATGCCATTTGTAACCAAAAGAACAAAAACAAGAACTAGAGATAGTTTACTACATGAGATATCAAAGATAATGTAGGAAGCATGTTCAGAGATGAACTCACTGAATAATTTACTCCTTTTCCATTTCTGTTATCTCACCCTTGCAGGTAACAACAATTCCAAAGTTTGCTATTGGCTGGCAGTAATTTTTGTAATAAAGAGAGAGATTGGGATATATAGGATACATTATGCCTCATATTTTTAAAAGGGAATTGTTCCTTCCTAATAGCACCAATGGAGGATGGGGAAAAGTTCGGTTTGCCTAAATCTTGTAAATGGCTTAAAGGAATGCTGCACATGGCCATCACCGTGGGAAGCAGAGAGCAAGCCCAGAAAGGCTTGGATTCAGCATCTTCATTCCACCAGTGGAGGGATCCCACTGGCAGGATGGGAGGCACTTCAGTGTCTCCAGAGTAGATAAGGAGAGTGCATGTATGATGTGAGTCTGTAGGGCTTGGGGAAGACACATCACGGAGTTTCAGTCCATAGGTGGTGTCCTTCTACTGGCAGAACATCTGTGCTGAATCCAATCCAAAGAACAGAGGGAAAGTGTGTGTGCACATCCATTTTCCAATGTCCAAATGCCACTGCCTGGGAAACATATTTGCCTCTTTAGGCCATGCATTGAGTGACAAACATAATCGCTTTGGTGCTGCCATTATAGAAAAAGGTATCTGTAATTATTCTAGTGTCTGTTGCTGTTGGCTGTAAGTGCATGACTTTGTTCTTAAAATTGTACGTGCAAGTGTCACAATGCCTATGTGAAATAATTGTGTAAACATGGATAACTTAGTTCCAACTCAGAGAAGAGTTAGTTGTGCTTAAGAACCTTTTACATTAAGAGGAATCAAGTCAATTCAGATGCATTTATTCTATTTTAAGCAGAAGGAGCTTTCTTTGGTTGGACTCAATAACTATGAAATGTAGAAGAAATCCTAAACATTGCTGATGGAACCAAAGGAGAGGGGGGGGCTCATTTTGTTGCAAAGAGACCCCTTTGAATTTAGTCCCTGCTCATTTTGGTACCTTCTCTATGACTCCGCACTGCTGCCACCTTTCCCTGAACACTACCATGAGATGATTCTGGGAAAATGAAGGGGCCACAAAACCTGTGGGGTGGTTGGAGATGGGAAGGCCTCTAAGTCACAGTGTACCTCACATTACATCAGTGGCAATGTACTGGGAAACTTTTACAATGTTTTCAAGTCAAAGAATCGTTAGTGTGTTTGAGTCATTACTTGCAGATCGCTTTTTCATGCAACTTTGCTCTCAGAGGTCATACTAATCCTTGAATAGCAGTATTTCTGTGAGATACTTATAGACCATCTTCATTCAACTTGATAAGCCCTAGTGGCCTATAAACCGGGGATGGCTTGCTGTGTTGCCCATACTGAGCATCATGGTTTGTTAACCACCCTGGTTGGAGTCAGACAAGCTACCTCTAGCTTATAAACCACCATGGTTAATCAAGTTGTGTGAATCCAGTCATAGACTCATGTTTGCATCCACATTTGGAAGTGGTAGAAATGTCCCCTGCCCATCATAACACCAAGGTTTTTTTTTTTAACTGCTCTCAAACTTCAGATTCCATTCTTTAAATGTTTGCAAGAATCTGGACAAAAGGATAAGTGGGCATCTTTTAAAAAATACATTTCTAGTTGACTGTGGCATTTCTTCAGATGTGTCATAATTCCAAGCAGCTTTTATTCTACAAGTTGTTTTAAAACAAATGCAGTTCAGATTCCCATCTGAGAGGCCAGCAAGCAAACTTGCAGCACTGGATACTGATGCTCCAGACCAACATCCATATTCTGAGGAAGAAATCTAACCTCCTGTATTCAGTTCTAATGCCATCCTCCAAAACCCACAGCCAAGATCCCAACCTGTGCAGTGCGCTTCAGCTGCAGCCTGAACGGCATTTGTCATGGTGAGCCACCTGTTCCACTTCATGCGCAGTGCATCTGGTCAGCAAGAATGGCAAGCGTAATCTTCTTTCTCTGCAATGCAGCAAGCGCATCTTCCAGACGTTGCCATTGCCATCTGTTGGAGCGCAATCAATGGAGAACCAATCCGTGCTTCACCACTTCCCCTGGTCAACCAGCACAAGCCACTGCTATTTGGGTTGTTCTTAGCGATCCCACAGAAGCTGTATCATCAGCTCTGTCAAGCACATGCATTTCCCATCTCACTCCCGTGGGATCGGGATAGAGGAACAGTGTGTGGTAGAAACAGCTTTGCTTTCTCTGGACATAATATGCCTGGTCCACAGATAAAGTAGAACATTAGGCTTACATTTCAATCCATCCCACTTTGCAACTACATGAGGCAAGCGAAGGGGCCTGCCATGGAACAGGCAAGCCTTTAAACCCACTCCTTACATGGTATATTACTATAATGATATCATACTTTTGTAGGCACGAAAAGACATTAATTGTGTAAGCTGGAGGGTTTGATCTCTACCAGGCCTGTTTTCTTTTACATGACTGTCAGTTAAAGTGAAGCAGAAACTAGTTTTTCCCTGAGCTGGATGAACTGAAATTGCCCAGTGTTTATTGTCCGAACAAAAATGGAAAGGGCTTCCTCTGTGAGTGTGAAAAAAATAAAGCAGTGACACAGCTGGAGTGAAAATGATTTCCACAGCAAAGTAATTGGGCATTTTGCACCATGGATGTTACACTAAACTGACACTAACTTCTCTCCCTACGACTCACGCTCCCCTTTCTCTCTCATGATTTCACTACTTTCTGCCAGATGGTCATTATATTTTACAGGACTGCAGGCAATTATACCTGTCAAGGGCATGCCAAAGTATTTAGCATTTATGGTTTGAGGGAGATTACCTCCTAAATGTTAATGGCAGGCAGAGTCACACTAACCCTCCCTTTTAAGATCTTCATTAGATCACTTCTTTGCAACACTAAAGGATGAGTTAAGGGCAGGCTAAAGTGAAATGTAACCACTCCTTACATAAGAGGAACAGGAATGCTGAAGAAGCAGAATGAGTCAGATACTTTGCAGCTTCGTGTAACCATGTCTTGCTGAAGAAAATGGGTAGCAGTGTTGTCTCCCATGGGCTGAGGTAAGCAGAACACCCCATCACTTTCAGGTGCATGATGAAATGCCCTGACAACCACTGTAGATGATTCACACAAATGAAACCCATCCTGCAAATGGTCCCCAGGCTCATCCTGGGTTGTCCTGCCATTCCTTCCCCACAGTCTTCCAGCAAGGTGCAGGGGATTAGGTGGCTGAAGCTGCTTGGCCTCCCCTCTCCATTCTGCTCACAGCTCCCTTTCCATCACTGCCATGGCTTTCCCCCCTTTCATGTGTTTTTGCAACCACTGCCAGCGCACTTGGCGCAATGGAGTGGCTCTTTCTGGTTTGCCACCATTTCCAACCTATTTTAATGTGCTGGAAAGTGTGCAAATATTTCCATAATTTTTGCCTGGGTCTTTTGTCACAAGTGAGCACTTCCAGCTAGCCCAGATGTGAAACATTGCATATTCAGTGTTGTACTAAGTCGCTGCTGTCAAAATGCAGTAAGTACCAGTCATGGACATTGCCAAAGCAAGGCCGCAAATACATTTTTATTAAAATTAGTTTAACAAAGACCTATGTAAGCCATCCCAAGGCTCGTGCGATGGGACGCCATACAAAAATTCTAAATAAATAAATAAATATCAATAAAAAGTCATGGAATGTTCTTTGCTTATAACACTGCATCATCCTTTTCACAGTGAGATCCTTTAGAAGAGTGGGCTTGTTAGTTCTTGGTGTCCCCTGCATTTACACTCCTTTTCTAAGCCTCTAGGTGCTCAGGAAAGGGGAAAAGTACACCCCATCCCATTTACAGGAGGGACTTTGGACTGCTGTCAAAAGAAAGGATATAGTTTAAAACAAGGCTTTTTTGCAGGGCTGAAAAAGGTTCTCTGACAGGGAAATATACAGGTTTTGTGACCAGAGGAACTCCCTGCAAAGGGAAGGATGTAGCTGCCACCTCCTTTTTCAAGTAAAGGTCTTTTTTGAGGTTTTGCTTCTCACACGACAGCTTGTCATTTAACGGCTGTCAGGTGAGAAGCAAAGTAAAAAAAAAACATATTTCTAGCCTTGCTTGGTCAATGTCTATAGCTCACAATGTTGCTGTAATATTGTAACTACAGGCCTTGTTATAATTTAGAACCTGGTTTGCACTTCACTACAATGGCAATGGTTTGTTCAATTGTGAGTTGTGGTTACATGGGAACTCAGAACTATGGGGGGTTTGTCATGAACAGCCCACAAAAAGAACCCAGGATTTGTTGTTCTGTGTTTTTGCAAGGGGTTCCTGTGGGCTTCCCAATGAATATAGTTATTATTACATGCAAAGGGATACCCATACATTCTCCTTTTGTCTTGTCTCATTATGCCCTACAGGCAAGATCCAGGTAGAACAAATCTTCTTTTCTGATTTATTAAATCTTCATCTATTGCCATATACATGCTGCATAATTTCTATTTGTATGAGCAACTATTTGTAGAAAACAGCTGGATCTGATGCATGACTTTGCCATCTCCACTTCTGCCTTTATCAGCTAGGCTGGGTCTTTCCATCCCCTCTTCAAGAAGTTTTTGGAACTAATGACCCTGTGAGCAAAAACAACCGAACTATCTGTTCTGGGTGCACATGCTCTTGTTTCAGCTACCCTGAGCCTTACTAGCTTCTATCGGAGTGTCATAATGCTGCTAGATCCCACCAAATCCCCAGAAAGCCATGTGTCCATGCTGTAAGGCCAGCATCTTCTGACTGTTTTGAATCCACTCCCAGGAAGATCAGGCCACTTCCCAATTTCATCCACACATTGAATTGATCCCTTAAAGTGTGTGCTGTCCTCATCCTTCCCTATCCCTTTTTCCTTTTCTGTCATGGCTTTCAGACTGCAAGTCTGAGGGCAGGGTCTTTTTTTTTTTTTAACGGATGAGTATGCCACTCTGGGAGCTGTTCCACCTGAACAGCACGGTGAATACATTTTAAATAAACATAAACCAGCAATATTGCTTGGAAGCAAGAGAATGGGACCTACTGCTAAGCAAGGGCACATAGGACTGCAGCCTGGAGAACAAAAAGCCACCCCCTCCCCGAGCATAGAGAGTTGCAGAATCCATCAGGAAGCCTTGAGCATTTATAACAGTATCTGTGCTTTATTTTATTATTGGTCTGAACAGTTACAGCTTAGAAAGCACACATCTTTTAAACACTTGACGTATTTATCCAGTGAAATATATTGTTTCACTTTCATTATGTAAACACCACTAAAATCATTCTTCCACAGCCTGCATATGAGCCAGGTGTGTGACCAGCAGATGTTACTGAATTACTAACAAAGAATAAAATATACAGTCAACAGGCAACCTCTTAACAGGTATGAGATATTGAGTATCAGCAACTGAATTGGCAGCTGTTCCGCAGTGTATAAACACACACGTTCCCTAAACTAGGGGCTGCTGAGAGTTACGAGTCCACACACTCAGCAGAGGAGGGTTTCTCCAACCAGGCCTATGAATATGCTGTTGGTGGTGAGGCTGTGCTTAGCAGTACCAGCCACATTCAATCCAGAAGTGGTGGAAACTGCAGGTGTATGTCTGTTATGTGCCTCTGGGTGATCAAAACCTGCAACTGGGAGCAGTTGCCTAGGACAATATTTCCCATGCACTGCCCAGCCCTTCCCTGTTGTCCTTTGATTCACACATGCACACACCCATCAGCTTGTACTCCGGTGTTTGTGAAGAGAGGAGAGTGGCTGGGAAAGAAAGGGACCACTTGGTTGGGTGTGTATCCCCTTTCATGGCTGCTTGTCTCATCCAGGGCTGATGCTCTGCTTAGGAGTCCAGGCCTCTTACCATACAGAAAGAGAGGAAATATGCCTTCATGAGCCCTGTAGGAGTCAAGTGAAAACAGAGGAAGGCAGGAGGAGGAGGAAACATGTTCAGAACGATGGTATTCCTTCCCTATTTGTGTCTGCCTCTCCTCCAGAGCTGGCTGCAAGTTAAGAATGTAGGAGCCCTTGCTAGATCAGACAGAGGGTTCCTTTAGGTTTGCCACACTGGCCAGCCAGCTGCCCTCAGGAAGAAGACAATGTCTCCGTCCTGCTGCTTGACCCAGCATCTGACATCCACAGGTTTACCTGGAGAAATAGAAAAGCCACCATCCTCCGTCCTCCCCAGAACTGATCTGCACTCTAAGAACGCTTCCACTTCACAGTTTGACTCTGGATGTACCACTTCACCGCATCAGTTACCTCTTGCTATTGGTGATGTAGAAACGGATGTTCGGCAGGGCTTGTATTCAGCATTTGCAGCAAAAGCAGTGCCCCCCCCCCCCCGCCCAGCTGAAGTTCAGCTGAAGATGGGGGCAGAAAGAACTGCTTGAGGAATGTCGAACTATCTCTGTGATAAACCTGGACCAAGCCAGGCAGTGCGAAATGTCTGTGTCTCAGCAGTGCCTCTTGGGAGTGTGCATGTTTTCCAGCATGGACAGCATGTAGACAAAGGAGTGAAATTGTCCTCATGTGGGAGAAGTAAAAGCAGGACATCAGTGCTAATTAAATGGTGACCTGAATTCCCTGACCATGAACTCCAGAAACCAGAGTTGCCTAAGGCAGCTTGCCTGCTACCAGGGTGGTCTGCCCTCAATCTCAGAGTTTACACAATTTCTGACGTAGTCCATTGCCAAACTTTCCATGCAGAGCCTGACCCACTTTTAGGTGCAAAGCAATAAAATGACAAATTATGTGTAGGAAACAGCCAGGAGAGCATGATGTCAACTTGGCTGCAGCCATTTTTTACCTTCCTGCAATCCTAACCCATAATATCCCATTGTGACGCCCTGGATTCCTGCATTCATTCTCAGAGCTCTTAACGAATGCTGCTGAGGGTGTTCCATCCTGAAAGTCAACCTAAAAATAATTTAACATTTACTTAATGGACTAATTGCCCTTTCCTTTCCAACCTCTCTGCAATTCAGTAGGGCTATGCATTGTTTGAAGACACTCTTGGTTACACAATGATTTTTTGTTAATGAATTAGATTCTCATTACAAGAAACAACAAGTTTTTGACTCTCAGAAACCCATATTCCTAACTAGCTTACCCAGACAGCTGATAAGCACATAAGGGAAAGAGAAATTGCTCCAACAAGTTGCAAGGCACTGACCTGTGCAATCTGGATTAGGTAGAAATAGCAGGCCCACATCTAATTATATACAATTTGCAAAATAGCAGCATGCATTCGATACCAGTGGTGGACCTGAAGTACTTGACTAAACTAGGGCTTAACTAAAATTTTCCTCGGCTACTCTTTTAAAAGGATGCTGCTTTTTGGTGGCAGTAAAGCACCCGAGCTGTAGACATAACATGAAAGATAGATCTGCCTGGAAAGTGGAGGCTATGGCTGATAAGGAGTATTAATAAAAGTTATCAGGAAGTTATGGGAACAGGACAATAGGTATCTAATGCTGGTTGATTAAAGAACTTTCTATTTGTCCAGACACTATGCCTTACCCAGTGCACAGCTCTAAATAGTATTTGCTTAGGCCTCAGCCCTTAGGTGCTGGTGGGGCATTACTTGGTACATTCTTCTGACTCTTGTTTGCTTATTCAGAGGCCCTTTGCCCTTGTTCAGAAGGGAAGGCCGAGGTAAAAATGGAGGCCTGTCCTTGACATTAGGCCTGAAGAAAAGGAAAAATACAGAACAGAAGAGGCCTGGTTGATAAAATAATATTTTTTCCCCAGTGGCCTTTCTGCAGCTGACCTTGAGATACCTCACGATGGTAAACATATCAGACACAAAGGGAGAAGAAAGAGGTTAGGAAATCTTGTGAGTACAGGATGCCCAAGAAACTAATTTATCTGACACTAATGCAATTAAGAATAAAGATGCTCATTCTTGATGCCTCCATCTATTCCCCAGTCACCTGTGTATAAGCATCCGATTATTTACCAATATTCCCTGAAAACCTGGGTAAAACTAGTTCTGTGGTTTTCAGCCTGAGCCACAAGCTGCCTCTTTGGGAGTAAAGCTAACACATTTATTCTAGTGAAAATCCACAGTGAGGTCTACGAGGGCCCATTTCAGTGTAACGAGTGTTTCGGTGGGAGAGCCTTTATAATGGTTCCCCCAGAAGAATACATACAGAGAAGATGGTGGTACAGAACATTTTACCTTGATCCACAAGCTGGCTGGGAGATTTTCGTCAGGCCCCGTTCACAAATTGTTCGCAAATATATATATATGGACCTTTGCTTTTGGCATAAATATTTATTTATAGAAGCCACTACAGAGCCATGGCTGTGCTGAAGGAGGTTCTTGTTATGAGCCAAATTCGGCTCTGGAAAACTCCCTTAAGTGAAACCAGCCCAGTAATGGGACCTACTTCCAGCTGCTGCAGGGTCTGAAGAGCTCCCTGGACAAGCACCACCTCTCAGGTCATAACTTATACAAGATGCATATGAACACAGGAAAAAGAAGAAGAGTTGTTCCAGTTTTATTGGTTATAGCACTATAACACCATAAGGCTATAGTACTAATTGAAACAACATTTGAAGAAAAGAACCCTTCTGGCCACAAGCATCGTTTTAGCAATATGATTAATGGTGGAGACTGCAAAGTTTTTCCCTATCATTTTTTAAAATGGCATTATGTTGTTATAGAGATATAACATCCCCACATTTAAGTATAATTTCACTAATGTTTAATTTTTTGAAATCCAGGAAAGCATTTTAGTGCTAATTAAAAGTCTGATTTAAAAAATCAAGTTATTAAATGATGACCACCACAAAGGCAATGATGAATATTGTAATACTGAGTTATAATAGATTTGCATACCTAATGCTCATCGCGAAACTGCAGTCTTAGAAGAGTAGTGGTGCAGATTGCAGTTATGTTCTCAAAAGGGCTGGCCTTTTGCAGGAAGAAAAAAGCCAGAAGATCACAGGGCAAGCATGGGAGAGTTGCAAAAGGATGGTGCTATGTGGACTCCTTATAAAGATATGAGTCATTAAGGCATGGTGATTCTACATCAAATGAATGGTGTGGACTAGGCTGGAAAGATTGCAGCTAAAGCCTATTTGCATTTGCAACAGTGTCCATGCCAGTTTTCTAAAGAAAGCATCCCATGCAATGTCTTTTTAGGTGTTTATGTAGGAGCTGCATTCCTCTCACACGTTCTTCCCCATTCACTTTTTAGAAGAGAATTTTTCTCATGCAGGAGGGACTTGCCTGCTGCATGTACAAAGTTCTCTGAAATAAAAAGAAAAGCCCTGTGATGTGGTGTTACGTCTCGTACACCTCTTGAATGGGTTCGCATGACAGAACAATCCATTGTGGATGGCAAACCATGGGAGGTTGTCATGTTGTGCAGACTCAGTCTGTTTCCTGCAGCGTGGCTTGTTTGAGGGCAAGAAGACACCCTGGCATCAAATGGCTTGTACAAAGAGCTGTACTTCCCATGATGGGATCCCATGCTGTCCAAACCTGCAGATGACGCCATCTTGGGTCCTGGTAGCAGCAAGTAAACCTCTCAGCAAGAGCAGTGCCCCCTGCCCCGCAGCACTCGCAGCCAGACCACTGCCAGGGGCCACTGTCCTAGCAACGCCTGGGCTGCACAGAGGAAGCATTTGTTTTATTCATTTGTTGTGAGCCGCCCCGAGGCTATATAGCAATGGGGATGGCATATAAAAACTTTAAATAAATAAATAAATAAGCAAGCAAGCAAGCAAGCAAGCAAGCAAGCAAGCAAGCAAGCAGCATCACTGGCTGGTGCACTGCGTGTCTATCGCAAGCCCCCTTTTGCTTGCTGCAGCCTTTTCTCTGCTTGCCCCGTTTCTCTTTGGAGATCACCTTTTACGATCTTCAAGTTGCAAGTCAGTGACAGCCCCTCCAAGCTGCCCAAACAGCCCAAACTGGGGGTTTGAAAGGGCTAATCAGGATTTTAATCATTCATTCATTCATTATTTTTGGACGGGAACATGTCTGTGTGTGAGAGAGCTCCTGTCAAAAACCCATGAGTAGTCCTGTCAAAAACTAATTTTAAAGGGAAATTTTAACAGCTAGCTGTTAAACCTCGATGTTCTCATAAAGGGAGTCACACTTTTCCATCTTTTTGAGCACCTAGACTCCTAGAGCCTTGGGAAAGTGTGGGAAAATGTGAGGCTATTGAGGAGAGTCAGCAAAATAAAACAAAAGCAAAATAAAATGGATCCTGCCATGAAGTGGATGATCTACTGGCCAGCCCCTCTGACAAGCAAGGGTAATTCACAGTTTTGCTTTCCCCTGAAAGCTCACTTTTTGACAGCTGTCAAGGTAAGCAAGTCAGAGCTAATGCTACTTGCAGCTCCTCTTGGTCAACATTCATGGTTGGTGCCTGCTGCACTTTAGCAGCAGACATTTCCCAGGGCACTACCCACATGGGCTTCCTATTTTGGGTGTGCACAACTGTGTACCTCTACTCTTGTGTAAAACCAGTTAAAAATAAATGTAAAAATACTTCTGTGCATTGAGGTGCAAACCAAGCAAAATAGGTGGTGAGGGAATGACATCCCCTGCAATGTGCTGCTTGGCACTCTGGGGGGGCTGTTGCTGGCTGTCAATTTGGGGACTGCAAAAAGCAATCTAAAAAAGGGAAAGGGGGAGAAGCTGCAGCAAGGGAACATGGCCTTGTGCTCAGCAAGGGAAGAGGGGGGCAAAATGGGTCCCACCGCAGGATGTCCTGCAATACAAAAATTCTAAATAAATAAAATAAATAAATAAAATACCTGCAAGAGGACCGAGGAGGAAATGCAGGGACAACCCACTGTGAGCGAGGTGTCTGTCAGTCATGATGGACTCCATTCTGCTTCGGGTGGGTAACATGTAGCCCTCCAGATGTGGTTGAGCTATCATTCCCATTGGCCCCAGCCAGCATGGCTTGTGATGAAGGATGATTGGAACTGGAGCTCGAAAACATCTGGAGGGTCACCCATTCCATTGATGTAGTCATTGACACTTTGGGATCCCAGTGTACTGGGATTGCTGTGGATCTGATGCTGCCTGCCTATATATTTGCTTCTGCATTCACAGGTCCTGAAAGCACCCTGCACCATGCCTTTATATTTATTATCCCCTCCTGCTGCAGCAAGGGATCTTGGGCTGCAGGGAAGATGGCCAGGTTGGAGCCAGCCAGCCCTTCCAAAGATGTGCTAAGCCTCCCTCCCTGAAGAGCTGGGGTGAAGCGGAGAAGGCAAATATATATTTACTACAAATACTATTTTGGTATTTGACGTTCTTGTCCTTTGACCATTTGCTTTTCTGGTTAGGGGAGCAAGTTTACAGACCATGGGGAGGGTTCTATAGGAAATTCAGGGGCATGGCTTGTGGGTAGCCAACACTGCAAACCCACATTTCTGTGTGGGGTCACAACGCTCCCCTCCAAACTGAGTGGAATTGTATGCAGAGTGCATGGCAGTGTGGTGAGCGGGGAATGAACGCAGGGCTTGAGTACAAATTTTGAACAGAGTCAAGAAAAACGCGGCAGGGAGCAGGTCCGGATGGGAGCACAAGGCCATTGTAACTCTTTAAGACACGAAGGGCAGTGTGCCTTGCACAGGATGGAACTGGAGGCCATTGCAAAGGGCATTTTAAAATAGAACTCTGAATATGGGGAAATGGCATGGCAGGAAGCCTGTGCCACGGACGTGCGTCTGACTGGAGGGATGCCTGGGTTCACAAGAAACAACACTGATGCGCAGCCTCAAGCCTTCGGACAAGGTTATTGGTTTTCAAAACGACAAGTGGCTCAGCCAGCACGACTCACTCAAATGAGCCCCCACCCCCCGGCCCGAACACTTTTTAGTCCCCAGGCATTTCAGATCAACAGGATAAGCTAATAATATCACAGAGATACAAGCAGTCATACGCAGCAGCGCTGCAGTGTCAGCAGGACTTGATTACATCAGCAGATGCATGAGCCTGAACTCTGCCAGCTGAGGTCCTCACAAAATGGCAGCGCATTAGAAGGGAAAAGACTGGTCAGGGGCCGCCAGTGCCCCCAGACGCAGCTCTCACCTGCTTCACACGGCCATGCACCAATATCTTCCTGGTAGCCATGAAGACTTCGCTGCACCTGAGTTCCTTTACAGAGATCATCAGTGCAATCCTCAGCAGAACTGCTCAGAAATAAGACTTACTGAGCTCAGCGTGACTAAGCAATGCCTTCCTAGATCTTCAAAAACTTGTGGACACTTTCAAGATAACAAGGTGTGAACAAGTCTCATTACTGCCTGTCATCTACACTCAGCATTGGCCAGTTAATGCTCTAGCAACACCTTCATCATGAAGTGCTGTTGGTCTACCTGTCTTAGATAATCTAACCTGGTAATGTACCTACATTCTGTGAATTTTTATGGTTGAAAGTAAAGATACTAAAAAATATATCCTTGGTCTCTGTACAGTCGTCCTAATCAGCGGCTGCTGTATTTTCAAGGCTCTTGCCATACACGCCACACCACCCACCATGCGCAGTATTAGCATAGCAACAGTCTATGGCATGGGTGTATCCATTTTGCCACTGGTGCATCCATTCTGCATATATATGCCCTGAACTAATGCATACATTAATTGCCTTTCAACTGAACTTGGAAGCTGTACAATTTCTATGGCTGAGCAAAACTAGCCTCCCAAAATTATTTTTGCTGTTTGGGAGCAAATGATCTGGGGGCACAGTGATTTCATTAACTATTATAGGTGAGAGAAATGTTACAACAGGGTGGGTGGGGCTGGAAAATAATTTTTTTTTAATCCTCTGTAAGGAATTCTATTGCTTGTTCAACAGTATCAGATGAAAGAAGCAAAGGCTAAGAAAGCTGAGCTGTGGGGAGTAGGAATGCATCCTGTTACCTCTTTGAACAGTATGAAAATATTATGGAACAATACTAAAAGTAGATCCACCATTGCATTCAAAGCTCTCTACCATATTCATGGACAGTAGAACTGAATAAACTATTTCACCAAATGTGTTTCAGGAGTAAATTGAAATTATTTAACAGTTCAGGAGGGAAAAGGGAATCAAAGGGTTATCTTAAAAGTATTTGAGAAATTTAAGTTCATCACTATTTTTAATACTTTCCTGTCAATAATTCTAATTAATAGCTAACCCCACCCCTCAATCCATACAAAGTTGAGAAAGGACTTTGTAATGCAATATTCATTTGGGCTTTTCAGACTAGCTAAATTAATTAGGCTTTCAATTTTTAATTTTGCTAAATTTAGGAAGAGGAATCATCATATATTTGTTCACTAGACCATACTGGTTTCAACTGACCCAGTTTTCTTTCAGAATACTTTATACTGCATTATAAACATCCCAAATTGTAGCTAGTGGCCTCTAATAAAGGATTCTCAACCTTTTGAGAAAGATCACAGGCCAGGACCCAGTGCTGTGCTTCCGCTAGCATTACTGATGTTTCACTAGTATAAACCAACACTTGCATGATGTAACTAGCATGGTGCGGAGATACAGAAATTCACTGCCAGAGTTTGTCCTTTTCCAGTGTTCTTGCTTCCACAGATAGAAAGGTCTTTCTTTTCATACGGCCACTGACCTGAAGACAACAAATGTCATGGAGAACACCAGCAGGGAAGGATCACTCCTCATGTCTTTCCCCTGCTCAGAGTCAGGAGCATTCTGCCCCTCTCTGCTTTCACTGAGGTAGCAAGAGATCTCCCCCTTACGGTTCCTACTAAGGCTGGACACAGAGTGTCCCTCTCAATTTTTCAGTTCTCCAAACATTTGAAGGAAGAAACAAACATACTTCCCATATGGATACGATTGATCTGAAAAGCAAGTTCCTGCACAGCTGGCCTAGCCAGGTTGGTCACCAAATTGAGTCGCCCTCTAGGATATGGCTGGTCATTGAATATGTTAATGACTGAATGGGAATGCCAGTAATCTCATCAGCAGTGGCCAAGTCAGCAGACAGAGGCCTCACTAGGGAATGAATGGATCCTAGCAACCACGAAACACAAAGGTTTGTGTGTGGGGGAAGGGCGGGTAGGTTTCAAGGACTTCTGGGGTTTTGCTGACAGCCCCCATTGCAGCAGAATCTGCCACTTCCTGTTAAGGATCTTGGCCTCACCGAGCCTCATGTGCAGGTGCGACCAAATCCAACAATCATCTTGCCCTCTAAGCAAAATACCGTGGTTCCTGGCCTAAATGAGTCACATCTTTGATAGGCTTAGGTTTTGTGATGTCTGCTATGATACGTTTATTTCTGGCTACCTTTAGACCTACCCCAAGGTAATGCTGTCTAGAACAGGAAAGTAAATATTTATTAAGATGAACATTTTCTATTCATGCCTACTTGTGTTCTCTCCATGTGGAAGACGTGTCATTCACAATTTTTAGTTGATAATTATTTGATTTATACTGTTTCATGTAATTTTCCTTACAGAGGACCACAACCAACTGAACACATTGAAATCTTGGGTGTGTATCAAATTCAAATTAATTAGTTTATTGTTGGCTTTGGCCTTTCCTCTCGCAACAGAACGGAGAGAAGCAAACACACTGGGCTTTGGCCCCATGCACACTTCCCTCAGAATAAGTATCATCTGGACTCGCTGGTACTGCCTCCTGAGCTTGGTCCTGGAGGATGGAACTCTGAACTGACAGACTTCACACAGATATTCAGCCATCCTCGGACTCCACCGTGGTGACAAGGAACAGTGGTCCTTTACAGAAAATGCACACAGCCTGGCACAGAGTCTGAGGCAGAACGATCATTCCATTTAATTTAAATCACTCAACTGGGAAAAGCCCTAAGCCTCATCTTGCCACAAGAGAGTAGCCAGATGCACACAGT
Organism: Varanus komodoensis; assembly: GCF_004798865.1. Lineage (NCBI taxonomy): Eukaryota > Metazoa > Chordata > Lepidosauria > Squamata > Varanidae > Varanus > Varanus komodoensis. Next base: position 7,961,098 of record NW_025336479.1, on the reverse strand, counting down.
GTTGTGAGCTCCCCCCATGGTGTTCCTCCACTCGCACATTCAAGGCCACAGACTCATCTTGCAAAATGTTCTTTATTGACCAAAGCATTTTCCAGACACACAAACACCTGGAATGAATCTCTGAGCATGCACAGAGTGGTTTCTTGCATCCAGTCTAGTATTCTCCTCTAGGAATGGTCCTTAGGAGCCTGCCAGGCCCCCATCCCACTGGACGGGTCTTCTGGAACAGCGCTCCTGCTCTCTGCTCACCAGTCCTCTACCTGGGCTGCCCTCCTCTGCTGGCAACATGTCATGGAGCCCAGAGCCATGCCCGCTTCGTCAGTGTCTGAGGAAGCCCCCTGCTCCAAGGCCCTTCCCACCAATTGTACATCCTGATTATTCCTCGAGGCTGCATGGGGAAGCTGGCCTTGAGTTAAGCATCTCGGCTTCTCTCATCTCAGTATCCGGGAATGGCCCACAGTCCCAGGCATCCCACGCCTCTCCTCCTCCTCCTCCTCCTCCTCCTGATCCTTCTGGAGACCAGCCAGCAGCCCCTGAGAATGTGTGCCCAAGGCAGCCATCTTTCTCTCTCCTAGCACACAACGGCCAAGCGCCGTCGCCTCTAAGCACTGTGATGAGGAGGGAACGCCGTGTGGCCTATGCCTGCAGAATTCTGCCATGGAAAAGTGCTGGAGCCTGGCCTCCTTTGCCACTGGGCACCCCATGAGGTAATATTTGCACCATGCCCAGGAAGTTCTTTGCATACTCAGCATCGCTGACCTTTGGATCACATTGTTGCCAGGGTTGCTGAGAACACCAAGGCATTAAACATAGAGCAATTGCCCCTCTCTTACTGGTGTGCTAATTAGGCAGGATGATGGGGAAGTATGTTGTCAGTCTCTGCCCAGCTCTCTGGTGCTTTTGCCGCTGCTGCCCTTACGGAGCCCACTGTGAGCCCCAAGAAGGGACCTCATCCCAGGAAGTGTGCTGGCAAGTAGCGACAGATGAGAGCCGTCAGAAATGCCTTTGCTGACCCAGCATTTAACTTTTATTTTTACAGTCCCTGAATATACAGTGTATCTTAGAACCAAACACTGGATGCTCCACCGTTCCTTGGTTTTTCAGGTTACCAGCTGAAAGTTTTGGGAAGCTTATAAAGCTTATCAGATTGTTATGGGACTTTATCCCTCCTCAGTTATTTCCATTTGCCCCTTCTTAACCTCTGAACCTCCAAAATTAGGAAGAGACGAACATTAATGCCATGCCCTGCAGTTCATACATCACTGCCTCCTTTTCTTTCCTGCATACTATCCCACAGAAGTTTTTCCAAACACACACGGAGTGTCAGAGTCCTTTAACAAACATACCCCAGCCTCTGCTACAGATAGAAGAAGATTCCACCTGGATGCAATAAAACAAACAGAACAGGAAAATGTACTGAAAACAAATAACGGTTCTGTATTTTCCTTCCCTGCCTGTAATATAGCATTCCAAGCAAATGTCTGCTGAGCAAACTATAGAATTCTCTCATGGCCTTTTGCAATTACGGTTAGTTCTCTTTGCTGCATGAATTATGGGTGTGCATCTGGTGTGTCACATTAGTATTTATTTCCAATCAAATTAACATGGGCAGTGGACTATCTAAAATAGCACAGGATGTGTGAGAGCTGGAGGATAAGAACAGCCAAACAGGACTAGATTCCACTAAAACAATAAAGAAATAAAAATGATGACACTCTAGGTTTCAAATATTAATTGAAAAATCCCACTGATCGATCAAAACAAAGATGTGTTCCAAATATTTGTGAGTAGGTCATGACTTGAAACTGCAGCAGTAGTTCTCAGGGCGGATGAAGAAAGAGGAGGGAAGGATGCAAGGTTTTGAACAATAGGTGCTCTCTGCAGATGGAGGTGGCTTCTTTGTGGTGCAGACTACTGAATGTAGGATGGGAGAGAAGCGGTGGATATGTCGGAACTGTGCCTTTCATCTGATTGGCCCAAGCAGTTTTCTAGCTACCCAGTTAGATTACTAAAGAAGGGGTGCTATTTAAGCCCTTACCTCACAGGAGGCTGCTTCCCTCCTCTTGTGGCTCTGGTCTATTTCTCTGACTTCTAAAGTAGATTGAGTGAGCTTTTGATAGTTGCTAGATGGTGACAGATTTTATTTTCCTGGGCTGCAGCCAAGAAATTAAAAGACACTTGCTCCTTGGGAGGAAAGCTATGGCAAATCTAGACAGCATATTAAAAAGCAGAGACATCACTCTGCCAACAAAAGTGCATATACCCCAGTTGCAATGTATAGCTGTGAAAGCTGTACCATAAGGAAGGCTGAGTGCAAAAGGATTGAGGCCTTTGAATTGTGCTGGAGGAGACTCCTGTGAGTCCCTTGGACTGCAACGCAAAGTCAGTCCGAGAGGAGATCAACCCTGACTGCTCTTTAGAAGGCCAGATTCTGAAGATGAAACTCAAATACTTTGGCCACCTAATGAGAAGGAAGGACTCCCTGGAGAAGAGCATAATGCTGGGAACAATAGATGGCAAAAGAAGAAGGGGACGGCAGAGGATGAGGTGGCTGGATGGAGTCACTGAAGCAGTCGGTGTGAGCTTAAGTGGACTCTGGGGGATGGTGGAGGACAGGAAGGCCTTCCTTCTCAT